>NW_022630996.1:54651949-55032608 GCF_010015895.1 Lontra canadensis | reverse complement strand
TTTCTTTCTTTCTTTCTTTCTTTCTTTCTTTCTTTCTTTCTTTCTTTCTTTCTTTCTTTCTTTCTTTCTTTCTTTCTTTCTTCCTTCCTTCCTTCCTTCCTTCCTTCCTTCCTTCCTTCCTTTCTTTCTTTCTTTTTTCTTTCTTTCCTGGCAGATATCATCTCTCTGTCTTCTCTCTGTCTTACTTTAGCTGGCAGATACAATATTTTTTCTTTCTTTTTTGAACGCTTTGTTTTTTGTTTTTGTTTTTTTCCTTTTTTTAAAAAGTGCTCGTTACCCAGCAGGCGCCATCTCTCAGCTCATCTCTCTGCCCACTCCAGCCGGTGGTTGCCGTCTTTGTTCCCTCCCTCCACTCTTCTCCCAAGCGTCAGTATCTCCTGGAGGGCCGCTATTACTGGTCTGCTGCCACAGTTTTTGTGACGTCTGCTGGGGCGACCTCTACATCGCCTGGCTCTACTGGTCAATAGGGCTGGCGTCCCTGCATCCTACAGAGAGAGACAGAGTTCTTAAATGGCTACTATCTCCAGGGTCCACCAACAGGCAACAGACCCAGTGGGTCAGTTTTTCTGTGAAAGAGGCCTATTAGCTCCTTATTGTATACTGCTGCAGCTTGAAAGGCAGGTTTGTAAGGGCCACCTGCAATCCTTTCCAGAGCCCTTGGACGGTGGGTGCTGTCTTCATGCTATCTTGCTGCTGTACTCCAGTCTGCCAGTGTTTCCCAGAGAGGAGTTTTTGTTGTTGTTTTTAAATTTAAAATTTTTTTTTTTTAAAACATATAATGTATTATTAGCTCCAGGGGTACAGGTCTGTGAATCACCAGGTTTACACACTTCATAGCACTCACCATAGTACATACCCTCCCCAATGTCCATAACTCCACACCCTCTCCCGAACCCCCTCCCCACTGCCCCCCTCAGTTTGTTTGGTGACATTAAGGGTCTCTCATGGTTTGTCTCCCTCATGATCCCATCTTGTTTCATTTATTCTTTTCCTACCCCCCCCAAACCTCCCACATTGCATTTCCACTTCCTCATATCAGGGAGATCATATGATAGTTGTCTTTCTCCGATTGACTTATTTCGCTAAGCATGATACCCCCTGGTTCCATCCATGTCATCGCAAATGACAAGATTTCATTTCTTTTGATGGCTGCATAGTATTCCATTGTATATATACACCACATCTTCTTTATCCATTCATCTGTTGATGGACATCTAGATTCTTTTCATAGTTTGGCTATTGTGGACGTTGCTGCTATAAACATTTGGGTGCATGTGCCCCTTCGGATCACTACGTTTGTATCTTTAGGGTAAATACCCAGTAGTGCAATTGCTGGGTCATAAGGTAGCTCTATTTTCAACTTTTTGAGGAACCTCCATGCTGTTTTCCAGAGTGGTTGCACCAGCTTGCATTCCCACCAACAGTGTAGGAGGGTTCCCCAGAGGGGAGTTTTTATGCATGTCTGGTACCCTGGTCTTTGTTGCTGCCACCCCCACCCCCTCCCAGGGAATGCCCTTGATAGCCTGGGTCTGGTGGCCCGGGGAGCTTGCATTCCTAGATCCCACAGGACTGTGGTAATCATAGAGGTAGTTCATGGTAGGCTGCCACTCCCAGGACAACTGCACAGACTTACCCTGTCTTCCTGTGACAGAGGCCTATTGGTTATCCTGGAGCTTTGGCCAGACAATAGCCTTGGCATATCCGGAGGACTGTGGATGTTTCTCAGGGAATGGAGGCTAGAGCACAACATCTTTATGTTTTCCCCCTACCATGCTACAGCTCACTGATATCTCCCAGACAGGAGCTTGTAATTCACATGGTGTTCTGCTAAGTATATGGCACCTTATCTTACGTTGTTCACCAGCCACATTGTCATGAATGAGTGGAGTGATCATACCTGCTTTTATTTCTACAATTTAAGTCTTCTTATGATTTAAGATATTAAATAATTTGCTGAGTCCCTATGTAGGTGAGGAAAAGTCTTCTTTTTCCTCTATCCATTTGAGGTTCTTCACCTAGGGCCCTGCAAAGTAGACTGACAGAAGACAGATTAAGAAGAGAAAAACAAAGAGAAGCTTATTAACCTGTGCATTGCACATATACATGGGAGTACTCAATGATGAATACCGAAAAGGGTGGTTAAAACTTGGGCTTCCGCAGATTCTTAAAAGAACAATAAATTTTTAGAGAAGTGATAGGACAAAGGAGAGAGACTTTTGAGTTTCTAGGGTGGCAAATTGTGGGAAGGTAATGTATGGGGGAACTAATGGGCAATAAAGTCTAGTAAGTAAAGATTGATATGTAGATTCCTCTAGTGCATCTCTGGGCTGATAATGGTCTAGAGTTGTCACTGGTGATTAAATTGTGTCCTTCCTGGTAGAAGAGGTTGGGGGGAACAACTTTACAAATTTATGTCCTACTTTTAGGCAAATGGGGAAGGGCCAAGAGCTTTTTGTGTTTATATTCCTTCTCAATTGCACTCAGGCTAAAATTTTATTTATGATAATGTGGCATATTTTGCTACCCTTCCCCTATTATCTTAATTAACTATTTTTATGAAACTACATTGCCCTTTCTGATAAGATGACTACTTCCTCATTTTATAAATTTTTCCATTTATAAGTCTCTTTATGTTTCACGATTAGATCTATTAAATTTCCCACAAAAATTATTTTAAATTATGATCTGGCTTATTTAGTATTCTTTATTGATAATCAAAAAATAATACTTTGGTGGAGGGCTGTGTCAAGTTTCAGGAAAAATTATTCTCTTTGTTACTCATACAAATTTACCCTGTATTTTCTAATTACAATTTATTGCAGTTTTTAACTTCCAGCTGACCTTAGAATTTCTGGTCACCTTTTTCTTTTTCTTTAAAAGGAAACCCCTAATAGAATGTTTCTGTAATTTGAATCTTATCTGAGTGTAAAAAATTAGAACCATATAAACATAAGAACTTTCCATTAGGAATTGCACTCAAAAGTATTTTTTCATCTAATAAAAGCTAGTGAAGAGATGCTCCAAGGAAGAAAGCAAATAATTCATTTTTTTAAAGATTTTATTTATTTGACAGAGAGAGAGAGATCATAAGCAGGCAGGCAGAGAGAGAGAGACAGGGAAGCAGGCTACCTGCCGAGCAGTAAGCCCGATGCAGGGCTCCATCCCAGGACCCTGAGATCATGACCTGAGCCGAAGGTAGAGGCTTAACCCTCTGAGCCACCCAGGGGCCCCAGAAAGCAAATAACTCTTAATCCTTTTTTATTCCCACAAATGATTTCATTATTTATTTAATTATATAATGTCTTTCTCAGTCTTTGAAGTATTAATGCTTGAGGAGAAAGTTTAATTAATTTATTTATTTGTTTTTAACATTTTTCATTAATTAAGTAAGCTATATGCCCAGAACTCAAGACCCTAAGCTTAAGAGTCCCATGCTCCACCAACTGAGCCAGTCAAGGGCCCAGAGGATAGAGGTTTTATAACACTATTCCTTGTAGTGTCATCTTGCCAAAGTAAAAAGGTTTAATGAAATAAAATGTGGGGGCACCTGGGTGGCTCAGAGGGTTAAGCCTCTGCCTTCAGCTCAGGTCATGATCTCAAGGTTTTGGGATTGAGCCCTGAGTAGGGCTCTCTGCTCAGCAGGAAGCCTGCTACCAGCACCCCCTCTCCCAATCTACCTGCCTCTGCCTACTTGTGATCTCTGTGTAAGAAAAAAAAAAAAATATATATATATATATATGTATAATATATATATATTTATATATATTTATATTTTTATATTTATATTATATATTATATATATATTTATATATATTTATATATTATATATAAAAATTATATATATATAATGTAATTGTATTTAGTACTGATATTTATTTGCTCTTTCTCTCCTGTTCTCCATTAGAATGTGAGTCAAATTATGATTTCCACTGAGATCCAAAGTAATGCAAATTGAGTTACTTGAAACATAGTCCCTCTTTGTGAGTAATTTCTAATGTTGCAACTCAGGCTGACAGAATGTTTCCTTGGTCATTTATCTGTACATAATTCTAAGTGCAAAGTTAACATCCATGGAAGTTAGGCATACCTCATTTCAACTTCAGTGCTCCAAATTAAATACTTTTATGTTAATCAACCTTTAGGTAAATATTTAACAGTAAAATCAGTTCCCATTGTTTTTCTTTGTTCATCAGATAAAGCAAGGCAACATTAATGTGAGTTCATGAGTGCTCATTTACATTTTAGTTTCCTTCCTATTTTCAACTCATGGCCTGCTTTGTCCCCAGTTATCTTGCTTTGTCCTGCAAAAATCAATGGGGACATTTTCCACAATTCAATTTGCTTTGGGATATCAGCCAGTGCTTTTGTGAGAAAAGTGACCTGATGACAGTTTTATTGGCCTTGTTTTATTTTTTGAGGCAGAAAAATAGCAAGTTTCCATCTTTCTTTAATTTTTCTTTTCACAGGTGAGAATGCTAAATGACAGCTGTGTGGACCAGTTCAGCTTTTCACATCAAGAGAGCTGACTAATGGGGCATGTAGTAAAAGTGTTGCTACCATCAGAGCATCACAACAGTTTCCCTCCTTCAAAAAAGCATCAAAACAAGCATGAAACTTGAAAACTAGGAACCAAAGGAAGCTTTGTCATTTTGTTCAACAGGTACGTTAACCCCAAATTCTTAAATATTTTTTAACAACTGGGCTAAGAAGGAAAAGTATCTATCAGAGTCCAAAAGGCAAGAGTCAGAGTTTATAAACAACTGTGGCCACAAAAGTATTTACATATTTGAGGTTTTGAAAGATCTGCTGTTCCTTCATTTCGTATCATGATAATCACTATTGTGATTATTCTCAGAAGTTTTTTATTATCAGTGATGACTAGTAATAATAAAAAGCAAAAATTCCTTTTTTTAAATATAGAAGTAACATTTTATTTAATATTTATTTATTTATTTATTTATTATTTTTTTAAGTAGGCTCCACATTCAACATGGGGCTTGAACTCACAACCTTGAGATTAAGCGTCAATGCGGTCCACCTACTGAGCTAGCTGAGTGCCCCCCAAAGTAATAATTCTTGGTATCTACCTTCACCAGTTCCATTTTAATGTCCTCCTCAATACATACTTTCATTTAATTCCCACATCAAACCTATGCTGTAGATATTCCCATTTTACTGATGAATGGGCTGAGTCTTTCAGGAGTTCAGAAACTTGACCAATGATCACATAGCTAGTAAATGGCCAGTCTGATATTTGAACTGTGGTCGATCTGATTTCAGAGTCTTAGCTTAGCAATTACATATTCTTATACATCTATATTCTATATAATATCTACATTATTTTAAAGAAGAGTTGTCTGAAACTTGAAATCTGTAAGATAGGGTTAAAGTATTTTTGGTTTGATAATTTATTTTTAGCTCAATTTGTTCAATTTCATTGTATTGACTAAATGTCAATATTTGAGAACCAAGTGAATTATATAAAGGAGATACATGAGTTGAATGTGTAAGTGGAAAATTCTATTTGTTCTTCATAGAGATCTGGGCAAATATTTTAAAGATAAATAATCTAATTATCTCCGTGACAAAGGCAGGGTTATCATTTAATTCGTAGAGTGAAGTGCCCATTCTTATACATGAAGTCCTATGTTAACATTCAAAGTGTGCCTCAGTGATGCATATAAGGCTTTTTTGTCCACTGCCCAGAGATATGAAGTAGAATGCTTAGAAGAGCACAGAACATTTTGTGTCTGTCTCCAAAATCTCAGTTGTCATTCTCAGAGATGCCAAATTTCCCTCTAGAAAATATATACACTCTTTTTTTTCCAGTAAGCTGTAGGACAATTCCAAAAGCAATCACCCTAAACAAACAAACAAATAAATACTAGATTTTTACTATTTGTTTTAGAGTTATGATCAAATGTCTATAGTTTTAGGGGTGTCTGGGTGACTCAGTCAGTTGAGCATCCAGCTGTTGGTTTCAGCTCAGGTTATGATCTCATCGAGCCCCTTGTAGGGCTGTACACAGGGCACAGAGCCTGCTTAAGATTCTCCTCCCTCTCCTTTTGCCCTTCTCCTGCATGCTCTCTCTCTCTCTCTCTCTAAAAACCAAAACAAATATCTGTAATTTTAGAGAAGTCACCTAAAAAGACCAAGATTCACAGAGATCTCTGTTTCAACTATACGGAAGCTCTATGACAGACATTTCAGAGGATACACAGATGTTGTTAGGCTGCATGGTAATTAGACATAAATGTAAAATAGTTCACATAAATAATTTTAGTGGTTCTTTAATTTAAAAAAAATCAAGATATCTCAGCCTATGATGTCAATTTTCCAGGATGTATTTTTTTAAGTTATCAGTGTTGATGGTTTCTTTGCCTATCACAGTACTAGTTAAAAATCTCTTACCACCTAGAACACTTAGACATTTTAGAATACTGGAGTTTAGATTCCAAGAGTAAGAATTTCTCTTCCCTAAGACTTTCCTTTGACATTATCTGTGATCTGCCACTAAACATTCCAAACCTACCACCTGTTTGCTTCCCTAACTCCCAGGTTTCAAAATTTCTGAAGTGATTTATGCATAGTCTTTGCATTGGCATCAGCACCACCTGAGGTATTTTATAAAAATATACATACTTGGGTCTCTCTCTTGAACTACGGAATAGAATCTCTGTGCATGATAGAGGTACTTAAACTAGCTTTCATATGAAAGCTCACAGAGACTGGAGTTCCCAAATCAGCTGTGTTGCATTGGAGGTCTTGAAATTGCAGAGAAATTATATCAGCTCTTGAGATTTTTGTGTGACCAAGATATTGTGGGAAGAGAGAAAATATGTAGACCAATGAAAAAAATGGATAAATTTCAGCAGAGAGCCTTCTCTAAATCTCACCTTTATAAAATCTATAAAATTCACAAAATTATAAATCTCAAATTTATAATGAAATATGAAGGATGTTTGGGTTATATGTGTAATGTACATAAAGCATGGAGTATATATTACCCATCCTAAGTGCTAATTAGTTGTTCTTTTGTGATATTCATTCATTCATTCATTCAACTAATTTTTTTTTTTTTTTTTAAGTAATCTCTCTGCCCAACATAGGGCTTGAACTCATGACCCTGAGATCAGGAGTCGCATAGTCTACCAACTCAGCTGGGCAGGTACCCCATTCAACTAATTTTTAAGTTCCTGTAATAGTCAACCCCTATGCTTACCATAAAGACTAAAAAGATGAGCTAAAGTGGATGTGGCTTCCCCTCACAGGGCACAGAGAGCATTGGTAAAGACAGATAATCCTCAAGTAAATACAAAAATGAATATAAAATAACAACCGAGACAAACGGTAGAAAGGAGAGAGAATTGGTGGTAAGGGAATATACATAAGGGGGAATTTAACCTAAGCAGAGAAAAGAAACTGTTTTCCCCAGAAAAATCCAAAGGAAAATTAGAATTGGAATATTTTAGGCAAAAAGATCAGTGTGTGCTTTACAACCCTGTCTGTGGTTATTATAAATGCCTATGCTCAGTGATTTTGCCTCATAAATCTTTAGACTTACACCCTATATAGATGAGAAAACTGAGGCTTAGGAAAGTTAATGTGGCAATCACATGTGTTTAAGCGGATAATGGGTTTATAATTAGAAATCTATTTGGTTCTGTTTGGAGCTTATGATCTTCCTTTTTCAGGTAGACATGATGTATTTCAAAGGGCAAATGACACTAACATCTTAAACTTTGATTACAAGAGGTATTAGAAATGCAGCATTCAATCTATACGGTTGAGAGTAAGGAGCAAAACACAAAGAAAATATAAATACACTTTTTGAATCACAATTTTTCTCTGGGTTGAAAACAATTGGTATGAATCCCATTGTGGTAGAAATGGCCAAGTGGAAGCATCTGAAATTTCTATTCTTTTCCAAAAGAGGAAATCAAAATCAACCCTGTATCTCTGGAGAAATTGTAGATATTAGTGTCGCTACTCCCTACTAAAGGCTTGAAAGATGAAGATTGATGATTCTTATCACATCCCCGGTTAGATTAATGTAGAAGACAGATGTATCTTGGAAAATGATGGTAGATTATTATAAGCTTAATCAAGTAGTGAATTCAATTATGGTTACTTTTCTTGATGAGGTCTCCTAAGTCAAGAAAATCATTACAGCCCATTGAATCCGTTATGTAGCTAATAAACTGGTGAATATTTTCTATCTTTATCCAGTAAATAAAAAATAACTGGTTTGTTGTTACCTGACAGGGAAAATAGTACACTCTTACTGTTTTGCCCCAGGGTCCAATCAATTGTTCAGCTTTATGCTACAGTTTTGTGTAAAGGAAATGTGGCTGTATCACTGTCCCACTGAATGTCATGTTGGTTTACTACATTTTTCACATCTTGATGATATGAGGAGAAAGGGAAGTGGAAGAAATTCTAGAAGCTTTGGTAAGACATCTGACCTGAAGAGGAAAATAAAGATCTTGACAATATAGCATCTTGTCACCTCTTTGAAGAATATTAGGATTTTTTTCTTCAAAGTGAAAAACAAATAGTTATTCAGTGAGCCCATTATCACTAAGAAAGGGGTAAAAATCTTTGAATTTGTGTGTGTGTGTGTGTGTGTGTGTGTGTTTATGCTTTAGAGGTAATGCTTTTTACATCTACATATGTCATGTGAACCTGAAGGTTTTCAGAATGAGAGAATGAGAGAAGAGCTCTCAAACTGGTCCAGTAGTCATGCCACTCTACTTTAATGAAGTAGCAGATATTGTAATGAAAAAAATTGTCTGTGGCAGATTGGGAAGTTGAGTGAAAACAAGTCAAGCTCCAAGACAAGAAACCATAAGAAAAGGAGCAAAATAGTTCCCTTTGTGCAAGTAACTGTAGTCACATTAAGAAGTAGCTCTTAGGGGCACCTGGGTGGCTCAGAGGGTTAAGTCTCTGCCTTTGGCTCAGGTCATGGTCTCAGGGTCCTGGAATCGAGCCCCACATTGGGCTCTCTGCTCACCGGGGAGCCTGCTTCCTCCTCTCTCTCTGCCTGCCTGCTTTGATCTCTCTCTCTCTCTCTCTCTGTCAAATAAATAAATAAAATCTTGAAAACAAAACAAAACAAAACAAAAACAAAAACAAAAGAAGTAGCTCTTACTTGCAACTACCTCAGTAGACACCATAGAATCAAGGGATGAAGTGACCTGAGTTGTGCCTCATAGATGGGTGCTGTCATATATGCCTAGCCATTAAGTTGTGGGTGCCCAGCAGCACCCCATCATCAAACTGAATGGCAAGCCAGCAGATCCTGAAGGCACAAAAAAGTTGCCTGAGTAGGTAGTTAAAATTCTTAACATCCTACTCTTTACTGTTCTACCTTTGTGAACCTACATTCATGGCCACCTGGGGATGATGATGATATTGAGGAGAAGATTCATATCTTAATTACAGATGATGCTGCATGATGTATAGTGTTCCTAGAGGACAGTGGAAAAGAAAATTCTCTAGGTGGGCTTAATTCCAAATATATCACATTGTCCTCTTTGTCTGGCAGAAGAAATTTTGAGATAAAAGAATTGTATGACTCGGGATGCGTGGGTGGCTCAGTGGGTTAAACCTCTCCCTTTGGTTCAGGTTATGATCTCAGGGTCTGGGGATGGAGCCCCATATCGGGCTCTCTGCTCAGCAGGGAGCCTGCTTCCCCCCGCTCCCCTGCCTGTCTCTCTGCCTACTTGTGATCTCTCTCTCTGTCAAATAATAAATAAATAAAATCTTTAAAAAAAAGAATTGTATGACTCATGTGTAATGACAAAGATTGGCTAAATGATCAGGGTCTGAGAAAGAGAAAAATTCAAAGTTTGGTAACACAAAGGTCTAAGGGAAGATAAATTTGGGGGGGATTTTCTAATTTGATCCCAGATGAGAGAATATTTGGGTCTTATGTGAATTCTCATGAAAAGTACTCTATTGCAAAGGACAAGATGACCATCCTATGAATGTCAATCAATTTCATTCCCTTGCTACTCTAGTGCTTCTGTATTGAATTAGTTAATTCAACCAATATTTACCAAATCCCTATATATTCTGAGCAGTGTTTGAGGAAGTGGGATATAATGGTAATGAAACAAACAAACCAAAATGTCCTTGCTCTTCTGGAACTCATAAACTTCTAGGGGGAAGAGAGATATGAAATAAAAATATACATACTATTTTCAGGGGATGATAAATGCTAAGAAGGAAAAAAGTGTCAGGAAGTAGAGAGTAATGAAGTGATATTTTATATACCCTTTAGAGAATTTTATACGAGTAAGGGGTAAATGTGTGATAGAGAGTTTCAAATAGATAGCAGGAATATGCTTGGTTTATTCTGGAAACAGCAAGGGGGAAAGTAGAGGAGGCAGATGCCTAATCATGTAGAGTCTTATAAAGCACAATAAAGACTTTGAGTTTTAATTCTGAGGTGGGAAGGAACTTGAGAATTTCAATTAGAAGAGTGACATGATATAACTTATGTTTTAAAAGGATCATTTGGAATGCTGTGCAGAGAATAGAGTGTAGAAAGTGATGGGGAGAGAAGGAGCCATGTTGGGAAACTAGTGGTTCAGGAAAAGAAATAATGGATTAAACTAGAGAGGTTGTGGGCAAGGTATTAAGAAGTGGTTGGATTCTGAATATACTTTTGGAGTAGAACTGACAGAATTTGCTAATAGATTTGATATTGGTATAAGAAAAGAAGAGGTGTCAAGGATGCTTCCAAAGTTTTTGGTCTGAACCACAGAGAGATAAAGTTTGCATTTACTAACTTAAGGAAGATTTTATGAGGAATTTTATGAGGGATAGGAAGGAATACTTTTTGTGGGTATTTTTGAGATTCCTATTAAATGAATATATGAAGATATATGAGTAGGTAGTTGTATGGTATGGAATCTAGAGAGAAGGTCTGAACTGATGATATAAATATGGGAATTCCTAGCTTATAAAGGAAAGTTAAAGCCAAGAGATCAAGTTAAAGCTATGCTATCATCTCTAAAGGGAGGGCAGACAGGGAAGTGATGTCTCAGGATAGAGCCTTGGGGATGGGAGATGAGAAGTATCTAACAAAGAGAAGTGAGGTAGAAAGAAAATGAAGAAAGTGAGATTCCAGAGGCCAAAATAAGCAAAGTTTCAAGAAGAAGAATTGAAGAGTATTGAAAAGTATGCTAATTAATTACATTTGGCCAAATGGAGGCTTTCTTCTTTTAAAAAGAGCTATTTAACAGGGTGCCTAGGTGGCTCAGTTGGTTGAGTGTCCAACTCTTGATTTCAAGCCCTGTGTGGGACTCTGCATCTGGCTCTGTGCTCAGTAGGGAGTCTGCCTGAGATTCTCTCCTTCTCCCTCTGCCCCCTCAACACTAAAATAAATAATAAATAAATAAACAAATAGATTTTTAAATAAGCTATTTAAATCCAGTGGTGAGTATGAGTGCCAGATTGAGTCAGGTTCAAGAGTGAATTGGAGATGAGGAGGTGAAATTAACTAACACTGAAAGCTCCCTTGAAGAGAATAAATAAGCTAATGAAGAAATTGATTGTGATGTCAGGAATGAGGACTAAGTATGAGCCCAATGACATGTATTTTTCTTTTGGAATGTATACTAACATTTTTTTAAAACTTTCTAATAAAAAGACTTTCTAGATTAGATGTTATGAGTAACAATGATAAGTCAGAAACAATGGAGAACTTGAATTCATTCATTCCCTCCAGAAATATTTATTAGGCATTAATTACATTGGTGGCCTGCTGCTGGATATTGGCCTAATCTCTGCCCTCAAGAAACTTAAAAGGTACAATGAATAGAATGAAATAACCTAGGTAGGCCAGGGACATTTCCTTTAACCATATGTGACTGAAGGATCTGTAAGTTACCTGTAAATTATTGTGTGTATTTATTTCATACTTAGATTAACAGATCAATGAAGTCCTCGCATATAGTGTAGTGGTTTAGGATGGCAGAGAATAAGAGCACAGATTTTAGCCAGAATGTCCAACTTAAAATCTTAGGCCTACTACTTAATAGCTGCATGGCCTTGGACACGTAATTTAACTCTTGGTTCCTCAGTTCTCTGTCAAATGGTGAAAGTAGTAGTATATACCTTAAAAGGCTGCTCCAAGGAGTAAATAACTAGTACCTATTAAATGTTAAAGTGGTGCCTGGCACATAGTAAATGGCAGTACATTTTGCTATCATTGTAGTTTAAACTTACTATATTAGCTATTGGGTAGTACACTTACCTTCAACTAATTCTTTGTTGTCATTTTAAGAACTTCAAAGATTTTTTTAGATTCTCTCATAGGTAAATATCTGGACAGAACAGAACCATACTAAAACATATAGTCAAGCTCTCTTTGAACTAAATAAACCCACAAAACAGCCCCCATGACAAATGCTGCCTTATCTATGTATAGCCTACACATAAAGACAAATTTCCTACAATAACGTGATTACTTAAATGTAAAAGTCCCATAGCAGGATGCAGACTCTTTTCTCTGGCTCTACCATTGATGGCTGTGTGAATTTCATCTCTCTAGGTCTTCATTACATATCTGTAAAATGACAGGTTATTACAAGATAATCTCCAAAGTCTCTTGAGGCTCTAATATGTTGTAAGGTGTTGTAATTAGGACTGTTCATAATATTATGGATTTTCTTCTGGGAACACTTGGGAGTCAGTAACTTGCTTGCCAATAAAATGTGAGTGGAAGTGATAGGTATGTTTTCTGGACAGAAGTTTTTATACACCAATGCACAAATTGCCACAACCTTCCCCCTGTTTTGGAGATGGTGGAAGCAAGTGTTGACACAGTATTCTGTCAGTGCCAGCTGGTCCCTCCTGGCTGCACAATGTGGGCCAGAAAAAAATTTTGCTGTTTCAAGCCACTGACATTTCAGGGCTATTTGTTTTACAGTATTAACTAACATGTCCTGACTGATACATGGTATAACCCAGTGCAGAGGCACTGTATATAACATGATGGGCATAATATGTACTGCATAATAAATCCTTAAAATTATCTTTTTATGATTATCAGTATGATTTGTTATCTGACTCAAAAAATTGATAATGAATATAAAATGGCTCAAATTTGCTTGTACGATGAATTATTGAGTAACATTTTCAGCCTAATTTTTGGTTGTATCCCTTTCTCTATGCAAGGTTTGTCTGTCTGTTACTATCAGGCCCTGCGTCTATAGCACAAATGTGTGAGAACTAGAGCATCTTCTCTCTTTGCTAAATATTGTTATGATTAGTGCAGTTCAGTTAAAGAGCTATTGAGCCCATGTAATGTGCCAGGAACTGTATTATGTGACTATTAGAATAACCTTCTGATGTTAAGAAAATAATTCTTAGAAAGCCTGGTGTGAGGTACATTGTCTTGGACTCAGAAAAGTCATATGTGAAATGGTTGGTACTTCCCTTTACCATGGCATTCTTAGTCATTGAAGGTGGCTATACTCTGGAAGCCTGGGGTCCTGGACTGGGGAGAGAACATGGCATCTGGGGTAAACTGTGGAGGCTCAGCTCTTAATGAGGAATCTGACTGAGATTAGGGAGGAAGTGAACAAAGTAAATTTTGTGAATATCCAAGTTGTAGGCCTTGTTGAAGGAGACAAGAAAAACACAGAGTATATGTTTTATAAACCTGTTACTTTTATACTTCAGTTATAGATTTTAAGATAAGGAGCCTAGAGGATATCAGAAAAATGTGATAACACAATGCTTTTTCTTTTCCCTGCAATTTTTTTCTTTTTGCACTTGGAAGTCATCATAGCCCATTTCTAGAACTTGCTAAGTACTACAAAAGAAAAAAAAAGTTTAAATTGAAGTTGATTACACTGACCTAGGGATCTCTTAATATCTAATTCTTGCATAAAAATGTAAGTAGCAGGATAACTCCTGCTGGTTTATAATATGCTTATATTTTTTTTCAAAAAAGAGCCCACTTATCAGACACAGAGCCTTGATATGGATATTTGAACATTATGAAAATGAATTCATAAGCCAAGTCTGTCTGTCAGATATTTTTAATTTAAATGTTCTGATGGGTGATGAGACTCAGCATGAGGGCATCCAAAATTGTCTTATGAAATTAAAACAAGTCAGGGAACGAGGCTAGAAAAATTTTGACATTTAGCTCATAATCCATGTGCCTATTTGGAATATAAAATTTCAGGTCAAGAAAGGTTTTGATTTTCCAAATGTGGACTTCGCTACTTAAAAATCAAGTGCATTCCATTGGCATTTCTTTATAATGACAGAAGGTAAGCATTTTACGACAGATTGCTTGTGGAATGCTGGAGAGGTCAAGTTGGTAATAATATGAACGCTTTTACCTGAGCTTCTATGGTGAACAATACTACACATTTCTCTTTCTAAATCAACAACGGTAGCTTGAGGCCATCCTGCTGTCCAACTGTCCTGCCCTCGTGGCAGTGACAGCCATAATATTATCTACTAGACATGCAAAAGAAGTAAATCATTTGTTGGAGAAGACAAGGATGAAGATGATGTAGGCTCTTAGAAAATTAGGCAGTGCTGATAAGCAGCACTGATTCAGAAATCAGATTTGGAGATAGGTTCCTATTGATGCTTTCACTTTGTTGATCTTTTTCCAACATTCCAAATTTAGCTTTATTCTTAACCAATGACCAGTTTCTCAAGAAGTCTTTCTTCCTTGTTTAGAGTCTTTCCTCAACATTTCCTATAACCTCTTCCCCTTTACATTTTTGTTTTTCCTTTCAAAATATGCTAAAGTATTATTCAATGAGTTTTTTTGTGTATGTAATTGTCACTGTGACAGTGCTAGGCCTTAAATGATAGTTAAATGATTAATTAAGTATAATCTAGTTGGAGGTGCTACATTCACATGTGTGAAACATTTAAATAATAAGGGAGTAGCAATAACTGATGAGATTTTACTATATTAATAAGCTTACAAGTTGGCCTTTCAGTTTCATATATACTGATAGAAGATATAAGACTCTTAGGTGGGAGGACAAGGACTTCAATACTTACAGAAGAGCCCACTATATAAGCATTAGCATATTTGAGTCAGCTCCTCTTACTTCTAAGTTCCAAAGAAGTGATACCCATGGGCTTGATGAATACTTGTACTCTCACTGGATTTTGTTACAGGGCTTGGGAAACCTGAATTTTTTTATAATAGGCAGTAAGCATGCCTGTCCTTTGCTCCAGAGGAAAACACTACTTTTGTCTTCCAAGGCTGTTTGCTGTATAATAATCCTTGAAAAGATAGTCCAGAATAAAGATCAGCCAGTGTCTCTGCTTGTAAGATATGCAGAAATGCAAAAGGTGTATGGAGAGTTGACTCTGCATAGGCTGCTTATCTCAAGTTAGTCACACAAGCAATCCTGGCTAGAGAAATACTGGTAAGGGGGCATTCAACTTGATCTTTATAGTAAACTCAAATAAGTTTGGTTGGCTCAGAAGAGTTTTACAGAAAAAGTTAACATTAAAGAGATCTTTGAAAGATGGGTAGTTTTTGGAGGTATAAGGAAAAGGGCAATGGTATTTCTTTTGAAGAATGCAGTACAAGTTGGAAAGTGCTAAAAGTTGATAGGTTATGGGGAAACATTGATTCAGCCTTATTGCATGTTAACCATCTGCGTCCATTCTGATTGGTCCATGTCCATGCTATACTTACTGTTTAGAATTTTTTTTAAAGATTTTATTTATTTATTTGACAGACAGAGATCACAAGTAGGCAGAGAGGGAGGCAGAGAGAGAGGAGGAAGCAGGCTCCCTGCCGAGCAGAGAGCCTGATGCGGGGCTCAATTCCAGGACCCTGGGATCATGACCTGAGCCAAAAGCAGAGGCCTTAACCCACTGAGCCACCCAGGCGCCCCTAGAATTTTTTTTTAAGTAGGCTCCACCCCCAGTGTGGAGCTCACTGTGGGGCTTGAACTTGTGACTCTGAGATCAAGACCTGAGCTGAGATCAGATGTAGGATGCTTAACCAACTGAGCCACCCAGGTTCCCCTGACGATTTAGAATTTTAAATAGTAGCAAGTGTAGTATTTGTTTGGTTTGGGAGTAGTTTGTCTCTCTGCTGCAGTTGGTTATCCCTCAATAAGGATTGCCAGATAAAGTCCTCTATTTTTATTTGCTAAATCTGGCAACCCTATCTCCAGTACAGTAAGGCTAGGTCTCTATAGTGCAGGAGCTCAAATCCAAACTGGCATTTACTCTTGTATGTAAAGGGGAATTATTAAAGGTACTTAAGCAAAGGTTTGTAAAGAAAGAGTTGTGTTTTAGGAGAACAAAAATGATAGTGATATAGTGGGATAGATGATAAGTCATATTTTCCTAATTACACAGATAATTCCTGCATCTTTAGTTGGAGCAATGGTGGAGAAAATGTACTCTAAGTGCAGGAGATAAGTAATTTAAGATTGGGTTTTATGAAGACAGAAAGTAGATTCTGTGGATGCAGAATACACAACATGAGGGGAAACTCTGACCGAAAGCATGGTTATGACATGTTTGCACTCTGATCGCTCTAGGAGTGTGGTATGGAGTGGGTCAGTAGTGACCCAGCTTAGTGGTAGAGAGGAACAGAGATAACAGATACCTTTTTATTCTCTAGTCTGCTCTGAGTGAATGGAGGCGGAGGCAGGAAAACCTTTAATAGACCAGTAAGAGATTCTACATCAATGCATTGCTTAATTTCTGTTAGGATGTTTGCCATAATAATGGAGTAAAACAGAGTTTTCACACACTAAGATGTAGATTTGGATAAACTTGCATTCATGTAAGGGTAGTAGGTTTTGGTGCCAAAGGTATTGAAGAAGAGAACTAGGGATGAATAAGATCGTGGGTTGGAAAGTGGGTCATGAATATATTAATAATGTGGGGGGGGTAGGATTGGGAAGGGGAGTGATGAGAATTGAGAATGTCTACCAGAATGAGGTAATTTACAGAGTAGCAGACCAGAAACTCTAAGGAGGAAAGCAGGCAGGGATAGTTCTATTCTAAAAAGAAAAAAAAAGTTGGTGAGGTTTTACTTAGAATAAAATTGTCTTCGCTGGGATTCATTGAAGGCCCTGAAGATGAAATTTAGACCTTTTGTTGTTACTGTTTGGAGGAAGCATATGATACTTGTGATAATTAGAAGAGAAAGCAAAATTATAAGGCAATTTTTTCTTCTGAAAGGTAAATCCATTGACACATGAGAGTTGGTTTATTTTCATTTGACATAGAGTACAGGTGCTCTAAAGTATACTAACAGCTAATATTTGGGGAATTCTAGTATAACTTCTAAAAGTTATGGGCATAAGGAAAAAGGGATACATAAGAATGTTGTCACAGAAGTTTTGGTTGAAGCAGTGAGAAGTTGATACTGTATTTCAAAGTGAGGTACAAAAACTTGATGCACAAGTTTCAAAGGAGGTATTCTAACTTTAAAGCAGGACTGAATTTTGACTATTATATAGGAATGAAACATCGAATTACTTTATTGAAACTGTATTGTGAGACTTGACCAAAGAACTTTTTATTACCTAGAAGTACCAGAAAACATCAAGGGGCTTGCCTTAATTTTCACCCAGGTACCAGGAATGAAATAATCCATAGAGCGTTCTTTAAAAGATAATAAGACACAGAAATAACTTCCCTTTTTTTATATTTTGCAAGTCACGATTGTCAAATGTAATGATTACATGAAGTTGACACAGCACTCTGGGGGCATCTTGTTGCCTCACTTTGTACAGCTGACTCTTGATCTTCAGGTAATGAGTTCAAGCCCCATGTTTAAGTGGGCATAGGGCCTACTTAAAAAAAATATATGGCAGTCTGAAGGGTAGAATCTATGAAAGAGGATTGTTAAGTTCCTAGAAGTTTGGTGGACAAAACATGTGATAGGAGTAACATTTGTAAAGTCAACTCTATCTAAAAAAAATATGATTTAAGTAGACAAAAAGGAAAGCAGGGTTTCCCAAGCACCATAATTTTTCTCTAAACTTATCAGTAAGTGAAGCTTAATTTTATAAAGAAAAAGAATTAGTACATTGGTTATCTTATCTTGTATGACATAGTAGAATTCAGTGTTCAGAATATGCTGAATTGAATTCAAGAATGCCTTAATCAAAATAAAAAGCACAAAAATAGCATTGACCAACACTTACCCCAGGCATATAAGGTATAAAATTAAGGCAAAAACATCCTTTTCCTCTATGTCGGATACATAACAAGGACTTCTGCCAAAAACAAGACACGGAGAACTCTTTAAAATAATTCACCTAGCGGCGCCTGGGTGGTTCGGTGGGTTAAAGCCTCTGACTTCGGTTCAGTTTATGATCTCCGGGTCCTGGGACTGAGCCCGGAGTCAGGCTCTCTGCTCAGTGGGAAGCCTGCTTTCCCTTCTCTCTCTGCTTCCCTCTCTGCCTACTTGTGATCTGTGTCTGTCAAATAAATAAAATCTTAAAAAAAAAAATTCACCTAATAGACTAGAAAATGTATTCCAATTATTTATTTTCCTTAAAATGTTCTGCAGTTCTAATTTTGTAAAATTCAAATGTATTACTTCTAAAATAAACATTAAAACATCCTAGGTTTCTTCTCTGGTATGAAGAATCAGATGTTTTCTGGGGAAGTGGGAATACTGACGGACACAATAGCTGTGAGTTACTGACACAGTGACCAGTCCCAAAGAGGAAGTGACTCTTCTCAGTGTCTGTGCTTTCTATCTGAAGTATCTGGTTTATAGAGGAAGGAAGGGAGCATAAATTTACCTGGTATGGATCCCCTTTTTCCTGTATACCTTGATGGACTGTGACAGGTAAGACTGTGCTTTAGCCGTAGGGAAAGAAGAAAAGGACCAGCAAAGGGACAGCAAGCTGGGGAAATCAGAAAACTAGGCTAAGTCACAGTGGTATGCCCAAACAGGTTGCAAGCAAGCCACCCGCCAAGTAGCACTGCATGGCAGTAGCAAAATCTTTAGAGTAGAACACCAGCCTTGTGCCCGGAACACAGATACTTTTCAGTTGGAGTCCAAACTAGAGCATCTGTCACTAAGTCACTTATAATTAATCCTGCCTTTAAATTAGCAGCTGTCTTAGGACATTTTGCTGGTGGGTGGGTTGCGGACAAAGATACATTTAGAATGTAATGGATTTGAGCTTGTCCATTTTAGGGTGTCTACAGTATCCAAGATTGGGCTCTCTGAGGGATGTTCATGTTTGTAACAGTGGTAGTGACCCGTTTTTGACATCTCTAGTATTTTCTTGGCAAAGACTAGAAAGACCAGCTATTTTAGTTCAGGATTTAGCCCATCAAATTCTTTGAATTCCTCTTTCATTTTCTCCTACAGCACAACTGTATTCACTTAATTTGAAGGAAGTCTGATTTACAATTGCCTAGCCATTCTACGAAATTCCTGAGGTAATGGATACCAATTTTTCCTTGTCCCACATCACCATTTGAGAGATAGCAGAGCATTTCTTAATTCAGGTGTCTTCAGTTGCAGAATCTCACGGTCATGGAAAGAGCAGGTCACTTTTTTCAAGTCTCCAGAGTGGAGAGATGATGCTAACCCTCCTCATAGCCTTCTGCTTCTGACTGTCTCCCCTCTTCCCTGATACAAATGTTTTATGTGTTCAGATATAACTTGCTTGATTAATATTTTGATATGAATTTCATACTTGGGTATATCCATTTTATTTGCTCTTTAGGACATTTTTGAAGCTTGAGCATAAGTACTAAGTTGTTTATCTGCTAACAATATTTGGCTGTTTGGTAGATTTTCCAGAAGATAATAATCCTAGGAGCTAGCATGTAATAAGTTTTCTATATGCTATAGCACTTTGTGAAACACAGGTGTAGCAGGCAGCCTCCAAGTTGACCTCCAATGATCCCACCTCCTGGAATTCATCTCTTGTATAATCTCTTCCTCTGATTGTGGACTGAGTTAAGTGACTATAGCATGATGAATTTTAAGCCACTAAGTTCTGGGGTAATTTGCTGTGCAGTAATTAATAACTAATACAACTTCAGAAACATCATTTCATCTTTAGAACGGTCCAATAAAGTAGGTATTGTCATTACTATTATGAAGAAGACTGAGATGTTAAATATCTTGCCCAGAGTAATACAGCCCAGGTGAAACAGGAATTTAACCTCAGATCTTCCTGACTCCAAAGTCACTTCTTAGAACTATTAAACTAGTCTGTTTCAGGTGACAGAAATTTTAAACAGTAATGCATAAATAAAACTTGGGCTTTTCTCATTAATCAGAAAGTCAATGCCATCGAAATCCTGTCTGTCTTTTAGAAATTTAGGTGGACATTGTTCTGAACCTTGGTTCTGGTTGTAGCTGTGCATGGATTACAGCATTCAAATTTCGTTCCATGGCATTCCTTTAGTTCCCATGCCCTCTGTCTCCTCCCAAGTCTGTCCTCCCTATTTCTGGCAGCCAGTTAGGAAACGTGGCCGTTTTCTTTCCCCACTGCTATCCTGTTATCCTCTTGAGAATCAGCCTCACTTTGCTATCGACCATCTGTAGCTCTCAAGAATTCTGGTGAAATGCTATCTTGTTGAGTTATAAATATAACAAAACTTATCTTGATGATGATGTTAGATGAAAATATTCCCTAGAGGTATTGCTATAATAGTTTTTCTCCTTTTATATATTTTAAAATTCTCCTTCATTTTGAAAATACTTTCTTTGCAGCCTGGGATGGATTGCAGGATTTATACGCAAAGTAAAAATAGGCTCTGTATAGGGCTGAGGGTCATTTTCTTATGCATGTGCTTGTGGTCTTTTTGTTTGTTTGCTCCAGGACAGGTTCATAGCTTTGTTTTGGATGACTATGACCTGCTAAAAGTCAAAGTTAATTTTTACCTAAGCTTGGGTACTACTCCATTTTTTAATTTCATTTAATATTATTTGCAAAAATGGACACATTCTTTCTCATTTTATTCCTGAATAGCTCTAACAACCTTTTAGCTATTTTTTATGCCAACATGCCCTTCCTCTCCAAACTAGCCCCTCTGTGACTTCCTGAAGCACATTTCCAAAACCCCACTTACATCATGGTGTAGCCTGATGACGGCCTCCAGCATGTCTTCACAAAATAATCTTAGAACTCTTTCTGGAGTTAAATATTGATTGTTTAAGTAAGCTAGAATAGAATGTTTAGAGTGAGGACTTGGCTCAACTTGATCTTTGTCTATTAAATTATCAAATAGGGTTATGATGACTATATAACTAATCCTGATTTATATTAAATTACATTCAAGTGTAAAAAGGAGTAAGAAAAATGTGATTTCTTTCTTTATTTAAGTTTTGTATTTATTTTACTTATTTTTTTGGAGAGAGAAAGAATGAGGGGAGGGAGAAGGAGAGAGAAAAATCCCAAGCTGGCTCTGAGCTGCATGGTATGGAGCCCATGGCGGGGCTCAATCTCATGACCCTGAAATCACAACCCTGAGATCACTGCCTGAGCTGAAATCAAGAGTTGGATGCTCAACTGACTGAGCCACCCAGGTGCCCCCCACCGCAAAAGTGTGATTCCTAATTGGTAGTAACCTCTGATAAAGTCATTTAAATGTAATATAAATACTTTTAATTAATATATTGTGTTGCTTAAGTTATATTAGTAGTACTAGAAGTAACACAAGTGGGGCACCTAGCTGGTTCAGTCAGTGGAGCATGTGACTCTTGATCTCGGGGTTGTGAGTTCTGTTGGGTATAAAGATTACTTAAAAATAAAATGTCGGGGCACCTGGGTGGCTCAGTGGGTTAAAGCCTCCACCTTCGGCTCAGGTCATGATCCCAGGGTCCTGGGATCAAGCCCCGCATCAGGCTGTCTGCTCAGCAGGGAGCCTGCTTCCCCCTCTCTCTCTGCCTGCCTCTCTGCCTACTTGTGATCTCTGTCTGTCAAATAAATAAATAAAATCTTAAAAAAAAAATAAAATGTCAAACAAAAAAGTAACACTTGATGGTGGTCATAGTAGGTATTTGATGGAATACCCAGTGATTTTGACAAGCACCTTACACATATTGTCCCTATGAAATAGGTACTAATACTGTCCTACAATTTATAGTCTTATCTTAATTTCACAAATTAAGATTTTGCTTTTTTGTGGTTTTTTTTTTTTTCAGATCCTAAGTAACTATCAGTCCTGCTTTTATGGATCAATAAAAATCTCATGTTTCTTGCTCTTCTCTTATAGGCATGTGCAATACAGTTTAGGGAAATGAAATATCTTCTATCATGAAATATTACACTTCTCTAAATCAAGATTTATTATAGCTGTTTGAAGCCTCCACCTGAGGGAATTTTCTGTCATACAACTCAAAGAACTTCTATTTGTTCTGCCTAGTTTAGCTTTTCTCTGGACTTTGCTGAATAAAATAAAAAGATGTGACAAAAGGAGACATTAATATCCACAAATCCATCTCTGCAGAAGTGAAAATCGGTAGCTTTTATGATTCCTTTGGCAAGGGGCTCCTTTTAAAAGAGAGTAGCAATTATAAATAATACTAATAGCTGTGGCACTAGTAATAGTAGTCCATTTATCTTAGAACTTTTTTATGTACTTTTATTTTTCCAAGTGAATCAAGATAGAATAAAGTTCATAGTGTCTCTATTATAGTTGTGATGTAAAGGTGGTTTAGGAATAGACAAAATGTAAGTAATTTTTTGGTCTGTTACAATGTACCATAAAGAATCATCAAGTATTACTTGTTATAATGCTCCTAAAGTTCTCAAATCTCTATTATTTCCAAATTTGTTTGACTTAGAATGTGACCTTGGAGGTAATTTTAGATGACAAAGAGAAGATAGATAAATAGACCCCCAATCTGTACAAATGACTACTATTGAGTATGTGATCAAATAAAAGCCAGTCCTCCCAAATGCACCCTCCCCAAAACAAGTCCCCATATGCTGCTTATAAAATCATGTGGTTGAAATAACTTAGAGAAAACTCAATAGTCTTAGTTGAAAATATGAAGTATATTAAAGGAATAAACAAATTCACCACTCAGTACATTCTTCATTCTCTCACTTCCTATGGTGCATGGTATAAAAGTCATACGGAATAAGAATGGTTTCGGGGGCACCTGGTGGCATAGTCAGTTAAGCATCTGCCTTTGGCTCAGTTCATCCACGGTCCTGGGATTGAGTCCTGCATTGGGCTCCCTGCTCAGCAGGGGAGGCTTCTTGTCCCTCTGCCCCTTAACCCCACTCATGCTCTCTGTCTGTCTTGCTCTCTCTCAAATAAAAAAAATTATTTTTAATAAATGGAGTTTTGGAGAACTGCTGATTGCAGTTTTAAAAAGTGAAGATCAAGGTGAACTGTATCTGTTGTGAGAAATTTTATCATGTCAAAGAATACACTCCAATGAATGAAAACAAAAACACCTAGTTTACATGTTTTATATCTTTGGAGGATAAATGTCTTTAGTAGTCTCTTGGCTTCTGCATGTGTGTGCTCATTTGCCCAATTACTTGTGTTTTTTCTCAAAGAATCACTTCATCCTATGTTATTTCAACTGGTAGGTAATTCTAATAAAAAGCAAATTTTCAGTGATTTTGACTGTTCACTTCACTCTAATGCACTCAATAAATTTGGTGAAGTTAGAAAATAAAAAAACCTCACACCCCATAAGCCTGTCCACAGTCTTGAGCGGCTTAAATGTATTGTTAATAGAGTTGTCAACTCGGAATCGATAGAATTTTGTATCTTACTCTTCCAACTTAGCGTCCTCTTACAACATCTGTATTATCGCTGTTTTTGTCCATACTTAAGTGCCTCTCCCAAACTTCGAGTCTTGGTACATTAGCTTCAGTTTGGATTCAACTCTTCTGATTCCTCACCTAGAGCCACGGTTTTGTCCGTGCTTGCTATATCATATGTATCACATCCCCCTTTCCTCATTTTGATCTCATTCATTAAAAATCTTATCTAATCGATATGTTCTCATCATTTGGTGTAAAATTGTTTAATATTACCCAGTAGCATATAGGATAACATCCAGAATCTTTAACCTGACATTCAAGACATTTCACAGCATAAACTAAAGCAAAGATATTCTATCTGATTTCCTTTTCATTTCCTTCACACTCTACTGCAACCAACTTTATCTTTTCGCTGTCTTGGAAAATGCAATTCTCTTTGCTGCCTCTGTATTTTTACTTCTGAGGTCTCTTTGCTTCCATCCCCCAATGCCTGTCCCTATCTAAGGCCTGATAGCCTCCTCAGATCATTTTGGTTTACAGCAATCATTCCTGCATTTAAAGTCTGAGAGTCTGTTAATTTCAACTTCACTATTATTCTGTGTTCATCTTTAAGACAAAATCATACATATATTTCTTTATTTCTCTCCTTTGGTCGTATTTGAGGACCTCTTAGATATTTTCTAAAATTTTTTAAGTTTCCAAATGAAGCTACTTACATGAATTCAGTATGTGAATTTTATTACCAGAAGACAGGCTGTGACACCTTTTATACCTTTCTCAGATCCCAGTCCCTGACTAATACGGAGGTATATCAGTTACGCTTTGAAATATGTGAATCGTGGCACTCAGAAGTTGTGAAGATTTTTGTTAATGGACATTTCAATAGAGCCCTTGGTTCCACAGGACCACTATTGTTTCTATGGTCACCACAGAATACAAAACAGCAGGGTTAGTTTGTTTAGGATGAATGTGTATGTGGGACAGATTAGTGTACAACTAATAGAAGTTCAGAGGCTAAAAAGAACCAGATTTTGGAAAAAGTCTGTCGCATAGTCTAAGTTAATGAAGTTATTTTGGTATTTATTTTGAACCTATAAATAGTGGTATCAATTTTTTTCTTGAATCTTTGTTTATAGTTTCAAATGCTCCAGATATTCTGATATCTACTAATAAAAAAAGTCTTTCCAGATGTCCCATAAACTATCAAAATGTCTCAGAAAATTTCAATTTTCCGTAACTTAAAAATACATTTCCTAAACAACTTCTTGCACATAGTAAATTATTTGACCACTTGTACATATGTACAGAAAATATAGTCAGTGTTCACACTGGCTCAGAGGGTTCAAATGGGCCAGAAAGTGAGTTGATTGAAATAATAGTTTAAAAATAACTATGTTTTAAAATAGATATAAGTTCAAGGAGACCTGAATACTTAGACCTAAATGATAGAAGAAATGGAGAATTGCTTTTGGTTCAGAAATTGTATTGAATAAGAATGTCTCATTCCAATAAGTTTAAGTCCCCATTAGTTATAGAATTTGACAGTCTGAAACAGTAAGTAATAATGTAACTTAGGGGAGATACTATAATTTTCTGAAATAGAAATATAGAGGAATATGATGTGTAGGCTAGAACAAAGAGTTTCTGTTGATCTGTGGGCTGTAGGTTTATTTTGGAATCTTTCCTCTGAGTGGTTAACCGGGTGAGGATGGGAGGGAGGGAGTGTCACACACAGTACAATGGGAAATAGTTCTTGGAAGCCAAACTGATCTGTGTTCCAGACCTTGCTTTTCCACATAATAGATATGTATACTTGGAAAACTACCTAACTTCTTAGTGTATACCCTCATTTATAAAGTGAGGATGCTAATATCATCTTCATAGCATGGTAATGAAATTAAATGAAATAATATATACAAATTACATAGCAGTGTGCCAGGCACCTGGGCAGTTTTATTACATTGGCTCCTTTAGCTTCCCTTGGTAATAAAAATGATCTAGTTATAAAATTGTATTGTGGAAAATAAGGATTTTATTATTTTTAAGTACTAAGTATTTGGATAATTGTTAATAGGATAATGATATAATATATAAAGGTATGACCATTTGCTTCTCCATGCGCTCGTCCACTAGAAATATAATGTGAGCTGCAAATGTAATTTTAAATGTTTTAGTAGCTGTATTTAAAAAAGTAAAAATAAATGTGGAAATTTTGTTTAATATTTCCAAAATACCATTTTATTTATTTGATTTTTTAAAGATTTTATTTATTTATTGAGAGAGAATGAGGGAAGAGGCATAGGGAGAAGGAGACTCCCTGCTGAGCAGGGATTCCCGACATGGGGCTCAATCTTAGGACCCTGAGATCATGACCTAAGCCAAAGGCAGACATTTCACTAACTGAGCCAGCCAGGAGCCCCCAAAACACCATTGTAACATGTAATTAATATGAACAAATTTTAAGGAGATATCTGCTTTGTTTGTTTGTTTGTTTGTTTTTTGTATTAAGTCCTTGAAACCCAGTAAAGCCACATGCAAGTGCTCAATAGCCACTTGTGACTAGTTCTGCTCTATTAAACTATGCAGACCTAGGTACTTTTTGTGGAAGAAAAAGGGAAGTGGGCATAACTCTGCAAAACTTAGGACTTAACCCCAAAACAGAGAGTTTTAAACTGATCGGAGATGGTTCATGGTAACAGTAACTCAGATAGTGTTAACTGGACAGGGTTATCTATCCATCAGGGTTCTTACTTTCAAGTGATAGAACCAGCTCTGGCTAATTTAAGTAGAAAATCAGATTTGTTAAGGTTATTAGGTGGGTAACAATCTCTGTGAGTGCTAGAAAGCTAGACTTGGAGAGTACATAATCAGATAGTCAGAGACAAGTCTAAATCATTTTGCAGAACTGGTCCATCAAAACAGCACTGCTGAGAATGAGTGTTTGCACTAGAATTGCCTCCTTGATCACTGCTGGGCATTAGAGATCATATTAGAACCACTTTCACTGCTGCCACCTCTGGAAAATGGATTCAACTACTGTGTTTACAGCCAATATTGGCAGAATGGATTCTGCACACAACCTGCTTCTTTGCATCCCAGTTTCTAAGCCAGTGTCTACTGTGTGTGCATTTTATGGGCAGAATCTCAGTCATGTGACCTAGTTACCAGGAATGCTGGGGGAAAAAGCTTTCTGTTCTCAGAATGGGCGATAGTCAGAGCCTCTCATCAAGATTCATGGAGGCGGGCATTCCCTCACAAATAGAGTGGGGTGGAGTGGGGCTGCTGTAGTCCAAAAGAAGAACAGTGTCTGCCCAATAAGCTTGGGTTTTTTGACTATCCAGTAGCCTAGGATGGAGGGCTTCTGAAGATTAAAAAATTTTAGAAAAGTTAAATGGAAAGAATATATGAATTCTTTTCTTCCCAATATGAATGCAGTACCCATGGAATTTGTGACTTTGTTTTATGCCGAAAATATAACATGAAGGGATTTATAAAATCTATAAAAGTATACTTATTTGTCCTTCACTTTTTCCGGAAAAGATGACATTCTAAGTATTTAGAAACCAGAGAATGTTCCTAAGAGCAAATACGTAGGAGTGAATGTTCCCATTTTGATATTGAAAATAATATGAAAACTTAAGACAATTAGGATGTTTAGGAATCTGAGTAGACTAATGAGCGGCACCCTTATTCTCTGCCTGAGTGCAGAACTATTGGAGATAGTTACTTACATCAGCCAATAGCACTACTTTTACTACTAGTTTGAAGAATGTGGCTTAAAGGAGAGGAACAAATGAGGTTGCTAGTGCTTCCCAGATGGAGACCTACCCAATAACACTGCTACCCACTCACTGATTTGGATGCCCAGAGAAGAAAAAGACACTAACGCTCAATGTTTAAGAGACATAATATGAGACTCCATTTGCTTTGGAAACCAGATCTGCTGACTTCTCCCCACTAGACAGTGGGTGAGCAGTGAGAAAGTGGTAGTGCAAAGGTCTAGAAGACTTACTGTACTTGAAACTCTCCACAGGGAATCGTGAAGAGTGAGGGATAGACAGTCTCCATAACATTTCCAACTTTTTGCTCTTTTAAACTACTTGGCTTAGCAGTTAACTTGTGATTGCCCAGGGATGTGACTGTGGGCCCCAGAGATCACCTCTTATCCAGACAGTACTCTGACCTTTATGAAGCCATTTTCTTAATTCCAAGCCATGCAGCTTCCTGAAACTTCTGGTGAACAGTGTAGACTTTGGGCCAGAAGGCTCTAAAAATGAATGAGAATGATAACGTTATTTAAATCAATTCCAGGACCCTGCTCTACCCATTGCTTAGAGGTCACCTTATTCTGTTTCTCCTCCCTCATTATATCTAGACATATGGTCTACTAGAGCTCACCAGATACATAATGAGATTATATAACAACAAAAAGATATTCCAATAACACAATGCCACCAACACAGGGGAGCCCTAAATTTGAATATCTGTGCTACACTGTTATCAAATTGCCTGGGAAAAACTAAAGTTCAAAGATTAAAAACACAAAGAAATTAAATTCCAGAATTCTTAAGTTAAATTCCAAAACAATTAAAGTCCTGAATCAAATTCTCTTGTTCTTGTGAATTATACATCAATGAATTAGAGTTCAATTTTTTTTTTCTTCTACCAGTTCTTGTATAATAGGAATCTTTTAAAAACATGACCACGAGGCCCAGGTGGTGGCAGTCTCTTTACATCTGCCCCAGGTCCAGAAACAATGGCCTATATTACAGTCCCCAGCATAAAGTCATGAATTTAGGAGAAACTATGGTCAGTGACATGATAAACATTGAGTGGGCTCAAACAATTCTCAGTTTTTCCTTATAGGTGAATCTCTTAGATAACATGTTGTTACATTTTGTAGAGGAGCAGGGAGTTGCCTCTTCCTAGTTAGAATGAGAAATCAATCTCTCATTTTAAATCTGGGGAATCCCACCATTCCAGGGCAACGTCTGCAGACTTACACTCTAGAATTTGCCTGGCTTACTCAGGGATGCTTAGGTCATTCACAGTACAATTAGTAGACCAGACAGCAGTTGACAATCAAAATTCTAGCCTGAGCTTCTTTAGGTAATGGTTATATTACAGGTAGTAACACACACAAAAAATGGCACAAACACAGCAAAATTTCCCAAGCCTCCAGAGTATTTTAGGGTATTTTCGAAGATACTCTCCTGAAATCCTGGGTGTTTTTTGTTTTTTGTTTTTGTTTTTTACCCATCCTAGTATCTATAATCAAATTAAAGTGATTGTCCACTCTTCTTCCAGTGCAGTGATCTCATCCCTTTGGATCAAAATCCCACGTGGTATTTCAGAGCTTCCTATCATACCTCTGTGCAGGTTTATATGCCCCTAACCACTGGGAAACTCCATGGAGTGCTATGATGTGCAACACATTCTAGATCAGTTGGGTGGTTCTTGTATATTATGTGATTGTACATTCTTGTACCTTTATTCCACAATCTGGTAAATTTTCATGGTCACAGTTCACTGTGTGATCAGACAACTATTTTTTTTTAAATATCTTTTATAATATTTGTGTTATGTCCCTTTCCCCCTTTTGTAGTGGTAGAAACCAAACTCTGGAGTATTTCAAACATTATTTCAATGATAACCAAACTAATGATTATTATAGGAATCACTCCCTACTGACTTAGGATCCCTTCCTTTTTAAGACAGAAAGAATGTCAGCTGTAATTTTTCCTTTTATATTTGATACAAGAGCAACTGATGAAATCCCATTCGCACATACTATCAAAAAGTGTACCTACCTTGAAAGGAGACCAAGTGGAAGGCCCTGAAGACTTGAATCTCTTCTCCGAACAGGTGTCAACCAATCTGGGACACATTTACAAATGGCATCCTGCTGTCAGTCCATCATGGCTGGTTATTTTTTTTTTTAATCTTCATGGGAAAAGATTCTATCCATTGGGATAATTGTAGCTTTTTAACACATTTCACTATAATTAGTGAATCTGCATGTCAGTGTTTTCTAGCATATTCCCTGATTGAATTGGAGACCATTTTAGTTCTCCCCATGACCCGTCAAAGATAAAGAATTTGTTTACTGTAAATTGCACACCACTCACTCCTATATGCCATCTGCCACATTTAACTGCACAGTGCTACAATTTTCTAATAATAGCTCTTTGAACTTAAGAGAAATAGTCAGGGGTGTTAATCATACTTTCTAGGGGAATATTTGCTTCTATCATCCTTTTACTTCTTGATGGGATTTTCATTTTAGTGTATTAAGTTAAGATGACATCATACTTCTATCAGTAATGTATAGCCAAGCAAGGTTCAGAGATTCCCCTAAGTGGCTGTCATTTAACATAATTTTGAGAGGTGCACTTCCAAGAAAGAGTAGAAAGCTCCATACTTCAGAAAGGAATTTAGATATTTAGCATGGCTCTTATTGTCAGGACTCAGGTCAGATCTGTGAGCTGTCTCACCTCCTTCTCTACTGTTTTCTCCTTTTAAAATCTATGAGCTGTCTCACCTCCTTCTTAATTGTTTTCTCCTTTTTTTCCTTTCTCTTTTATGGCAGTCTGGGTAATGAAGTTTGTATGTTGTGCTCTTCACTTACTCTTCACATTTTTCCTTATTCTAAATGGCTCTCCATAACTGCCATATGGGGAAGGGTAATAAGCAAAGTTACTTTAATGCATTATGAGTCAATAGACCTTGAATGTTAACAAGGCTTTCCTTTAAAGAAAGGAATTGCTGAAATTTATCTACCATTGGCAATGTCGGAGAGATGCGAGAAAGCTTTATTTGGTACGTAGAGCCCCTTGTGCTATAATAGCAGCCCTCAAATGAGGTATCTTTTCCTGTGGAATTAGAGCAACTACATTTTTTATTTATAAAAATAAAACAGCAACAATAACAAAACCACTAATTCACCACCTCTTTACAAAGTACTACAGTCCATTGCTCTTGGAGAGTTTTGTTTTGTTTCACTTGAATAATCTTAGAGGACACTGCATGATGGAGGAAAGCCAGCTGGCTGGACTTGAAGGGCTGGTTGAATCCCTTTTTCAACATTTAATATTTATGTTCTCAAATATATCCCCAAACATTTGAGGATATTGATGTTACAACTTTATTTTGTTATCTCTGAGTCATTGCACTGACAGAACCCTCATTTAACTAACTGTGATGAAAGAGCATCAGAGATAGTCTGCCCTGCAGAGGACAAGCTGTAAACTTTTCCTCTGAAATTTGTCTTTTGTACTTTGATATTTTTGTTACTAAATGTCCCCTGTGCTTCACAAGCTTGTGGATAAAATGAAATTACATCTGTATTTATGACCAAATTTCAATGGCTTTAAAATTTCACCCCGTTTATTAGCAAGGTTCCCTTTCCCAAGTGTTTCTAAGACTCTCCAGGGATGACCACACTTGCCCATGAATCAGTTGTTTCAGAAGAAATAGAAATTCAGACCTTTTGTCTGGACCCCACTGTGGCTAATACCCAGATAACTTGATCTGTCAGGTGTGTCCAATCAGTCAGGTGCCTCCAGTTTCATTGGGTCAATGAGAAAAGCCACAAGGACCCAGAAGATCCACAGAGATATGGCTTAGGTAAATTTTCCATTCCTCCTTGTTCTTATGCCTCAATTACTAATGGCATTGCTGTCACCACTGAACCTCCCACTTCTTTGGATGCCTTGTCCAGCTGTGAGGTTTCCTTGTAGGGAGGAAGGGGACATTTCTTTCCTTGCTATCACAGTCAGAAGAGAGACCTACAACAGACCCACAATAAGTAATTATTATTAGTTACAATGTTTTACCTCTTTGAATGCACATCAATAGAGTCATTTCTCCAGACTAACCCACAGTGCAAAAGTGACTGAATAACGATGAGTTCCAAAGTTAACCAAACGTGGAATCCAGAAGCAGCATTCCTATGTGGAAAACAGAAACACACCCCTTTCTTGTGGTTCAATGAGAAGCTCTCATTGTCCTCTGTTGCAAAAAGACGTGATTTTATATTTTGAACTTTATTGTTGATGATGATGTGGGAAGTGGGGAGAAGAATTATGGTCCAAGTTCTTTATCTTCCATGAGATTTGTATTCTTGTGTATAAATTTGTGGTATGAGATAAATATATGTTAAAGGAGGGATTTTCCCCCCATTTCCTCTCAAATCAAGAGAGAAAGAATGGAGGAAGAATGACATCTCATTTCTATAACTGATTACATCTAAGCACAGATTTTACTTAAGCAAAACTCTGTAAATTTTTATATCATCTGTGATAAAACGTTTTGGAACTTAAAATGAAAGCATTTATTTTACTGAAGTAGGGAAAAAAACTTATAATATGAGGATAAAATGAGAGTGTGAGAGTTGGTATTAAGGTAGTAATTGTCATGTAAAAATATATGACCAACAGTCTAGTATTTTTCTAACTTGGAACAATAGTATTAATTTAACTTAATGAAAAGCATGAATTTAAGTAATGAAAAGATTTGTAAATTATGTGGCAGGTTTTCCCTGACCCTTTTCATCTTAAGTATTCATATTCTCATTAGATTTTTGCTCAGTTAACATCTATTTTAATTTTAAGCAGGTGAGCTCTTAGAGTTACCAGGATGGATTAGATACAATTCGTACTCTTAAGGAGTTCATGGTCAGAAGAAACTGAATGGGTTACACACATATTTTACACATTATCAGGAACTCAGAGAGGGCCTGAGCTTTTACTATAGTTGAATGCTTAACAAGTGAGCCCACTACAGTTTCATAGATGCTGGTATAAGATACGAGATTCCTGGTCAGAGAAAAGGACTTTATTTCTCATGGTACAATAAGGAACATGAACTTTTTGTTCTCATGAATTCTTTCCCCACCCTCACCAAGTTCCATGGGGTGATGTGAAATGGCCAGGTAGATGTGTACACAGTAGGTTTGTATGACAGTTGAGGAACCCTAAGCTTAGGAAGCTCTCCATTGTATAAAGGAGGCTGCTGGCAAATTTGCCTAACCTTTACCTTGGTGGGAAATTCCACCTTCTTCCCCCTCAAAGAGAAACACTCTCTTTGTCTTTGAAGGCGGTTTGCCATACACACATCCTTGAAAAGAAAGTTAGAAACAAAATCTGTCAGTGTCTTTGCCTCAAATGAGCAGGAATGCAAGACCCCCATGGAGAATCACCTATCAACATTTACATAACAACAAAAATAACAACTGTGTGATGTATTCTGAAAAAGGGTTATGAGTATGCTACATAGGAGGTCACCACCTAGCTGAGTCTACGAAGGGAAGATACATTTTAACTAGATATGAAGGGCAGAAAAATCAAGACGAAGGAACTTCATCAGCGTGGAAAACACCAACTACTGCTCCAAGACTGCCCTCTAGTGTACGGAAAGCGTCAGCTCTGTGATATTTGGCTTTGATGACAACTTTTCTGCAGTCACGGTTTGGGTTTGGGAGGGTGGGGAGGAGGCATTTGCTTTGGAGGTGAAAACCAGGTCTCTGTTATACCGCTTGGGGACCTATTTCTCTACAGTACTTAAAGTTTCTCTCCTTAAAAAATTTCCTTGTTGCCTTTATGTGAGAAGTTTAAGGGAATTATTTCCCTAGGAGTTAGAGAATAGAAGAATAGCTATTGCTTATTGGTTTTGATAGTTCACACCTCACTGCATGTAAATCGTATGTACATAACATGAGGGTCTGGCCAACTAAATGAAATCACGGAGGCAGAATATTAGAACTATGCGTTCTAAGAGTTACCTAGTTGATCCCTTCTTTTTCTCCTTTCCTATTTCTTTTCTTCCTCAAGGACTTTAATTGCTTACTGTGTTGGTGTTCCGTGCTGGGGATACAAAAATGAAAGACAATGATTTCGTTCCCTAAGTTGCTGACAGAATCTTAAGAATGAAGAGATGTGGTCAATTACAATAAACTAAGATAAATTCTAAGACAAAAGGAATAGTAACTACTGTGGTTATGGAACCTGATTCAGATAAAGGTTTCACAAATGAATATTCAGAAAAGATAATTCTTAAATTGGATCTGGAAGGACAGCCAGGAAGCATCTAGGGAAAGAATGAGTAGGAAGGAGGTTAATCTCTCTATCAAGGGCTTTTTATGTCATGCTAAGGAGTCTGGATTTTATCCCAGTTGGTATCAGGGAACTTTTGGAGAATATTTATCAAGGAAGTGGTATGATCAGATTTACATTTTAGAATGATTGCCTTGGCAGCAATGTGGAGAATAGATTAAAAGAAGGAACACCCGGGACAGGGAAATCAATTAAGACACTGTTAGAGTGACCTAGGCAAGAGACCTATGAGTCTCTGATGCATATCATTAACATACAGATTGAAAGGAGTGTCTGTATACTAGTAGTGAAATCAATATAATTGATAAAAAACTGGAAAAATGAAAAAGAGCAAGGATTCAAAGATGACTGAAGTTTGTTGTACCTGGGTCGATGGATTATTTTCAAACAAGATCTAAAGAAAGAAAATTTGGCAACAGACTGAGAATGAATTCAGGTTTTGCTGTGACTTAGTCATCTCTGGATCATCCATAGAGAAATGATGTCTGGACTTGGATATATCAATATGGAAACTCGCTTTCATTCTGCCCTTTCACTGCTTGATCCGTATTTATTCCAATTTTTCATTTCCTTCTGTAGTGCCTTTTGAAGTCATAATGCTTGAGCAATGGACAGACTTTTGCAAACATTTTGGGTTCTCTACTTCACTGAGCATCTTTCTTCCATCTGAATGTTCATACACCTAAGGAAGGTCTTTCTTGTAAATCTTTCTTCGTATTGAATGTTACTTGAAAATATTGTAAGTGTCCCACGTGTTTATTTGAAAGTTATTTAATTCAGTGGTCCTGTGTCATGAAAATGTTCTTCAATAGATCTACACCCCCACCTCCATCTCCCCACCCCTGCCTCGGCCCCATCCCCTCTATTGGAAGTATTTTGATTCTTCAGCAAATGTGCATAGCACTCTCAGAACTCTATTCAGTTTGCCCAGTGCTTTCTGAATCTGTTATACCTGGGAATTGTAGATTCATATGACGACAAAAGAAAACTTTAAATTATTCGTTACTGTTTGCAGAATTTGGTTTCTATCTTATATTTATTTAGCATGAATTATTTAAGAACAGGACATATCAATAAAGGCATTTTACACATTAAAAAAATGATTATTGTTTTCATTTTGTATTCACCATTTGCTCCATGCTGTACAATTCAACCTCTTATTTATTGTAATCTTAAGATTATTGGCAATTTAAGAACTACTTCCTCCTTTGTATTATGCTGACTAGTGAGTGTAGATTTATTAACAAATATATTTGTCATCTTTTTTTTAAACAGAATGACTCTAAACAGATATAAGGAAATTATTTCTTTCTATCAGAAAAATGAAACTTGACAAGAAAAGGATGGGCCTGAGAGATAGATCAAATATCTTTGAGTTTGTACTTTTGCCTGGGCAAGCATGGTCATTTTCTTATTTTCCCCATATACGCAGTTGCTTTAGAATGACCTAATAATCGATTTCTGGCTCCCAAAGGTAAAGATAAAAATGAAGTGGGGGCAGAAGGAAGAGGGCTAGCCCAGAGAATCCTGGAGAAGTCACTTCAGCTCAAGAAGCAGGGGCTTGCGACAATAGGGAGAGGTGCAACCACAGTGGCGCACCTGCTCCCTGAACTGCTGTGGCCAGAAGCCACATTCAGCAATCAAAGCATAGATCCTTTTGTTTACACTGTTTCCTGCCAACCCTGGTGCAGGTTGCTCGGAACGTGCAAGGGCTGCCTGCTATGGAGGTGGGAGATGGGTAGTGCTACTGTGCTAAGAGCTGAAGCTGACTGCAGTTAACTGCAATTTACTGTTCAAGCTTTCTCCTGTAGTTACAAGCCTTCGATAGACTCCAGAGTTCCAAAAGAGTTATTCCAGAAAGATTCTGCCAGTGTAATTGTTGTCTAGGTGGGGAGACAGATTCCTGGTGCTTCCAGTTCCCTCCTTCCTTCCCTCCTTCCTTTCTCCTTTCCTTCCTGTCTCCCTCCCTCCCTGGTTTTCTTTCTTTCTCCCTGTATTTCTCCCTCTCTCCCCCTTTCCCCTTGCTCTTTTTTTCCCCCCTGGAGAGCCGATTTACCAGCACACCACTGGAAAGGCAGTTGATTTGCACTCCTTGGGATGAAGTGGGCCAGCTGCCCCGTTGGCAGTTCTTGGATCAGTCTTCTCCACCGTGCTGCCTGGCTGCTTCAATGTACTGACCCAGGGAGTTATTTTATGTGGAAGCGTTTGCATCCTATAGTCCCAAGTTATTTTTAAAATATGGATCACATTCTTCCCTTGCACAGGGTGTTCAGATATGTCCCTTATCTGCCTAAGCATAGAATCGCTTTTTCCCACCATTGTTGGTCTCTCCAGTGCTGTCCTGTATCACCAACTTCTCCTTATTGACTGGACCATTTGAAGTAGGCATAGATTTCATAAATTCCAAGTAGGCATTTGAGGAGGCAGAAATACTGCAAGCACTTGTCTCTATTAAAAAGCAATGAAGGACGGGGTGCCTGGGTGGCTCAGTGCGTTAAATCCTCTGCCTTCAGCTTAGGTCATGATGCCAGGGTCCTGGTCCTGGGATCGAGCCCCGCATTGGCTCTCTGCTTAGCAGGGGGCCTGCTTCCTCCCCCTCTCTCTCCCTGCCTGCCTCTCTGCCTACTTGTGATCTCTCTCTGTCAAATAAATAAATAAAATCTTAAAAAAACAAACAAACAACAAAGGACACCTGGGTGGCTCAGTGGGTTAAGCCTCTGCCTTTGGCTCAGGTCATGATCTCAGGGTCCTGGGATCCAGTCCCACATCAGGCTCTCTGCTCAGTGGAGAGTCTCCTTCCCCCTCTCTCTCTGCCTGCCTCTCTGCCTACTTGTTATTTCTCTCTCTGTGTGTCAAATAAATAAAATCTTAAAAAAAAAAAGCAATGAAAACAAGCGTTATGTTATTATCCCTGACTAGCTATTATCTGATCTCCAATGCTTGCCCCCATTGTCCACCTCCTGCTTGCTCTTAATCCTACTCCACTTCAGTGAAACTGTCTTGTCAAGGTCCCTAGTGACTACCGTGTTCTGAAATTCAGTGAAGTACTAATTGTTGGATTGTTCCAGAGCTTGTTCTTAATATATCTTCCTCTACCCATTTCATTCTTTCCACAATTGAGTTAATCTAGACCTATTTTTTAAAAGTTTTTTTTTTTAAGATTTTTATTTATTTATTTGACAGAGAGAGATCTCACAAGTAGGCAGAGAGGCAGGCAGAGAGAGAGGAAGGGAAGCAGGCTCCCTGCTGAGCAGAGAGCCCGATGCGGGGCTCGATCCCAGGACCCCGGGATCACAACCTGAGCCGAAGGCAGAGGCTTAACCCACTGAGCCACCCAGGCGCCCCTTTTAAAAGGTTTTTAAAATTTATTTTAGAGAGAGAGAGAGTGCACACATGTGAGTGGGGGGGCGGGGGGAGGATCAGGAGGGGGATGAAGAAAGATGGACAAGCAGACTCTGTGCTGAGTAAGGAACCTGTTAAGTATGGGGCTCAATCTCACAACCCTCAGACCACCACCTGAGCTGAAACCAGGAGCCACCCGCTTAACTGACTAAGCCACCCAGGCACCCTAATCTAGACCTATTTTTAACATACAATTTGTCTACTGATGATTCTCAGATTTATGTAGTTAACCCTGACCTCATCTTTTCTTCTTTGAGAATCTCACATAAACAAATATTTAATTGACATCTTTATTTGGAGGTCTGATAACCTTTTCAGACTCCAAGCGTTCAAATCTGAACTCTTGGTTTCCCTCTCAGACGTCTTCCTCTCCATCTCAGATCAGTCATCCTCCTAGTGACTCAAATAAAAATTAGGGGATTATTTTTTATTTCCCTTTCTTTCATCTCCCATAAGCACACCACAAGGAATTTTTCTTGATTTTTCTGTAATGCATCTCAAACCCACCTACTTCTATTTTTCCTCACTGACAGAAGCATCCTAATTGGCCTCTCTGTAATACCTTCTTTACAAGCCAGACTTTAAGGAATATAATAGAGTGTGCCACTTACAGCGGTCTTAGAATGAAGTGATGCCTCTTCCATATGACCTAGACATCTGTCCCTGCCACTTACTTCTCAAACTCCATTGCATATTGCTTCCTTCTTTTTCTCTGATTGTGTTCTTTGGTGACTAGTTTTCTTTCTGCCTGGAACTTTCTCTTTCTAGTTCTGTTTACATCTGTCCCTTTTGTATCCTACAGGTCTCAGTTCAAAGTGATCCCTTCAGAGAATTTTCCATTGACCACACTGTCGCCCTTTTTTAAATGTTTTGTGGCACTTCTTGCTGAGACTGTATTGCTTGATTATGTTTTTACTTGCCTTTTAAGAAATCTGTGTCCTCAGACTAGAATAAAATTTCCTTGAGGTCAGGGTCTTTGTCTTATTCATTGCTCTATCCCCAGCTCTACAATGATACACAGCTCTGGTCTTCAAACTATAGTATAAATACTCCCAGTGGAATATAAAAATTGACAGTTTTAAGAGAAATCCATTTCTAGTCCAGTTTCTTTATGTATTCTTTTCTAAAACTGATCTTGAGAATCCCATCATTCAGATTTTTTTTTTTTGCCAACCACCTTTTAACAATTGCCTCTGAAATCCTTTAAAAAAAATAAGTAGTATCTATTTCTTGCCTATCTTAATATAATGTATTGATGCACCAAAAAAATGGTGACAGATGTGACCAAATTTAGAAAGTGAAGCATTCAGATACCCAGAGAGCAAATAGTCTCATGACTCAGGTGGTTTCCAATTAATTGTTTTCAACCAAAGGGAAGACTAATTGCAATTTAAAAATATTATATATTTGTATGTGACTTTCTTTTTGTTTGACATATAACTTAGAAACACTTTGAAGTATTAGGTGGCATTGTGATAACACACTCTTCACATTCTCTTCTTCTTGTTGGACTTGGAATAATACATTAGTCTTACACTATTTAACAAAACCAAATAATACTAAAATATCCCTAAGTATTAAAAAGAAATAAAAATTGATGGACTTAAAAGTAGATCATGTTTGTGAGCATTATGTATCTAGCTGCCTTACTTAGCTAATAACTTTGTGCAATGCCATTTGCTGAATGTCTGTCTACAGTAGCCCAGACATCTAGTTAGGATGGTAAGTGGGACTGAACTTCTGGAGTCTCAAAGTGCCAAAACATAAGCTAAGTAGGAGAAGGAAAGGAAGTTCAGTTATTCTAGAAAGTAAGAGAGAAGAGAAAGGATGTTTTTCTATTGCAAGAATAATTTCCACAAACTTCGTATACAGAAATGCATCACTTTCTTTATTGTCTTACAACCAAACTTAGTATCTGTCTTGAGCCCACTCTTCCCCTGAAAAGAGGAAATTTAGTCTATCATTCTCAGGTATACTGAATAAGGTTCAGTAATGTTTTCTATCATTTTTCATATTTAGTATTTTTGGTTTCCATGTCCTGTCTCCAGGGGTATGTTTATGCTTTAAGGAGCTTGGATTTCACCATAATGTCTTGTAGTTGGACTTTGGAGTGAGGTATCTGGTTTATACTGTCCTGTGTTCATTATGGCTTCTATTTGGGTTTTGGAAGTTGGCATCTGTCCACCACCATCTGCTGCTGATATCTGCATTCTTTGCACGGTTTCTGACCCTTTTTTGTCCATAGTACCTCTGCAGACCGTGTCCCTTTGGCAAAACCATGAGACCTCTTATATTTTTCTACCTTCCTTGAGTCATTGCTGTGCTCATCTTGGGTACTCAAGATGCTTGAGTTGCTTTCCTGTATCCCATGGCTATGGGCCACTTGGGAAGCTGCCTCAGTTCTTTTCCTCTGGGACCTTACCTGTTGCCATCATATTTTTTTCTGGCTGTGGTACCATGTTCATACCAGAAAGAAATGAGGATGTTTGCGGTCTGCTTTCAAATCCCCTTAAATATAAATGGAATTTCTGTGTGCTCCCTGCTCCCAACACATTGGGCTGAGTGTGTGCATGTGTGCGTGTGCGTGTGTGTGTGAAGTCCCTGTTCTGAAGATCACACTGGAAGTTTATCCCATTGCTCTTTTTTCCATTAGCTTTTTTTTTTTCCTTTAGAAAATCTCCTAGCTTTATCTCCTATTGGTGGAAAAGTCAGACCTTCCATTAACTTGCATCCTTCCCTATATTCTATTATTTATAATTTAAACTTAATTTGGGGGGATAAAATGAGAAGAAAATGACAAAACACCTTTATATGTGTTTCTAGTGACTGTTGCACTCAGAGGTCCTGGCTTTCAGATATTTGTATTTGCTGTAGATTTTTAAACCAAAGAATTTGACTCTTTTTTTCTATTCTATATAAGTTCCATAAGAGTGAGTCCATAGACTTCTGCATCCTGGTTGATGGGAAAAGCTAAGGGGTTCAAAGAAATGAGGAGAAAGACTCCATTAATTTATCAGAGTGAAAGCAATAGATGATTGACCAATCTGTGGGAGGCAAGGAGAAGTTCCAAACCAAGTTGGTAATGTTAATTATAAGAAATTTATTATGTTTTCATTTTTCAAATTTTTATGTAAATTCTAGTTAGTTAACATAAAATGCAATATTGGTTTCAGGAGTAGAATTCAGTGATTCATTACTTCCATACAACATCCTGTGCTCATCATAACAAGTGTCCTCCTTAATCCCCATCACCCATCTATTGTATTCCCCCATCTACCTCCCTCCATCAACCCTCAGTTTGTTTTCTATCTTCAAGAGTATCGTATGGTTTGTTTCCCTCTCCCTCTTTTTTCTTTTTTTCTTCCCACCCATGTGTTCATCTATTTTGTTTCTTAAATTTTACATATGAGTGAAATCATATGGTATTTGTCTTTCTCTGACTGACTAATTTCATCTAACATAATAATACACTGTAGCTCCATCTGCATCTTTGCAAATGACAAGATTTCATTCTTCTTTATGGCTGAGTAATATTCCACTTTATGTATGAAATGGAATATTCTTCATTATCTATTCATCAGATGAATATTTGGACTCTTTCCATAGTTTAACTGTTGTTGATAATGCTAAATGCTGCTATGAACATTGGGGTGCATGTACCCCTTCAAATCTATATTTTTGTATCCTTTGTGTAAATACCTAGTAGAACAATTGCTGATCACTGAGTTATATTTTCATATTTGATCATAGAGATCAAATAGTTCTATTTTCAACTTTCTGAGGAATCTCCATATTGTTCTCCAGAGTGGCTGTACCAGTTTGCATTCCCACCAACAGTACAAGAGGGTTCCCCTTTCTCCATATCCTCGCCAACATCTATTGTTTTCTCTGGTTAATTTTAGCCATTCTGACTGTGTGAGGTGATATCTCACAGTGGTTTTGATTTGTATTTCCCTGATGATGAGTGATAGTGAGCATCTTTTCAGGTGTCTGTTAACCATCTGGTTGTCTTCTTTGGAAAAGTGTCTATTAATGTCTTCTGCCCATTTCTTAACTGGGTTATTTGTTTTTTGGGTGTTGAGTTTGATAAGTTTTTTTTTTATAGATTTTGGAAACTAACCACTTTATCATTTATGTCATTTGCAAATATCTTCTCCCATTCCGTAGGCTGCCTTTAGGTTTAGTTATAAGAAATTTAGATGATGGAGAAAATCCAAAATGAGAAGAGTGGTCTAAGTTTTCAAAAGGGGGCTGACAAGTCTGGCATGCATTTCAAAAGAGTGATGTGTAGAATGAAATCTGGATAGCACCTAGAATAGCAACTAGAATAGCACCATTGGGATGACTTCACCATAGGTGCTTATGCTCCAACCTGATTTGAGCCCCTCCTTGGGGCAGCTGGGAAGGCACTAGAGGAAGTATGATGCTTTTCAGAATAGGACCTCTAGGTGCTTATGGATGAGAATTGAAGTTCTAGCAGAGAACTAGAATCTGAAGAGGTTTTTATAGTTTTAATATCTTAGTATCAAAGAAAATTTGAATTCCTTGAGCACACACTTGGTGCAAAATGAGTCCCTGAATGACCTCCTGGCTACAGTTCATTCTTTGTACCTGAATCACTATTTTCTAGTGCTCAGAACTCTGGGATGATCACTGAGAATATTAGCATACTAAAAACAAACTATCCTAATTAAAAGGTTACATGATATAATTTGGGGCTGGCAAACAAAATGTAATGTATTTTCTTACCCCATTGCTCAGGTTATAAACAGCTGATAAATATAAATTTATATTTATATTTATATCCAGGAAAACTAGATTTACCATCTTCCCATACTCTTGACTCTCCCTTGTATCAGTGGGCCCTCCAGATCCTATAAAGCCTCTCTGCAGCTCTGTCCTCCCTGGCTTGCAAGAGGTAAAAAAGAATCAAGATGTGGCACGTATGTTGGAAAGGCTGTGCCCAAGCCTACCCCCTCTTGGGTGTAGTTGTAAGTTTTCATCTGTTGTATCCGTATTTCTTAAATAGTACTTAGCTTATTTTTTATAACTTGAAGTTAAACATCCTGTTGTTCACTTTCCCATTCTCTAATTTTTTTCACGTGATATGAATTATGTGTTCTCAGGCAGCCTAGGATTAAAAAAAATGTGGTTTTGATTTGAGTTTCCGACTGCTAATGATGTTGAACGTTTTTTCATGTGTCTGTTAGCCATTTGTATGTCTTCTTTGGAGAAGTGTCTGTTAATGTCTTCTGCCCATTTTTTTGACTTATTTGTTTTTTTGAGCATTGAGTTTGAGAAGTTCTTTATAAATCTTGGATACCAGCCCTTTATCTGTAATGTCATTTGCAAATATCTTCTCCCATTCCGTGGGTTGCCTCTTAGTTTTGTTACACCAGTTAGAATGGCAAAATTAACAAGGCAGGAAACAACAAATGTTGGAGAGGATGGGGAGAATGGGGAACCCCTCTTACACTGTTGGTGGGAATGCAAGTTGGTACACCCACCCACTTTGGAAAACAGTATGGAGGTTCCTCAAAAAGTTAAAAATAGAGCTACCCTATGACCCAGCAATTGCATTACTGGGTATTTATTCCAAAGATACAGATGTAGTAAAAAGAAGAGGCACATGTACCCTAATGTTCATAGCAGCAGTGTCTACAACGCCAAACTGTGGAAGGAGCTGAGATGCCCTTCAACAGACAAATGGTTAAAGAAGATATGGTTCATATATTCAGTGGAATATTATTCAGCCATCAGAAAGGATGACTACCCTCCATTTGTATCAACATGGATGGAACTGCAGGGAATTATGCTAAGTGAAGTCAATCAGAGAAAGACAATTATCATATGGTTTCACTCATACAGGAATAGCATGGAGGACATTAGGGTAAACTGAAGGGGGGGAATCAGAGGGAGAGACAAACCATGAGAGATTATGGACCAAGGAAAACAATCTGAGGGTTTTAGAAGGGAGGGCTGGGTGAGAGGACAGGTTAGCCTGGTGATGGGTATTAAGAAGGGCACATGTTGTAATGAGCACTTGGTGTTACACACAACTAATGAATTGTTGAATACTACATCAAAAACTAATGATGACTATGGTGACTAATATAACATAATTTAAAAAAAAATTTAACACAAACTCAAAAATTAAATGAAAGAATAAAAATCGAGAAGAAAACAACTCTGAGGGGTAAAAATCTGGTGTTTATCTCAAATCTTTTTGTAGTAATTGAAAATAAATTTTGGATAATTTTCATTAGTGACAGTCTAAGTAGCTTTTCATGTGCCCTGACCAAGGTCATGATTGCTGAATACATCGTAATTGTCTTTGCGTATGATTCAGCCCTCTATGCTGTAGAGGAGGGGGTTGCAACAGACATACTACTCTAATTCCATCTTTCTATGAATATTTCTTTCCTCTCAATCACTATGTTTATTTAACATGCTATCTCCTGACTACTTTCTCTGATACTCATAATCCATTTGTGATATTTAATCCTATTCAGAACCTTAAACATGGACTGGTTTTCCTAATTTCCTCTATCTCACCAGGAATTATTCATTGTTCTTATTCTCCCTGTTTAGGTATATGTCCCATGTCATCCCCAGGGGTAGCTGTCATGTCATACATGACATGTTGATACTGATAACTTTGGAATTATCTTCCCCTCAAACTGGTGTCTAATGTAATGATTATTTTGATTTTTTTCCCTTAAGCTATAGCAATGCAATTTATCTTTAGTATTGTCATTTTTAAACATCTATTAATAATTTACAATTTGCTCTTCCTTTTGCACAAAATGCTATTAAATAACATTGAGTATTTAGCTATGTACACATGCCAAGATATTTACAGACTTATAAAATAGCAGGCCATTTCAAGGATTTCTGTCTCAGTAGAGATATTTATAAGGAAGAGAGAGCGAGATTCAAAAATAAATTTAGTTAAATTTAGTTAATTTAGTTAAAGGTTAAATTTAGTTAAAGGTCAATGATAGGCAACTAAATTGAGTGGGTTACTGTTTACTCCAAAGAGTAAAACGTTTTAATCCAGTTAGCATCCATCAGAAGTGGCTTAAATAGTCCACGAGGAATACCATTTTTTCCCCTTGGGATGAGGTTTTTATATTACATTACAAAAAAGATTCTCAGAGCGATTTTGGGACAGTTTTTAGGTTAAAGTCCACCTGTTGACTCAGTCTTTAAAGATCTGTCTCAGTCAAAAGACAAGTTTTCATTGCATACTTGTGCTAAGCTCATTCAGAGGATTTTTTTGTTCAAGCACTTTAACATTTTTTATAAATGGTAAAAATTAGACATAGGTTTAATTTATGCAGTATATATGTAGTTCATGCTCACCAGGATATCCACAGTGTTTCATTATATACTGATAGTCCCTTTCCTCTTTAATAGGAGTATTTCCAAACAAAATCCTGTGGCAACTCAGAATCAATATTAGCTGTCTTACATGGTCTGTGGACTAAAGTTTTTATCTATTTTCTTTTCAACATGGCCTACATTATTTACCTAATTACATTATTGTTCCAGAATTTCCTTTTCTCTTTTCCCCTGTATTCCCCTCCTTATTCATCTTCTCCTTCCCCGGCTTTATCTTGTTCTTTTCTCACCTCGATCCTCTACTCTCCACTTCCCTCTTTTTCCTTTAGTTTTTCTTACTTCTCCTTCCTTCCTTCTTTCCTTCAGATTCTCTTGTCACCTTGTCTATGCTGAGGTCAAAGGACCAAAGAACAAGTGGCTATTTTCTTCTAGGATTACCCACTGTCCCTAAAAATGTAGGACTATTCTTACTTACTTATTTATTTACTTAGTCTCTGAGGATTCCAAATTCATCACTGTAAGTGGCCTGCTATGTTAGAGTGGTGCTATATCCTGTAAGGCTGGGACCCTGTTGGTCAGAGAATAGGTACCAGTCCCAATGCCATGTATGAAGTGCCTAATTCCTTCAGAGTGGGCTTTCATACTTAAGTCAGCTTTGCCTTCAAGTCTGACTTTTCTGGTACAGTTATGATTATAACTTAGCTTTACCTAGTTATGTTGAAATTATGTAAATAACCACATTGCCATGAGCAGTACAGGGAATCCATAAAGGCATTGTTCATAATATTGGACCTATTTTACAAGTTTTAAAGCAAGGCCAAACCACACATATGCAATTTATACAGAATCATCATAAATACTATCAGTGGTTCGATTATTTACTGATAGTCTGTGGTTAGAATAAGTAAACTTTATCTCAACATCTTTTAACAAAAACAATTATGCTTTTTTTTCTGAGCTCAACCTATTTTAAAATCACTTCTGAATTCTAGACTTTAGAGGCATTATACTTAAATTCTTTCAAAAATCCAGTGGTTATATTTACAGTTCTCATATTAAGAATTCATAAACTCATAGCTTTTTTTTGTGGATTCCATTGAATTTCTATATAGGCCATTGTATTATATGTGAATAATGACAATTCTACTTTTCCTTTTCCAATGAGAGATTTATTTCTTGTTCTTGCCTTATTGCTCTGACTTAAACCTCTGGTAAAATGTTGAATAGGAAGGATGAGCGCATACATCCCTGTCTTGTTCCTGATATTAAGGGGAAAGCATTCACCATTAAGTATAATGTTACCTATAGGTTTTTCCTAAGTTCCTTTATTAATTTTCATGAATTCCCTTCTAAGTTTGTTGAAAAAGTTTTTATCGGGAAGAGATGTTGGATTTTGTCAAATGCTCTTCTTGCATCCATTGAGATATCATATAGTTTTATTTTCCAGTTGTTTAATATGGTAAATTACACTGATTTTCAAATGGTAAACCGATTTTACATTCCTGGAATAAACATTACTTATTAATGATTAATTATTAATTTTATGTATCACTGGATTTGGTTTACTAAAACTTTGTTTTGAATGCATCTATGTTCCTGAGAAATACTAACTTGTGATCGTCTTTACTTGTAACATCTTTGTCTAGTTTTAGTATCACAGTAGTGTTCTTTCTTTTAGAATAAATTGAGAAGTGTTCCTTCTTTTTCAATTATCTGGAAGAGTTTCTGAAAAATTGATATTTCCTTCTAGATATTTCATAGAACTTGCCAGTGAAGCCACCTGGGCTTGAGTTCTCTTTATCAGAGGGCTTTTTAACTAAAAATTTAATTTCTTCAGATGTATAGGGGGATCCAGGTTATCTATTTTTTTGAGTGGGCTTTGGTAGTTTGTGACTTTCAAGACAGCCTGAGTTGCTAAATTTATTTAATTTATTGGATCTCCATTGTGTGGAAACTCTATCAAAGTAGTTGACTGGGACAGTTGTAGAGTTCACCTCATTTATTTTCCATCTCTCAAGGGTCATTGCCTTTTGTTGCCTGATATCCAATGTCTTGAAAACCATTCATATAGTTTGTATGCCTTTTGTTTTTTCAGGCAGGAGAGAAAAATCCAATCATTGTTTCTCCATGTTGGCCAGAAGCAGAGGTCGTAATCCAGGTATTTTAAAATTAAAATTTTAAATGAAATAAAAAATTTCTTAGAAGTCAGTTTGTTGGGAGTCACTGTGGCAGCCCATGTTCATGAACTTAAGTATGTTTTCATTTATTCTCAGGGGTTACATACTTACCAAATTATATTCATATTAATAACACGTCCACTAAATGAGATTAATTGGGTTGAGCTTTTCTTTTTTCAATTAACTAAGAAAATATAGAGTATATCTATATTAACTAACTATTGCTAGTATCCCTCCTTTCCAAGGCCAATTCATTCTCTCTTGCAAGGAGAGGGGGTCTGTACTTCAAGAGAGCACCAGAGATGATTTGAACATAAGAAACACTTGGACATTTTATTATTTGGAATTTGGGGCCTTATCCTGGATCAACAATGAAACTGTTAGATAAAATTACAGTTCCAAAGAACAAGAAATAATCACAGTATTGGCTGTGTTATTAACCAGAATGGCAATACATTATAACTACCAAAGGAATGTTAGCTTTATAAAAGAGAGAACTCCCTTATTTTTTATTTGTTTGCTTTTAATTATTTACAGCTATGAAATATGCCAATAATTATTTACAGTTTTAAATATTAATTTATTGAATGTCAAACTCAGTAAACCTTTGTGACAGTACACATATGCAGTGGTTAGGCAAAAGTCCTGACATCTGGGTAGAATATGAAGAAAACAAAAATACTTTTGGGCAGCCTTCTATTTAAAACAGGTTATATACAGAAAGACCAGTTTTCTTTGTGGGCCACCAGTGCTCAATTTCTCTATTATACATAGCTTCTTTTAACTTTAATCTTACTGGGCACCTCCGTGGCTTAGTCAGTTAAGCGTCTGCCTTCAGCTCAGGTCATGATACCAGGGTCCTGGGATTGAGCCCCACATGGGGCTCTCTGCTTGGCGAAGAGCCTGCTTCTCCCTTCCCTCTATTGCCCCCCCCTGTTTGTACTCTCTCTCTCTCTGTGTCAAATAAGTAAATGAAATCTTTTTAAAAAATCAGAATAACAAATAAGACTACATAAGTAAAAATTGTGCAGTAACTATACTATTGCTGGTGTCCCTACTTGCCAAGTACTACATTCTTTGTTGCAAGAAGTTTCTATTTTAATTACTTAAACATTTTAAAGTGTTAGGCCTTAAAGTTAATTAAGTCTGAAGTCTTAAAGTTAATTAAGAGTTTTAGAATTACAATTTAAGTTGACATTAAAGAAAATAAATCTACTTGGTATTAAACCCTTATCTCTAAAATTTTACTCAGATAATACAAGTAAGATAATTGTGGAGTTAGGTAATTCTTAGCATTGCTTTAAGTTTATAACAACAATTTTTAAGATGTTCATTATTTTAATTCAACATGGTTTTATATCCATATTTACATCTTCACAATCTTAAAATCTCAGTATAATTAGTGATTTTCTGATCTGTATGACAAATACAAGTTGCTGGTAATAAATTAGGCTCCCTGGCAGAAAATAAATTAGAGTCATGGATAAAGGAAAATTTTGTTTGCATTTTATCCTACACTGTAATAATATTTCATTTGTACATGTATTACCATTATGATGAGTATTAATGTAATTGTAAATAAAATATTTTATAGATAATAAAATATAAAATATTTAAATATAAAATAGTTATTTAAAATTTTAATATAACATATTAATGTAATTTTGTATAAATATTTGTATAGAATATTTATATAAAATATATGTAATTATTTACTTATTTAGTAGGCTCCACACATAGTGTGGGGCCCAATGCAGGGCTTGAGCTCATGACCCTAAGGTTAGGACCTGAGCTGAGATCAAGAATCAGATACTTGTGGCACCTGGGTGGCTCAGTGGGTTAAGCCTCTGTCTTCGACTCAGGTCATGATCTCAGGATCCTGAGATTGAGCCTTGTATGGGGCTCTCTGCTCAACAGGGAGCCTGCTGCCCCCTCTCTCTGCCTGCTTCTCTGCCTACTTGTGATCTCTGTCTTCAAATAAATAAATAAAATCTTAAAAAAAAAAGAGTCGGATACTTAACAGACTGAGCCACCCAGGCACCCCTATAAAATATTTTTTTTATTTATAAAATATTTATCAATAATTAAAACACATATACTAATATTTTTAAAAATTTCTTTTAAAATGACAAAAATGTTTCTTAGAATGACCTGATGATTAACTATTTATCTTTTTTTATTTTTTTAACTTTGTCACCAGAATCCTAGCCATTAATAAAATTCTGTCATTTCTTTTTCAGAGATTCTTGTCCCTTTCTGTTAAGGGGGTCATAATTATTTTTAGAACCAATCATGAAAAACTTTACTGCAACACAATTAATGTATAAGTTATTGTTTCTATTTAGGTATTCATTTTTGTTCAGTGATCTCTTCCTTTGCAAATATAGAGGTGGATTAAAAGAGTTAGACACTTAATAGGGATTTTGAAATGAATTTGGACTAATTTGGGCATCTTGATTGCTGTATTTCTCAAATAAACACTTACTTTTTACAGATTTCTTATTGTCTCCTAGGATGTTATGCTGGCAATGTTATTTTTTATTTATTTATTCTTTTTTTTTTTTTTTGGACAATGTTCTGATGTACCTTGAATCTCATCCAAAGTGGCTCTTTAACAATTGAACTTTTGCTTTTCACTAAGCTTTGAATTTCAGAATTTAGCCTTAAGAAGTAGCAGCCAAAATGTTCCTATCTTTATATTAGGATATGTGATACCAGTATGTTGTAAAAATAACTAGTAGAAGCAGATTTAGTAATTTGGTACTTGCTTTCCAGAGTTTTATATATAATTTTATATTTTGGTTCATAAAAGAAAATTTAGGTTCTTTATTTTGAAGACTAATTTTAAAATTGATTTTAGGGGTGCCTGGGTGGCTCAGTGGGTTAAAGCCTTTGCCTTCAGCTGAGGTCATGATCTCAGGGTGCTGGGATCGAGCCCCACATCGGGCTCTCTGCTCAGCAGGGAGCCTGTTTCCCCACCCCCCTACTACCTTCTCTGCCTGCCTTTCTACCTACTTGTGATCTCTGTCTGTCAATTAAATAAATCTTTAAAAAATTTGATTTTATTTATTTAATTTTTATATTTTAAAATTATTTTGGGAAAAGTTGTAAGGATTGTACAAAAAAAACTCCTTAAATTGCCTTCATATAGATACTGCAAATGTTAACATTTTAATCACACTTGGTTTGTTATTTTCTATGTAAATATACACCTAAGTATTATAATTTTTGAGACATTTGAGAATAAACTGCAGACCTATAACAGTTAATAGTGTCATAAACACTTCAGTGTATATTCTTATTAAGGGACACATTTTCTTCTATAACCATTGCACAATTATCAAAATCAGGAAGTTAACACCAGTAAAATACTATTGTCTAATACAAAGACCTCATTCAGATTTCACTAATTATCTCATTAATATCCTTTTGTGCACACTTGAGAGCCCCTGATCCAATCCAGGAACACATGTTCCATTTGCTGTCATGTCTTTTTAGTTTCCTTGAGTCTATGACAGTTCCGACATCATTCTTTTTCCTTCATCTCCTGGATACTTTTGAGAAGTATAGTTCATTTATTTTGGTAAAATCTTCCTCAAATTAGGATTATCTGAGGTTTCATCTTGATTAAATTTGGACTGTAACATTTTGACAAGAATATCACAGAAATGATACTGTGTTCTTCTCAGTGCATACTATCAGGAGGCACATGACATTTGTTTTTCCCATTACTGGTGAAGTTACCTCTGATCACTTGGGTCAGATCATGTTTGCCAGGTTTCTCTTTCCTGTAACTAAAACATCTTAATGGAGATTTACTTTAAGACCTTATCAATACTCCTCATCAAGCGTACACCCACTAGTTTGAGTACTTATTGATGATATTTGCCTGGAGCAGTTATTAGTAGGTGGTTGTCAAATGGTAATTTGTCCAGTTCCAGTATTCCTTCTTTATTTATTACTTGGTCTACTACTGTAAAGTAGAACAGTTTTCTTTCCCTCTGTTTATTAATATAAATTAATGGGCTCATGGACTCTTATTTAATGGGACATAATCCATTACTATCGTTATTTATTTTGACACTGAAATTGTTCCTTATTTTGCCAGCTGGAAACTTTGTGCCCTTTTGCCATGTCCCATCCTTCTTTAAGCACTGCCTTACAAAGCAATCAGATAGTATTTAAGAGCACTCAACACTTGAGATTTGTGTTATCTTTTTGAGAATATGTTTCCTCCATCTTCTATGGCAGACACTGACTTTAAGAAACTTTGCTCCTATTTGATTTGAAGCTTCTCTAAAGTGGCTTGTTGTAGTCATATTAAAAGGGACCTTTGGTGGTCATTATGATAGATTAAAAATGGCCCTAGGGCCTTTGCAGGCCCTTCCATCAAGCTCTATGACTTGCTTTGACCAATAAGATGTGGCAATTTCTACCTTCACCTTCTTGGATTTTGCCCAGAGATCACCATGTAAGAAAGCTAGTCTAGCCTATTGGAAGATGAAAGGCTACCTAAAGGGAAATCAAAGCTCCCAGTGAGAACCAGGACCAAGTGTCTGACATGTGAGTGAGGCCATCATGGATGTTCTAGCACAGAAGACCCTCCAACTGAATTGGCTACATGAAAGAGCTCAGGGAAAACCAGCAAAACATTTGGCCAAACCACAGTATTGTAAGAATGACAAACCTTTTAAAAAATCTTTTAAATATTGGAATTGTTACTCGGCAATAGTTAATGTACCATTGTAAATTCAAATGATTTCTAATAATTTACATGTTCTTAAGTATCTTAGAGCTTTCTCTATAATGCATAAATAGATAAAAAGTTCTCTTGAGTCCCCTTGGCTGAAGGGCCTATTTGTTTTGAATTTAGATAGCCGCATGGTCACACAAATGATGAACCGTCCAACCAGTGGCATTTTTCATGGAATACTATTTTTACTTGAAGGAAAAGCTCAGGTTATTCAGACTTGGGTAGTTGGAAGATACTTCTCTGAAAATGAATGAAGCAAGTCTGTCACTTCAAGAAAAACATCTGAGGGGTGCCTGGCTGGCTCAGTCAGTAGAGCTTGCGACTCTTAATTTCAGGATTGTGAGTTCAAGCCTCACGTTGGGTATAGTGATTACTTAAAAATAAAATCTTTTTTAAAAAAAAGGAAAAAAAGAAAAACATCTGTTAGTATTTGTTGCCAGTGATAAAATTTCAAGTAAAATTTTGAATTTTGGAAAACTTGTATCTGCCACTAGGAACATCATAGCTTAATAATTTCTTTTGAGATTGGTGATGATACTGATGAAAATGATTTTTTCATTTTTATTTTATAATGAAATTTGTTAGCATTTGGAAGACCTGCATAACTCAGTGAATCCACATTGCCCAAATGACAAATACATGATATTACAAAATCATATATGTGTCAGAAAGATCCATTTAGGCAAAGTAGAACAATGAATTTTAATGTAACAATGTATAAGAATTTCATTCATATCATACCAGGTGACTAGCCTTTTAAAAACTACCACTTGTAGAGCTTTAGTGTCAAAGAAAAATATTTACAATTATCTGAAAGGTTATTAAAGAATTCTCCACTTTCCAACTATTTATCTGTGTAGTCCAGATTTTAATTGCTTAAACCAAAACAATGTATTACAATAGGACAAACATAGAAGTGGATATGAGAATATGGCTTATCTTCCATTAAATCTGACAGTAAAGAGTTTTGCAGGAAAGTAAAGCAACGCTAGTCTTCTCATTAAATATATTTTTGTTCTGGAAAATTTTAGTTCTTTTTCATAAAATATGCTATTTATGGTAATATGAAATTATCTTATTAGCTTATAAAATAATAAACATTTATAACTTTTCTTAGTTTTTACTTACAGTATATTAAAAATCAATGGGTAAAACTCCTATAAAAAAAGTTGTTTGGAATCCTCAGTTCTTTGTGAGAGTATAAAGGAATCCTAAGACCAAAAGCTTAAGAACTGCTGCTCTCAGCAAATGGGCAGCTATATGTTAAAAGGTTTTCAGAGAATTTCACTGACCATAAACATAAGGGCCTAGAAGCAGCTTTCTAGATACACAAGCAAACATATGGAGAATCCTGAGTGAAATATAATATTCTAGTCAAAGGACACAAACATGTCCAAAAACAAACCCTGCAGGAAGAAGACAATATATGATCATGAATTCCTCAACATAGAGCATTGACCAAAACCTTAAGGCACCATATCTAGTTCCCCTGACTTCAGGAATCTAATATCCTCTACATGCCAAATCATATGCTCCCACTCTGGAGGAAGTCACTGATAGGACTCAAGTTACGGACCCAAATTACCTTTCCAAGCTCTTACCTTGGATGGCAAGATGTCTCAAAAGCAATCATCTTTTTAAAATGGCTGAATAATAGACCTCCAGATATGCCAATGCTCTAATCCCTGAAATCTATGAATATGCTATGTTATAGAAAAAGGGACCTTGCAGATGTAATTAAGTTCACAGCTGTTAAAAGAGACATTATCCTGGATTATCTGGATGATAGAATGTAGGAGCCTGTAAAAGTAGAGACTTCCTTTGGCTGGAGATGGAAGAGATGGGGCTGACAGGAAAATCAAAAGGATTTGAAGTGTGAGAAGGACCTGGTGCATTGTTTCTGATTTGAAGATGGGGGGGGCAGGGGACACATGACAAAGGAAGGAGGCAGATTTAAAGAGCCCAGGGAATCTAGCTAACAGCTAGCAAAGAAAGGGTCATCTCAGTCCTATAACCACACGAACTGAATTTGTTCAACAACCTGAAGGAGTTTAGAAGATTATCCCCAGAGCTTCCAGAATGGGACACAGCTCAGCTAACATCTTGATTTCAGCCTGTGAGACTCTAAGCAGAGGAACCAACTAAGCCACACAGTACCTGGACTTCTGACTTAAAGAACCATGAGATAATAGATAGGTGTTGTTTTAAGATGCTAATTTGTAGTAATTTATTATTGTAGCAATAGAAAATGAATATAGTAGCCATTAGACTCTGACATGCGAACACTCTGAAAATGAGCCCAATTTTTCATGCCTCAGCAACAACTTCCAGTAGAAGCTCAAGTACCAGAAGGTTGGAGCTACAGAAAGAATCTCACCAGCGTGCTTGTAGTGTTCTTACTCCCTTTAACTAGGGTAGGTCCTTCTGAGAAAAGTTAATCTTGATGGGCTCTCCAAAACTGTTATAAATACTTTTGATGATAGTTATGAGCTTGTGTCAACATTTTATTACAGTTTTGCTACAACTGAGAAGATCTCTAGCAAGCAATACAGAGATTTATCTCAGTAGTGATATTTATGGGAGGAGGAAGATGGTTCAATAATCATAGATGGATCAGACAGAAAAGGAAATGAATATTCAGTTAAAGGTCAACTGACAGTCAACTGGAATGTATATATTCCAGAAACAAACTATGAATTATATTGCACTAAAGGTTCTGTCCAAGTCAAGGGTGGGACAGTTTTTCTTTTGCAATGCCTTTCTTCTCTTCCTTATTGAATTAACTTCTTCTCACATTTCATATCATATCTCATATCATATATTACTTCCTCAAGACACCTACCATGAACTTTCTTATTCCTAGCTCCTATTATGCAGTCCTAATATACTTCTTGCCTCTAAAATTCTTCTTACACAGGCAATTTTACATTTGTTTTGTTGATTAAACAATTCCTTTTTCACTTGCTGGACTTTCAACTTTTGACAGGCAGGGACTATGATTATTCTTGTTCATTAGTAGGTGCTCAGTGCTTAGGAGTGCTGGCCATATGTAAAGGGCTCAATACTTTTTTTTAAATGAATAAATGAATACTATACCATTTAAATGTGGTGAAATGTATGGATATCATTAATAGAAATATTGAGCTTCTATTTTCTTTCACAGTGGTTTACCATCATTCGTGAAGACCAGTGAGATGTACAGTATGAATATTTGAGAACCATTGCTCTAGTTCACTGTGTTAAAAAGAAACGTTGGTCTGATTTAGATAAACTTTGTTCTGATGAGAAACTGGCCCATTTTATAGCTAGAGAAAATTTGGCCCTTAGCAAGTTTACTAAAATCAAATAGAAAATCTAAGTGAGATTATATTCTTACATTTCTCATCTATTACTTTAATAAACAAAACCACCCTTAGGAAAAGAAAATAACTTCTTACATTGCTAAGTAGCACCTGCAGGATGCTAATAGAAATGAGAGTATATTTGTAAACAGAACATTTAGTTTTCTTGATTATAAATGGGATAATATACCTGGTGTTCCACAAAGCTCATATATGGAGGGAGGATTTTCTCAGGTCTTTTGTTTTAGTAGCTTTCTATTCAGGATATGAAATATTGAATCCACCAATGCCTTCTCCCTTTCTTCTCCACACTCCATTCTGCTGGTCACCTACTTATTCTTTTAGTGAATAGCTGTAAAATATCATGGTGCTTAGAAAAATCTCTTTGTAAATGTTTTTCTTGGTTTCTTTAGCCAGGAGCCAAAAATATCATGTGTTTCTGTTTTGGGAGTGTAACAAAAAGAGCTTCTGAAAAATACGGATGGTGTAGTTGAGATAGGATGGCAGTATTTTTTAGAAACACATTTTTATAGAACCAGATGGTCTAGTATATTCTCAAACAAATATGTCACCTATAATTTGATGAATACCTTCCAAAGGAAAATAATTTTTTCAGTAGATAACAGATGGTATCAGTCAAAAACATATCGAGACACTTTAAGAAAAACTTGATGGCTCAAGTGATTTAACCAACAGAATTTTCTTCAATGTACCAAGCATGTTTTAGGGTCTAAAATTTGTCATCTGCAAATAATTCAGCCTCATTTCCAAAGTTTACTCCATGGAGAAATGAATGCAACCTGTTTTATATGCTAGCTATAAAAATGATGAAAATTCCAAAGTTGTTTTCCGGCTGTGTCTTTAAAGTATGTATTATATTATGCTAAAAGAAAAAAAGTACATATCTAAATATCTTAAAACTATAAACAGTTTATACTCATATATAAACATATTTTAATAGAACTGAACTACATTTTACCTATGGGGGTATAAGGTGCTGTTAATAGTGAACTTTTGGTAGTGCTTTTCTTAAAACTGTAGATATATGAACATAACAGAAAAAAGTTCCGAAGCTGCAGATATAAATGATTAAGGAATAACTAAAATACAAGTCATTTATTTTGCCCTGGTTTTAGCAAATGATACCGTAATAGCTCCATGATTCAGAAACCCAGCATACTGGTATATTGACAGTAAGATCTTGATATATACAAACATAGGAGGTAGGAAGTACAGTGAAAACTGGAATGTTGTCTTTCTTCATGCCTCATATCCATGTATGAACTAAGGTGGGTCCATGTAATTTATCACTTTACCTGTGATATGTTTGTGAGTAAAAGGGGCACTACTTGTAGCTACTAAGTGATTGTAGATATAAACTGGGACTGTCCAAGGAAAAGTGGTATATATATTCACCCCAGGTGTACACAACTAGTGCTGTGATAAATGACTCTACTGCTTTCTAACTGGTATGTTCTGGAGAGTGGCCACATCTTGGCCACTTTAGACATGGTTAGGTGGGTAATGCCAATCATTGTGTATTATCTAGAGTATCATTACTATTTCCAGACCTTTTCAACATTATAGGCAAAAGACTTGGGTTTGTTTATTTATTTATTATATAATTTTTATAAACATTTTTATAAAAAAATAATACATTTAAATAAAAATGTATTATTATTTATAAAATAAATTATTTATTTTATTTATTATAATAATATTACAGTAATAATATTATTTAATATTTATTATTATTATTTATAAAAAATTGTTATTTATAAAATACATTTTATAAAATGTATTATTAGCTCCAGGGGTACAGGTCTGTGAATCACCAGGTTTACACACTTCACAGCACTCACCATAGCACATACCCTCCCCAATGTCCATAACCCCACCACCCTCTCCGTATCCCCCTTCCCCTGGCCACCCTCAGTTTGTTTTGTGACATTAAGAGTCTCTTATGATTTGTTTCCCTCCCAATCCCATCTTGTTGCACTTATTCTTTTCCTACCCCCCCAACCCCCCCACGTTGCATCTCTACTTCCTCATATCAGGGAGATCATATGATAGTTGAAAAAGACTTGTTTTTGAGACCATTTGCAATTCTGTTTCTTAACATGGATCTCAAATAATTAAACATATGTGTGTTTGTTTAAGTGTAATAAGATTGACATTATGCTTGCAAGTATAATATCATGGGAAGGCAACAATTCCACTATGACAAATTTTAAAAAGAAGATAAATTACAAAATTATGTTTCAAATAATTAGGTTGTTATACCAGTAAGGAGAATAGATGAACTGAAATTCCAGAGAGGGAAGAGCCTTTTTCTGGATGAGTTCATAATTGCCAATCATTTTCTTCCCTGGGGGCATTTCCTTATTTGGTATAGGAAGATGGGCCTTAGTCTAAACAGAGGGTAATCTTGCTGAGGGAAAAACTGGAACTTTTGAAAATTAAGATATATATATATAATATTATGCTAAGTTTAAAACATATTAATTTGATACATTTATATTGGAATAAGTTTGCCATTGTAGTATTAGCTAAAGGTCTTTGTTGTGCCACATAATTATGATTTCTTCCAGTGGTAGGAACAATTAAGATCCAGTTTCTTGGTGCACCTGGGTGGCTCAGTTGTTAAGCGTCTGCCTTCTGCTCAGGTCATGATTGCAGGGTCCTGGGATTGAGCCCTGCATCAGGCTCCTTGCTCAGCAGGAAGCCTGCTTCTTCCTCTCCCATTCCCTCTCTCGCTGTGTCTCTCTCTGTAAAATAAAAAGATCTAGTTTCTTAGCTTAATGTTTATACTATAGTTTTGTTGTCTATAATCACTCTACTATGTATTAGATTGTTAGATACTAGAACATACCTTTAATTAACATCTCTCTTATTTTCCCATCTCTAGCCCCTAGTGATTACCATTCCTTTGTTTTTTGAGTTTTGTTCTTCTTGTTTTCCTCCTCCTCCTCCTCCTTCTTTTTTAGATTTATTTATTTATTCAGAGATAGAGAGAAAGGAAAGAACATTAGTCAGAGGGACAGAAGGAAAGGGAGAGAGAATCCCAAGCATACTCCACACTAAGCATAGAGCCCCAAATGGAGCTCGATCTCATGACCCTGAGATCATGACCTGAGCCAAAACCAAGAGCTGGAATGCTGAACCGGCTGCACCACCCAGGCACCAACATCTTTTTATTCTTTTTCAAGTATATATGCATATATATATATATACATAATACACATATATATTGCATAATGTCAAGCATACAATAAAAATTATGAAAATATGACAAAATAGGGACGCCTGGGTGGCTCAGTTGGTTGGACGACTGCTTTCAGCTCAGGTCATGATCTCGGAGTCCCGGGATCAAGTCCCGCATTGGGCTCCCAGCTCCACGGGGAGTCTGCTTCTCCCTCTGACCTTCTCCTCGCTCATGCTCTCTCTCACTGCCTCTCTTTCAAATAAATAAATAAAATCTTTAAAAAAAAAAAAAAGAAAATATGACAAAATAGGATAGTATGATCAGTTGAGCAAAAGCAAAAATAGGCAATAAAAGCAGAGTCCCCCATCTAATTCCAAGAATTGGATATAGCTAACAAAGACTTTAAAAGAATTATTTTAAATATGTTAAGAAATAGAGGAAGAGATGAACAAAAATGAATGAAAAGATGGAATTTTTTTTCATTTTTTTGACATTTTTATTGAGATGTAATTTTAAGTATATGATTAAATGTTTTTTAAAAGTAATTTTATAGAGTTATACAACTATCAGTACAATTGAGTTTTAAAAAACATTTTCATCACCCTTCCACATTCTGTCAAGCTCTTTGCAGTCCCTGGTCTCCTGCCCCTCTCTGCTTTCCTCAAGAATAGTAATTTTAACTTAGGATTAGAAGTTAAAAAAGAGAATAAAATTGACATTTTGTAGTAAAAATATAATCCAAAAATAAGAATACTTTGGTGGCTTAACACCAAACTGGATATAGCAGAAGGCAGTGTTAAGTGGACATGAAGACACATCAATAGAAACTCGACCAAAGAGTGAAAATAATGAAAAGAATAAATCAAGGTACAGGGGACATAAGACACAAGGAGAAGTTCCAACATGCATATGGTTAGCATTCCAGATGGAGAGTTGAGAAATGAGAATTGGGCAGAACGAATATTTGTAGAGATAATACCTGGGAACTTTCAAAAATTGAAAGAGGATGTCATCACCCAGGTACAAGAGGGGTGCCTTGGTGGCTTAGTCAGTTGAGTGCCTGACTCTTTGTTTTGGCTCAGGTCGTGATCTTATGGGTTGTGAGATCAGGCCTGCAAAGGGTTCCATACACAGCAGGGAGTCTGCTTGAAGATTCTCTCCCTCTGCCCCTCCCCCACTCATGCCTTGTCCCTCTGTCTCTCAAATAAATAAATCTTTAAAAATAAAACACACAGGTACAATAGACTCAGTGAACTCTAATGAAGGTAAGTGCAAAGAAATCTGTATCTAGGCACATAATATTAAACAGCTGAAAGCCAATGTGTAATAGAAAGCTTAAAATCAGCGAGAGGCAAAATAAACACACATTATCTGCAAATTAGCAGCAAAAAGGATAATTACTGACTTTTTGGTAGAAACTGTGTCTATCAAATTGAAGAACAAAATCTTTATAAAGAGCTAAAAGGAAAATAATGACAATATAGAATTTTATACACAATAAAAATATTCTTGAAAGATAAAGGTGCTAGATGCTACACATTATCTCAGATTGTATCCTAGGATGGAAGAAGAACATTAGTGGAAATTATGGTGAGATATGAATAAAGTCTGTAGTTTAGTTAATAGTAGTGTTAGTGTTCCATTTATTTATTTGTTTGCTTAGTAGTATTAGTGTTTTAGTTTTGAAGTGCGCCATGGTTATGTCACATGGTAACATTAGGGGGAATCTGGGTGAAGACAGTAAGGAAATAGTACTATCCTTGAAACTTTTGTATAAATCTAAAATCATTCAGAAAATTTTAAACGTATAAAAAAATAAAGATAAAATAAGGGCATTCTCAGACAAAATCTGAGAGTATTTGTCACCAGTAGAAACAGCCTATACAATATGCTAAAGTTAATTCTTCACAATAAAGGATAGTGATTCCAGATGGATGTATAAAATTGCAGGAAGAAATAAAGGGCAATGGAAGGTGTAAATACAGGAGTAAATATGGAAAGATATTGGTGTTTAAAACAACAATGATCATATCTTTGTGGTTTATAATATATGGAAATGTAAAATATATGACTATAATGGCATGAATGTCAAGAAGCATGTAAAGGGAGTTAAATTGTTGTCAGGTTTTCTCATTGTTTGGAAGTGATAAAAGTACTAATGTTAGGATGACTGTGTGGAGGCAAAGATGAATATTGTAATCTCTAGGGAAACTTCTAAAAAGTAATAAAAATGTAAACAAACAAGCTAAAAGAAGAAATAAAAGGAAGTAAAAAAGATTTTTTTTCCTATGAATTTAGATTTTCTTTTTTTTTTTTTAATTTTTTATTTTCTATAAACATATAATGTATTTTTATCCCCAGGGGTACAGGTCTGTGAATCGCCAGGTTTACACACTTCACAGCACTCACCATAGCACATACCCTCCCCAATGTCCATAACCCAACCCCCCTCCCCCCAGCAACCCTCAGTTTGTTTTGTGAGATTAAGAGTCACTTATGGTTTGTCTCCCTCCCAATCCCATCTTGTTTCATTTATTCTTCTCCTACCCCCTTAACCCCCCATGTTGCATCTCCACTTCCTCATATCAGGGAGATCATATGATAGTTGTCTTTCTCCGATTGACTTATTTCGCTAAGCATGATACCCTCTAAAAATTGATTAATTTTAAAGGAGGCAGGGAAGATGAAAAAAGGAACAAAGACCAGATGGAGCCAAGAGAAACAATTATTGAGATATTGTTAAATGCAACTAGACTAGTTATTACATATACATGGATTAAACACTTGAAAGGCAAATGGATTAAAAACAAAATCCAAGTATGTGCTCCATAAAGAGATCCATGGTAAATATAGATACAGACTGAAAATAAAAGAATAAAAGTTAGAGGAAAAAAAAGGATAAGAGAAGCAGCCATCTTGGCCCCATGGTGCCCCACAAGCCAGGCTGGAGGGCAGGAGCCTAGAGGAAGTTGTCACTGTGGTCCCAAGAGGTGGCCCTGGGCAGATGCAGCCAGAGCTGGCACTAATCATGGTGCTTCCACCTCCACTGTCACAGCCGCAGTCTATCCCAGCCACCTCCATGCCTTCAGTGGCCATGCTGGACCTGGGCAACCAGTGGGAGCACTGGTGGATGTTCAGAGTGTCATCTTCAAGGGCACGACAAAGCTGCTGCTGGACGCCTTCCAATACCGGAGCCTGGTGAAACACACAGGAGGCTGCTGCTGTGGAACTTTAAAGTTTGGGCCTCAGCAGACATGCACATCTTTGACTGTACCTGTGGCATTTGTGAGAAGAAGCAGAATTGACTACTCATTGTTCTGGCGTCTTACTTCAAGCTCCTAAAGGGGGCCTAACCACATACGTGTTCAACAGGTACAAAGCACAACACCTCTGTAAGAGATGAGATGTTCGGAGTGTTTATGCTCTCTGCTCAAATGCTAGAAGCTCCCCATGCTGCCTGGATGAGGGTACTGCCAGAATGTGGTCCATGAGGAATTCAGTGACATCAATTGGGAGATAGCCACAAATGAGCACAAGACCATCAAGAACATGTCTAAAGAGTGAGCACCAACTTCTCCCTTCCTGAACAGGAAGAATGATTGGGACCAATAGTTTTGCTGTCCCTGCTGCCCCTTGTGGGTGCTGATGAATGTGGCTGACCCAGCCTGCTGGTTCTGTTGGCCTGTGGCCATCTTGATCTTGCAGACTGCTCCAACTACAAGTTTCCCTAGGCAGCACTTCATCTTTCTTCAGCCCAAGTTTAGAAATAGGCTGGTTGGGACGCCTGGGTGGCTCAGTTGGTTAAGCAGCTGCCTTCGGCTCAGGTCATGATCCCAGTGTCCTGGGATCGAGTCCCGCATCAGGCTCCTTGCTCTGCAGGGAGCCTGCTTCTCCCTCTGCCTCTGCCTGCCATTCTGTCTGCCTGTGCTCGCTCTCTCTCCCTCTCTCTGACAAATAAATAAAATCTTTAAAAAAAAAAATAGGCTGGTTGACATCCTCCTTTCTCTTCCCAATTTTTGTGTGATCTTTAAGAAAAATGAGTATTTTTAACATTAAAAGAAAGGGATGTAAGAAGACGTATAGACAATAACACATATTTAATGTGGCTATAATAATATCAGGCAAAGAAGACTACTGCAAGAAATATTAAAATGTATAAAAAGGTATTTCATAATGAAAAAGGGTCAATTACACATGAAGCCCAAATAATCCTAAACCTGTATATATTTAATAACATAGCTTCAAAATATATATAAACATTGACAGAATTAATTGTGATTGTGCATTTGTCTATTTCTCATTTTAATCTTGTCATTTATATTCTAGATCTTGATCTTGGTATGATTGCATTTAACATATGTATACTGTATATGTTATACTTCAATAAAAAGTTTATAATAAAATCTCATAAAAATATGTTATGGGCCAATTATCCAGGTAAAATTTTAATATAGTATATTTATTTTCTATTTTACCAAATCCTTGAGACTGAATAATCCTATATTAGAGGTTACTAACATTTTCAAATCATGTTTAATAGAGAGAAAAGGTCACAAAACATCATAATAATAAAGATATTTTGACACCCAGTATATATAAGTATTCCATTATCCTAAAAACATAATAAAAAATGACTTCAACTATGTTTTAAGATATTCCTTCTTTATAAAAATTATGGAAATAACTTATTACCATAAATGTTGCTAGACCAAGGAAAACCAGTAAATAGTGACTAAACTTTGAGGAACCTTTAAGCAAGTTCTGAAATTAGTATTTATTTTCTGTCAGTGTGTTAGACAATGCTCTTAGGATAGCAGATTCTAGTGTGTATTATGTTCTTTAAGATACTCCAATTTCATTCAATTCTCTTAACAACTTTTTAAGATATTAATGACCAATATTTTCCATATGAAACACTTGCATTTTCTGATAGTTAATAACTACCATATGCTTTTTCATGGTTTTTGCTAGTGATAATAGCCATTATTTAGGCAAGAATTTGGGGAAGTGCTATGAGAAATCTCTGTAGTGTATACTTTGTTCTAAAAGTGTTCGATAAAGTGACTGTGAGTCTTAGAATCTTTTACAGTATTTATATACTTTTTGTCAGTATGTTTTGTGATAATTATTACACACTTAGGAAGCAAGTAGAGTACACTTTAGTATGGTACATGTTGAAGCATTTGCAGGATTGGCATTGGACTTTGAGGACAGTTTGGATTTATAGGAAGAGAAAGATAAAGTCGCCTAATAAAGGAATAATAACTGACCATAGTATCATCCTGAGAAAGAAAAGTGTGTGTGTGTGTGTGTGTGTGTGTGTGTGTGTGTGTGTGTAAAGAGATTCTTTATCTAAAGCTTAAGTGTTCATGTAGAAGTTATGATTTGCTGCCTAGAATCCTCTTCAAGCATGAAGAAGTTATTCCCCTAACTATAGCATATGCTGCTGACAGGCAACTCTCAGCTCTTAGCTCCTTTTGGGGATGGTTTCAGTTGAAGAAAATCATCCAGCCTAGGGTCATGCCCCCTTTCAGGGAAACTGTATTCAATGACTGGTTGATGAGTTTGAATAAAGACTTGGTTCCTTTGCCCTAACACTGGACAATTCTGAGAGGTCATCTCAGCTTCAGAACACCCATAGGGTTGACTGAGTTCTTCACGGAGATGAGATTTTATCATACTTCTTTTTTGTAAGAAAAAGTTTAGAAAGTTAAGAAAACTTTAAAAAGTTAAGAAAATAGTTTTTTCTTTCTCTTTTCCCAATTAACAATACTATTAACAATAATATTATAATGAGATTAATACTATATTAATAATATTATAAGATTTCAAATATGCTTTATAACATTTCATTCTCCTCCTTAAATAGTTTATTTTCAGTGGACTGGAAAGAGTGATTTGAGTTAGTATACACAGATAACACCATACACCAATGTTATAAAGGAGGCAAGAATGATGGGAAAGAGTAGTAGATCCTTGAATAAATTCCCCTCTTTAAGAGTGAGTTTGGGGAGAAGGCAGAGCCCTGGAATGTTAAAGGGAGTATGATGGGTATATTTCTTTTCTTTCCCCCAAGAAAATAGAGGGCATAAACCACTGTAGATAAGTACAATTCTTATAAAAAGGAATTATAGTAATTAGTAGTAGGAAACGCCATGCCAAGTTAAATGGAGAAGGCTGGGAGTCATAATAAGAGTGACCCATGTCATTTTGTTCTCAGATTAATTGTGGCTTTTTTAACAAGGAAATTTTGCTATTCAAACATGATATGGAACATCTGGGAAATGACTACAAAATTATTTAGTAAGGGTCCAGTTGGTTCCTAGCATGGTGTTTGGCATACAGAGGAAGTAAAGGGACAGTTTCTACCTTTGAGAGGAAACCAGATTTTTTTAATAGAAAGGGTTATGGGAGAACACAGTCCAAAGTAATACATTTAGTGAAAGATGAACAGTATGGTGATATGCCGTTGTAATTTCTCGAGATCATAGACACTTAAATTGGGAATTAAATGCTGATATTTTATTGCCCATAAATTTTTTAATACTTACTTCTTTCTAGGGATCAGAGGGCTTTAAGATTGGCACTAGATATTTGAACCCTGACTGAAGGTATCTGAAGCTACTGTGCTATTAGATATCTGTTAGGTTATCTTACCCTCTACCACATATGCCATGGAAAATTACTCTTTCTCAAGAGAAATACAGACATTAAGAATTGTTATCTTTCCTTCTCATTTGAAGAGACAGATGTCGAGGTCTTGTTATTCCTGAAAGCCATGGATTAGGAAAGGTTCTTTAGTTTTTTGTTTTTAGACTAACACCAGAGCTAGTGATTCTTTGCACTTCTTATGATTTGCACATCAGTGGCTTTGGTCTGACATCCTAAAGAGTTTGGTGTTTGTTTCAGGTCTGTAGTCTTCTCTGGGATGTTGATTCATACTCTTGATATCTGCTTCCTTTTTATTCTTTTGTCTCTAGAAGGCTATTATAGTAGTCACAGTAGAATTAATCACAATATATAGACCTAGTTTTATAAGGATTTAAGTAGCTCACTTGAATTCTCCAGAGAAACAAGAGAGATGGATATATGGTCCATTAAGTTCTGTACATTTTTCCTTTTCTCAAAACTCTGGACCCCAAGCTTTCCATAGTCTTTCTGGGGTTTACAGGGGATAACCCAATATTGTTTTCCAAAGTCTTCTAGCTTTGGTATTTAATTGGGTTGGTGTCCACCACAGGATAGTTTTCATTCACTAGAGGAGTACATGTATATTAAGAGTCAGAAATAAGCTTAACCGTCCTATTTCTCTCCAGGACAAACATACAAGGAATTACAGGATCAGAAGAAAACTTAGCTTATTGACTATAATAAGAATAACTTTGGCATTTAAAAGGGCTCAGAATAAATTCATAAGCCTGTTTCTTTTCTTATATTAGTTAATAAAATATCTTAAACAAATTTGTATTTTTCTGCCCACAGTTCTCAGTGTATAATCATTCCTTCAGTAGTCAGAGATTTCCACATTTCCTTGAAGAGACTGAAGATTGTTCCAATTGGAAATTGAAGAGAAAGAATCAATGGCTGTTCAGTTTTTGACTTCCAAAATAGGCTCTTAAAATCCACATCAAAATCAGTATTTTCAAAAGCCAAAGATTTTGTTTTATAAAAAATAAATTTAATTGGAAGATAAACAGTCTCTTGAGAATCAAAAGGAAAGACTTGGAAAGAGGCATGCATAGACATTAAGACTGTAACAAATAGGAAAGAAAGCGGAGACAGGTTCATTACCTCACCCTCTAGGACACTAGATGAACAACAGCTGGTGTATGACTTAGAAATTGTGTTTGGTTGCAGGTAACAGAAACCAGCCAAAGGTGCCTTAACCAAATGTGTGTTCATTTAAAAAGAAGCCCAGAAAAAGCTGGCAAGGCTGTTCCAAGATCCCAGTGTCCAGGGCTCTGTTTTTTGCTCTGTTATCCAGTTATCTCTGGTTTTCTTATACATGGTGACTTCATGATCACAGCCCCACATCTGTGTCCTAGGTAGACAGAAAGAAGAGGAAGGAAGCAATGAGGAGCACAGGAAAGCAAAACACTCCCAGAAGTCTGCTAAAGTATTACAGGCCAAAGTTGGCTCTACTACACTTAGTTGCAAGAGAGTCTGGAAAATATATATATATATTTTTTAAATAAAAATTTCCCAGGGAAAGACTTACATTGGATTGGGGGTAGAGAAGTGATGAGTTGGATGGGAAATACATTAAGTGATGTTGGTGAGACCTGAGACAAAAGTCCTCCTAAGGGTACCAAATGTAGACAAGCTGAGTGAAAGTCATTGTGTTGACACCATGAGCTTCACGTAGTCTGTGCAAAATATCCTCATTAATTTTGGGAAGTGGGGAGGAGCACAGGGAGGATTTTCCATTGACGCTTGCCCAAAGCTTTTGTAAAATGTATTTGAAGTCCTTCCTTCGGAACCTAGTTTTTCAAAGTCTAGAAACTCATAGCCTCAGAAATAGAGGGTAGGTTTCATGGTGCTTAGAGATGCAAGCCAGGATAAAAGCAAAATCGGATAGCTCTTACTCTTGAGCAGGACTATGTGGGAACAAAATTTCCTCCCATTTACTCCTCTATATAATTTATGCACAGATGTCAGAATATCTCTTCTGTGATTTAACATGTTTTCCTAAACTCCTATTAGCTCCAATATCATTTTTAAGAAGATTTCAGTGATGAAAATATTTGGAAAAGGAATGGTGAAAAACCTTAGAGGAAATTTCAAATAAAGCTGTATCTGAGTTTAATACTGCAATAAATTCAAGAGACCTTCACCAACTATTCTCACTATAAAAGCAGTTAGAAATATTCTTGGACAGCTTTTGGGAATGACCTTCATCATTGTTTTTAACCTTTGTGTCTGTGTGTGCACTTCCCATTACCTTTGTTTGATTTATATTGTTATCAGAGTTGTTCTACTTCGACTATAGAGTCTTTTGGTAATGGATGGTCATGTGCTTATCATTTTTTAAAAGAGTGTTGGGCAAATAGGATGTTGCCTTTCACAGACTATTGTAGGGAGATCACACTGTAAATAAGTAATGCCCCCTAAAAGAAAGGGGAAAAGAAGAAGGGAAAAGTGTAGATTTGGATAAATATAAACCTTTTTAAAATTTTACTTCCATAGTTTCAGAAGTGAGATATTTTTTGTCCCCCTAAAATGCTTGCAGTATACGCTTTTCTTATGCTATTCATTTGATCCATGATTCATAAAGCACCTTTGTACGAAAGCTGGTTAGTGTCTAAGCCAACACACTGACTTTAAAGGTATGCTTTGGCCACATTTTTCTGTGCTCTGACTAGAGCAGTCCAGAATGCCAACAGAATTTAAACTCAGAGTTTTTGCAAAGTAAAATTTGATAAAGAGAAGCTTACCTAAAATATTGTTGGTAAAAGTAAAAGAAAGACAGTGACTAGGAAAAAAGAAAGAAACAGAATTGTTCCCTTTTGAAGCTATATTTTGAAGGAAAATGGTTAATATTTTCATTTCTGGTATTAAAGCATTTTCCCCAGCTTCAGAAAAAAGAACATTATCATTGCTGGAAAGGGTGATTAGATGTTTTATTTGTAAATGGAATCAGAATACTGTGGTTCTGATTAGTTACTGCAAGTTTTAAAATCTGAGAACCTCATTTGAGACAGGAGTACATATGGGCTTTTAGTGGATGGGGAGTCTGCCTGTTTATATTCTTCTTGACACAATTCCAAGAGTGGATTCCAACAATCACAGACAACTCTGCTCTCCATTTGTTTTGATGAGCAGAGCATTTCACACAATACCAATAAATTCTTTAAATGGTTTTTCTTGTATAATGGGCTTTTACTTTCGCCAGTAACAAAATCAGAGAGGTAAATAATAGCAGTTAGAGCAGAACAAAACAATGTGGCCAAAGGGAGAACCCACTATTATTCTTAGCATTCTATCCCACTAGAGATAAAAGCTTTAAAATGTTATTTTAGAAATCATTAAAAATTTTTCTACTAATAAGCAAGGGCATCATTTGGGGGATAAGTTTCTTGGTAAGCATATATTAAAAAGCTTTAAATATATACTAAGTTCTGAGTAAGGGAAGAAACATTTTGTGTTCAGCACAAGCAAAATTTTTTGGATAATATATTTAGAGTCTTGGTCAGTAGTTGACATTATTGGTGAAGGATAAGAAAGTAGGATCTCAAATTCCACTCTACTTTGCTATAGCCTATTAGGAAATGCTGCCTCAGTCTGTTGCCTTTTCTCTCTGTGACTCAGACACCAGGTACATGGAAATCAGTCTAGGGCCTTCTCGATTAGCATAGGATAGGAGTGGCTCTTCATTTCCCCCCCACCCCCAAAAATAATTACCACTATTTATTTATTTATTTGAGAGAGAGAGGGCACAAGTAGGTGGTGGGGAGAGGCAGAGGGAGAGAGAATCTTAAGCAGGCCTCATGCCCAGTGTGAAACCAGCATGGAGCCCAACACAGAGTCCTAAGTGGGGCTGGATCTTACCACCCTGAGATCATGACCTGAGCTGAAATCAAGGGTCAGTTGTTTGACCCACTGACCCACCTAGGTGCCCCAATAACCACTTTGTTATTTTATTTATTTATTTTTTAAATATTTTATTTATTTGGGAGTGAGTGTGAGAGAGAGCATAGGAGCAGGGGCAGAGGGAGAGGGAATAGCAGACTCCCCACTGAGCAAGAAGCCCAATGTGGGTCCATCCCAGGACCCTGGGATAATGACCTGAGCTGAAGGCAGAAGGCAGACATTTAACAGACTGAGCCACCCAGGAGTCCCCCACTAGCCACTTTAAATAATACATACATATACATAGGGATGCCCGGGTGGCTCAGTCAGTTAACCGTATGCCTTTGTCTCAGGTCATTATCCTGGTGTTCTGGGACTGAGCCCCAAGTCAGACTCCCTGCTCTGTGGGGTGTCTGTTTCTCCCTCTCCCTTTGCCCTTGCTTGTGTGCTGTCTCTCTTGCTCACTCTCTCTTTCTCAAATAAATGGATAAAATCTTTTAAAAAAAATACGTATAGGTGGCATTTTCATCTTTTTATTTTTACAACAATACCTTATGATAATTGGAGTACGTGATACTCCCTTTCACAGATGTGTATGAGATCTTAAGGTTTGAAAATGTTAGTTAACTTACCCACAAACCTAGAACATCCTATAGCTAAGACTAGGGTGTCCTAGAGTCTGTAGTCTCTTGTTATTAATATTCAGTAGCTTTCCACACCAGCAAGATTGGGTGACCTCCAGAAATTCATCTGGGCCAATGCCCAAAATATCAGGCCATTTGGCTTGATTTCTAGCGTTGGTGGAGCCCAGCTGCTCCCTCACCAACCTGAGAGTGAGGTAGAACAACTGAAAGATAAATATCTGATTTCTGTCTGGAGTGCCAACTCTCCTTTCTACTATAGCATTGGCTGTTTAAAAGTAGGGGTTCTGTCTTGTGTGGTAGCTTTATGTCTGGCCTAGAGTTCTGGGAAGTATTCTAATGAAATACTTGCAGAAGAAGAGAAAGAACTCTTTGTCTATCTCTGTAGTGCTCAGATCGTTCAGCTGTGAGTAAGCAATGCCTAATTGCTTGGAGATTACTATGAGGTGTCACTAAATCAATTCACACATGATGCCAAAGAGCAAAGATAATGGCAACTATATAATATCCAGTTAAATGCACCATTTAGTGCTTTTACTTCCCTAACCTGAAGTTGATATGTTGATAAAAATGATTTTCTGTTATTAGTGCTCATTTTATTTTATTATTATTATTCTCAAAGACTTTATTTATTTGAGACAGAGAGAGAGCACAAGTGGGGAGGAGAATCAGAGGGAGAGGGTGAAACAGACTCCCCGCTGAGTAGGGAGCACCACACAGGGCTTGATTCCAGGACCCTGAGATCATGACCTGAGCCAAAGTCAGATGCTTAACTGACTGAGCCACGCAGACACCCCTAGGTGCTCCTTTCAGAAAGTAATGCTCTATATTTGGGGGTTGTTTTCCATTTGATTAATGAAGTGCTATTGTATAAAAAAATTAAGAAAATCTCATTAAGATTAGTATTAGTATCTCAAAAGATTAGTATTTTACAAATAGTAATCCCATTCACACAGCATCATCTCCGAGTTGGAAGGGTCCTTGAGTAAGTTGAGTGTAGTACCATATGCATGACACTATCTCCAGTCTTTACCCAGCTCCCAACATGGACAAAGTTATTTTCTTACAACAGTCCATTTTGAGTGTTGGATTGCTGTAAATGTTACAGCTCTTTCTAATACTGAGCAGAAACTAACTTCCTCTGATTTCCATCCAGCTAATCTTTTTTTCCCTTTCCTTTTCTCCTTTTCTCTCTCTCTCTCTTTCCTTTCTTCCTTCCTCCCTCCCTCCCTCTCTCCGTCCCTCCCTCTCTTTTGAGTAAAACGGCTCTAAACTTGCTGGTCTGGCACTTAAAGTTTAATTGAAAAATCAATGTGTGGTGGATGGTGTATGAGTGTTTAAATATACTTTGTGAATGATCATTAGGGCTGGGTCTTTCAAATAATGCCAAGGGGGCAAAGAAAAAGAATGAGAATATTTCATTTTTTCCTACTTATTATTGTATTTTTAAGCACCCCAACACACTGTTTTTCTCCTCTGAGTGAAATAGGTGTTTCAGTTTGGGACTGAACTGGAATTCAAATGGGAATGGACATGATTGCCCATGATTGCCTAGTGGGTGAGTCTACGAGAAGCTCATTTGTATTAAAAAAAAAAAAAATGAGGGGGCTGCTTAGGAAGAAAAGGTTTGGTTTGTTTGGGTCACTGATTTAAGAATTGAGACATGGAGAGTATAGCGTGGTGTTTGCCAGTCAGACTGTCCCTACATGAGCCTATAGAGCTGCAGCCAGCAGATGGAGGGACTCTTTACATAAAGGACTCCAGGAAATTTGGGAAAAGTGATAGTGCTTTGGATTCACCATGTTACAAAGTGTGAGCTAAGTCAGAGAGAAAGATGTTATCTCTGCATCTCTTTTGAGTCCCTGGTTGGAGAGTTTTTGGTGGCTGCACTTTTGCTCTGGAAAAATTGTGCTGATGGAGTTAAACAGGAAAAGTAAGTGATTCAAGACTCTTGTAGTGGGAGAAAGATTGAAATTCAACTGCACTGAGACAAACGGTGGGAAAGTTTTTAAACACTGAGGTGAATTAGTGGACAGTACCTGGAGGATGTGAGTGGGGAGGTTGGTCTCTAGAGTGTGAGTCCACCTGTGTTTGCTAATTGGCACTTATCAAAGTCGGGCTCCCACACTCCCACAGAGACTGGGAGACAGGTGCTTTATCTTTCTCCATGATTATATTTCAAAGGGATGGTTCTCAAGTCCTAGAGGAAGATGTTCCTGGGTTGTAAAAACTGGCAAGAGGGAGGGAGAAGATTTATATCTCAAAGGGACATAAGAATTTATAATTGCAAGTTTTCCAAAGTAAATGCTCTTAAAAAAAGGGAGATGGGGAGTGTGGTGGGGGGAAGGCTAGACTCAGGAAGAAGGCTGTCTAAAGTTTAGTCAGGCTGAGGGAACGGGAAGGCCATTTTGATCAGACCTCAGTATTCTTATAGAAGTGGCCCTGAGAGGCACTGCCCTCAGGTAGTTTCAAGGTAGTGGACATCACTGAAAAGACAGGACTTGGAAACTGTCAGAGGATAGCTTGTGATAACTCATGAGACTCTTGAAACTCCCAGAAGCATGTGGAAGCAAGGGGCTAAGAGTATGTGTAATGGAGGGAGAGGCAACACCAGTGAAATCTGGGTTATTGCCATTAACGAGGTCCCACAGATAGCCAATAACCGGCAAGGCCTGGGAAATACTTATTACTGAAGGAAAGCATTTCAGGCTGACTTTAAAGTGATTACACCTTCGGTCCAGGCGTGTGTATACTGTGACATCTTGCTTCTCTGTCCTTCATAAACAGAGTTGCTGTGGCAGAGTGGACATAACACTGGCACACAGCTAAAAGATCTGAGTTTAGGGGTCTTTTTTTTTTTTTTAATTCTACCATTATAGCTAAATGAGCTTATGTGGATCACTCATATTTCTTTTACTTCCTTATCAGGAAATTGGTTATAATATAACTACTTCACAGGGTTGTTATCAAGATGGAATCAATGTCTATGAATAAGTATGATGCTTTTCTTTTGATCAGTAGCGTCTCATGCATTACTTAAACACAGCCTTAATTTGACCCCAGTCAAGTCTCTTTAGGACCATTGTAACTTTTCATAATCAGGTTACTTCTCCTATTCTCTGTTTATGCAAATTTACTCCAGTTCCCATTTATTTCAGTAGCACATACATATTTTGACTAGATTTTTTTTTCTATTTCATCTGCTATGTTTTATCTCTCTCAGCTCACCCAGCCTTGGACTCAGACTTGGACTCACTCTTTGTCTACATACTCTGTCTCTCAGGAGAGCTTTGTGAGGAAATGGAAGTCTTGCAGTCTTGCCCCATACACTCCCACCTGAATATATATGTTGCCATTTGCTCACCAATGTTTCAGTGTTTGGTTAGCGGTTTTTGTGTTCCTTATGCCTCTGTTGGAATCTACCTAAATTATACTGTGTAGCCATAAGCTGCTGGACACCATTATCTATACCTGATAAATGATCTACTTTAGAGAATATCTAAAGAAGATGCCAAAGAAAAATCTGTAATCGTTGATAGAAAATATGAGTATTAATTTTAAAAAATCATTATTTGATGGGAAAGTTAAACAGTTGCTTACCAGAAAAAAAATAAATTCCTAACTTCAAAGGAATTGCTTATTTTTTCATTAAATCTTCAGGATAAAAAAACAACTATTCTGAGAGGACTGTCTCAAGATGCAGTTGCAGTTACTTTGGTATTTGGCCCTTGTTCCGTAGTAATTTAGTTTGAACAAGACCCGAGTGTGTGCTATTCTTTGGCTTTATAGTCCTCTAACCATAGGCCCTGATGGCATTCATGATTATGGATTAAATAGGGCCAACTCTTGTCAGTAATTTGTCAGAAAAGTCCCACAGAGATACCCATGGTGCTGCTGAACAATGATGTCGGTAGTGTGTTATTTTGCTTCAGGAAAAGCTACAGCATTCCAACACAGGGTTCAATGCCTAGTCTTGGAAGCCTCCTCTCTATTTGATGTAAATTAAACCTTGAGCACACTCTGCCTGGTATTGCAATTAGCATCTGTGGCTTGACCAAATTCTAATGTGTACAATTGCAGATTACTTACCACTGGATAAGAAATATACTCTGTCTTAGCCTCGCTTTGTTACATAATTTTGCCTGGGGTTGTTAAATCACTGTTGCATTCTGCCACTGTGTGCAGCCCGTAGGCTTTTAGAAATTTCAGCATGAAAGGCTCTCAAGAAAACATGAAAATCTTTTAACATAAGGTTATCTCCAGGAGACTACTTTTTGGTTTAGTTATGTGATTGTATTTGAACAAATGTATTTTTCTTTAGTTCTCCTCAGTGTTTTTTAAATTGATGGACTTTCACGACAGGTTTTCAGATCTTGTGCTTTCAATTCCTTTTTTGGGGGGAGGGGGTAGAAGTTTCAGAGTGGGATATGAAGTGTTTTGTGAGACAAATAAGTTAAAATATCTATTAGTATTTTGCTGACCTGATTTTTTTCCCCCTGGAAATACAAACAATAGAAAGCTGGTATTCTTAAGAGAAAATAAAATTTTGGGGAGGCAGCTGCCAGATAGTCTAATATTTTATTTACTGATGAAATCTTTAGCATTTCAGAGAATATATTCATTGAGGTGCCCTTGGGTTCTTTGTGAGGTGGCAACAAAGGGCTGCTTGGTTAACACCAGGGTCAGCAAACCACTGCCCAGAAGCAAAATCCAGCCCACCACCTCTTCTTGTAAACAAAGTTTCACTGGAGCATGGCCTTGCCCATGTCTATGTATTTCCCATGTCTGCTTTTGTAGAGACTGTATGGCCTAAAATATTTACTTAGCTGGCCATTTCTAGAGAAAGAAACCCCTGGCCAACCCCTGGTTACGTCATTAACTTTATCTTGTAGAACCAGAGCCGAGTGTGCAGATCCTCTAAACTATGGAAGACTCAAACCACATATTTGACAGTTTAACCTAGGTCTTTCCCTTCCCTTAAACTCTGAGCTAGACATTTGTGGCAACTTCAAGCTTCCCTTTGTCTTTCTTCTTTCTCAAGTTACTGGGCCCTAGCTTGTATTTGTAACTGTGGCACCAATAATTTGGAGCTGATCCGTGTTGGACTGAGGGTGTGTATTTTTACCTAAACCACTGGAGTTATGTTTTGAACCCAATGGAAACATTACTTGTCTTGTAGCAGCTTCGCATTTTAGGCTGCCTGTTTAGAACTGCCTTTATACTATAGTTTCTTACACTGTAAGGTAGAAAAACATACTTCTCTTTTATTGTTGACCCAAACTGGTCACACTCTTTCCTAAAACATTACTCTAGACTAATCAGAATCTATACCTGTATTCTGGAATAGGATCCCTTACCCCCACACCACTTGGAAGAAGGATGGACACCAAGAATGCTTATTCTCCTTTTGCTCCTGCAGAACTTTCCATTCTCTATCTGTTTTATCTTGCGCTCTCCCAGAAGCAGCACTTGATAACAAGGATACATCAAGGTAGCTATTTTGGGAAATGATGTTAGGGAACAGGAGTCAGGGGACTGGGAGTAGTAACACAGAGAAGGAAGTAAAGTTAATCCAAGAGTGGCATTACTAAAGTGGAGTGTTGGTGTTATGGACAACTGGGGCTCCGTCTAGCTAAAAACTCTGCAGAACTGTGTTGTTTCATTCTCAGAATGGTTTGTCAAAACACGGAAGGGATGTATTTCTTCATCCTGGCTTCCAAACTTGATTGGCCAAGGATTGCCCCAGCAGCCACTGACTTCCTTGCATGTACAGTTTCAGCGCCCTGCTACATGGATACACAGGCTAGTCTCATGTAGGTGTCTCACCCAAGGAAGGCAAGAGATTCCTGAGGAACAAGAGACTGCTGAGTCCAGGAGCCATTGCTGCAGGAGGTGGCTATAGGAATGGCCAGAACAAAATGGTGGGCCAAGGGCATGTGAGGCAGGACATAAAAGACATATGTCTCACTGCCCTTCTTAACCTGTTCCATACCTTAGGGGGCTGATCTCTGTGGTCTAGATCTCCCAAGCTCCCTTGACAGTTGGGTTTCTCATTGAGTTTTGGTACCAGGAGACATGGGAAGAAATCTGAAGGCAGGAGACTAGAATGTTTTTTTGCGGGGGAGGGTATTTATTTTGGTGGGGTATTTATTTCCCCATGCTTCATCCTTTCCTGCACTGCCACTGGGTACAATTCCTATTGGGTAGGGCTGCTTCTGTGGCTCCAGCTGTCTTTGGGTTTTGGTATCACGATTCTCTTGATACCCAAAGCCACAGATACAACCCAGGAAGCTTTCTCCTGCAGCTATCGCTCTTCCTTGGATTTAATAACCTCTTGTCCCTCTTTTTCTTCAGGCCTAAAGTGGGTTTTAGCTTTCTGCTGCTACTGATCCTTGAACCCTTCCCAAACCACTTTAAACAGTCCTTTCATTAAATTTTCATCTGTTTAATCCTTTATGCTGTGTTATCCACCTAAATAAAATTAAGTGTTTATTAGCAGTAAAGAAGGGGAGACATTTTGGGGTTGGCATTTAAGAGCATCCGTTATTCTTGTTAAAGGCCAAGAGCAACAGAAAGCTTGCCATAATGGTTTTCACGCACTTTGAAAAATGGCATAGAGATAAAATTCTTATTCAGGAATAGTTTTCACCGTCAGTGTCCCCCACTTCCATATATTGGATTGTTGAACTCGGGAGGATGCTGTATTTTACATTTTCCTTGAATTATTTTTTTCTTCTTATAACATTAATATCTTTTCAGTGTAAAGGATTAAAATAATACAAAAAGACATAAAGATAAAAGTGAAAATATCCTTTAATTCAACCTCCCACTGATAAATATTAACATTTTGCTGTTTTCCTTCAAACATTCTTTCCCCCACCCCGCCCCACTTAAACAACAGAAATTTATTTCTCACAGTTCAGGAGGCTAGAAGTCCAAGATCAAGTTGTCCCCAGAGCTGGTTTCTTCTGAGGCCTCTCTTCTTGACTTGTAGGTGGCTGCCTTCACCCTGTGTCCTCACATGGTCCTTCCTCTGTATGTCTGTGTCCAAATCTCATCTCCTCTTCTTCTAAGAACACCAGTCAGATTGGATTAGGACCCATCCACATGACTTCATTATACCTCAAATATTCTTGAATGGAACTATAAAATAAATCGGCATCTCAATTTTATGTTTGGAAGGAGGATATAGTAAAAAATACTGGATAGGGCAAGAGGAAAGGAGAATTAAGTCACCTTGTTGCTGAATAAACACCAAGTTTAAATATCTCTTATTATTCAAGGATATACAAAAAGGAAAAAAAGAAATAGAAGGAAAAAAAAAGAAAACAAAAACAATAAATATTTATAATTCCCCCCAAAAACTCGAGAATCAAAGGAAGACTATGTTTTTTTTTATTAATCATTTTTTTAAATTTATTTTCAGCATAACAGTATTCATTCTTTTTGTACCACACCCAGTGCTCCATGCAATCCGTGCCCTCTCCAATACCCACCACCTGGTTCCCCCAACCTCCCACCCCCCCACCTCTTCAAACACTTCAGATTGTTTTTGAGAGTCCATAGTCTCTCATTGTTCACCTCCCCTTCCAATTTCCCCCAACTCCCTTCTAACTCCCCATGTCCTCCATGCTATTTGTTATGCTCCACAGATAAGTGAAACCATATGATAATTGACTCTCTCTGCTTGACTTATTTCACTCAGCATAATCTCTTCCAGTACCATCCATGTTGCTACAAAAGTTGGGTATTCATCCTTTCTGATGGAGGCATAATACTCCATAGTGTATATGGACCACATCTTCCTTATCCATTCGTCCGTTGAAGGGCATCTTGGTTCTTTCCACAGTTTGGCGACCGTGGCCATTGCTGCTATAAACATTTTCATTCAGTGATACTGGTTCACTACTTTGAGAACAGTGTTACTTCAATGAATAGATGTGATAGCCATTCTATGATGCATATGGAGTGTTTATAAACATGTTAAAAAAATGTTTCTACAGATGCTATTTGTGTACTACTTTGAGAACAGTGTTATTCTATGTTAGTGGAATGAAGTAGAACATTATATGCTAACATGAAATGATCTTCAAGATATATTAAGTGAATAAAGCAAGGCTTACATAAAATGATCCCATTTGTATTAACACCAGAAAACATAAGTATACATTTACATGTTCGTGTATACATAAAACATTTCTGGAAGGAAATGAGAAATAATTGACAATTTTTTATTTTAGGAAAGGGGTGAATATCCCTCAGATGAGGGATTTGCTTTTAATTACATATATTTTTGTCATGTTTGGTTGTTTTTTCTGCTCACATATTACTTATTCAACTAGAGGAGATTTACATGAGGGAACAAAATCACATCCTAATTATGCACCCAATTAACTCCCAGAAGACACAGAATCTCTAAAATGAGAGAAAAAAGAGGACATTAAAAAAAAAGTGGAAAAGGAGTTTCTACACTGTTTTAAGTATAAAGGGAACTGACAAGAAAGTTTAAGTTGGAAAGAAATTTAAAATGTAATGAGGAAATTAAAGTATATGTTAGAGTACAGATAACTAGGACAGATAAGAATAATTTCTTAAGAGAAGTAACAGTAACTTGAAAGCCTTCTTTCAACAATTTCCCAGAATTCAGAAGATAAGAAAAAGAAGAAATTAACAAGAAAGAAGAGGACAGGTGTAAAAGGTAACGAACAGAATTTCATCCTACAGAAAATTGGTCTTCCAGGAGAAGAGAAAAATAAGGGAGCAGAGCAAGCATCAGGAAATAATGGTGTAAAACTTTCTTGAGATGAAGAATATCCTGTGGCAGCACATAAAAACTGGGCAAAAGAAAAACAATACCTAAATATATTCTGGTGAAATTTTTGAATTTTCATAGTAAATAAAGAATTTTCTGCACAGGAAGAAAAAGTGGTGAGAACTGGCTGGCATTCATCTAGCATAATCATGACCATTAGATGTCAGTGGAGCAGTGTCTATAGAATTTTGAAGTAAGTAAAAATAATTTGAGATCTAACCAGAAATTTCCTTTTTAGTCATGGTGTCATGTATAAAGAGAGACTTTTTATTTAATATATATTAATGTACCAATTATGAGATTTAGAAAATATGCTCCACATATTACTCCTGATGAAAAAAAATATTACTCAGATACACTTAAACTAGCCAAGATTTTTTTTTAAAGATTTTATTTATTTATTTATTTGACAGAGAGCGAGAGATCGCGAGTAGGCAGAGAATCAGGCAGAGAGAGAGGGGGGAAGCAGTCTCCCTGCTGGGTGGTAAGCCCAATGCAGGGCTCGATCCCAGGACCCTGAGATCATGACCTTAGCCAAAGGCAGAGGCTTAACCCACTGAGCCACCCAGGTGCCCCTTAGCCCAGATTTTTTAAAACTTGTTTTTAAAGAAACTCAGGACTTCTCTTGAGAGGATGAAGTAAACATGCTTTTATTTATTCTTGCCTCTAACTACAAACAAAATCACTACACATTACATACAAAACAAACATGAGAAGAGTTTGAAAGGTGGAGAGAAGAAGTTAGATTCACTGGGGTTCTTGGGACCCAAGGAATGACATGATGCTAAATTCCCTGGATTTTCTCTTTGCCTCATACATCCCAGATTTAGAACTAAAGAAGCCAGCAGCCTAGAAAAACCATTGAGTACAGATTTAAAAATCTCACCAAAGCCTCTGCCTTCTAGCCAAAGGACTGGGAAAGGGGCAGCCTAGAAAGACTGAAAACTTTTAGACAATAACCACTCTGCTATAGTCAAATACCTCAGAAATTTTATGACCTTAACCTCACCCATGCCAACAAAAGTTAAAGTGGGGAACCTAGACTTCTACCCCTGACAGAATGTGACAGTTTGGTCAGGGTGGTGTCAGAGAAGTCTGAGTAAGGAGCCAAAACTTCTATACCTGTGGGGCAATAAGGAGGCTTCATGCACTCTGCAGTGTCAGTGGATACCATGTAGAAATCTTGGACTTCCAACCCCACCCAGCAGTAATGAGGTACTTCTGTCCCTCCTCCTAGATTGGGGTCAGAGGACATCTAGAAGGGGGTCAAGACTTTCATCACTGCCCAGTGGTAAGAAGGCAACTCACATTTTCCATGATGTCAGCGGAGTTCACAGTGAACAACTTTATAAACATAAATTTGATAATTTAGATGAATGGACCAATTCCTCAAAAAAATAAATTACCATAATTCATCCAATATAGAACAGATAATATGAATAGCTCTGTAACTATTAAAGAAATTGAATTCATTATTTTAAAACTCCCCAAACAGAAATCTCCAGGTTTAGCTAGTTTTCCTGGAAGATTATACCAAACATTTAAGGAGGAATTCATATCAATTGTATACAATCTCTTCTAGAAATGAGACTAGGAGGAAGTATATCCCAATTTGTTTTATGACACTAGTATTACTCTGATACAAAAAAAAAATTAGCCAAAGACATAAAAAAAAGAACTACAGACTAATATCCTTCATGAATTTAGATGCAAATCCATAACAAAATATTAGCAAATAGAATTCAGCTAAATATAAAAAGAATTATGCATCATAAATAAGTGGGTTTATTCCAACAAAGCAAGACTATTTGATAATCAACCAATGCAATCCACCATATTTACAGGGTAGAGAAAAATATTATATGCTTATAACAAGCAATGCTGAAAAATCATTTGTCATAATTCAGTATCCATTATGTCAAAAAGCATTTCAGGGGCGCCTGGGTGGCTCAGTGGGTTAAGCCTCTGCCTTCAGCTTGGGTCATGGTCTCAGGGTCCTGGGATCAAGCCCCACATCAGGGCTCTCGCAGAGAGCCTGCTTCCCTTCCTCTCTCTCTCTCTGCCTGCCTCTCTGCCTACTTGTGATCTCTGTCAAATAACTAAATAAAATCTTTAAAAAAAAAAAAAGCATTTCACATAATTCAATACATATTTACCACAAAGACTTTTAGAATAAATAGGAACAGAATACAATTTCCTGGCCCTCTCCTCTCCCCACAATGGCGTGTGCTGGCCCATTGATATCTATGTACTCCAAAAAGGGAGAATCATCTGACAAAAATGTTACATTGCCTGTTGTGTTCAAGGCTCCCATTCGACCTGATATAGTGAACTTTGTTCACACCAACTTGCACAAAAACAACATACAGGCATATGCTGTCAGTGAATTAGCAACTCATCAAACTAGTGCTGAGTCTTGGGATACTGGCAGAGCTGTAGCTCTATTCCCAGAGTTTGAGGTGGTGGGACTCACCATTCTGGCCAGGGTGCTTTTGGAAATATGCATCGTGGGGGCACATGTTTGCACTCACCAAAACCTGGCACCATTGGCATCGCAGAGTGAACACAATACAGAAGTGATATGCCATCTGCTCTGCCCTGGCTGCCTCGGCCTTCCCAGTGCTAGTTATGTCTAAAGGTCATCGTATTGAGGAAGTTCCTGAACTTCCTTTGGTGATTGAAGATAAAGTTGAAGGCTACAAGAAGACCAAGGAGGCTGTTTCTACTTAAGAAACTTAAAGCCTAGGATGATATAAAAAAGGTCTATGCCTCTCAGCAAATGAGAGCTGGCAAGGGCAAAATGAGAAACCGTCATCGTATCCAGGGCAGGGGACCCTGCATCATCTACGATGAAGACAATGGTATCATCAAGGCCTTCAAAAACAACTTGGAATTACTTTACTTAATGTAAGCAAACTGGACATTTTGAAACTTGCTCCTGGTGGGCATGTGCGATGTTTCTGCATTTGGACTAAAAGTGCTTTCCACAGTTAGATGATCTGTATGGCACTTGACATGAGGCTGCCTCCCTCAAGAGTAACTACAACCTTCCCATGCATAAGATGCTTAATACAGACCTTAGCAGAATCTTGAAAAATCCAGAGATCCAAAGATCCCTCTGAGCACCACGCAAGAAGATTCCTCATTGGGTCCTGAAGAAGAATCCACGGAAGAACCTGAGAATCATGTTGAAGCTAAAACCATATGTGAAGACCATGTGCCGGAATGCCATTCTTCACCAGGCCAATAATCACAAACTTTGGATGGATAAAGCGGTAGCAGCTTTGGAAGCCAAATCAGATGAGAAGGCGGTTCCAGGCAAGAAGACTTCCCTTCCAGGGAAGAAAGGAAAGAAGGCTGCTGGTGTGAAGAAGCAGAAGAAACCTGTAGTGGGGAAAAAGGCTGCAGTTACCAAGAAGCCAGCAGCTGACAAGAAGCCTGCAGAAAAGAAACCCACTGCAGAGAAGCCTGCTGCCTAAAAACTTGACATTTATTCATAAAAGTCAGATAATTTTGGATAGCTAATTTTGAATAAAGACGTGATAAAGCAAAAAAAAAAATACAACTTCCTAAATTTGATAAAGATCATCTACAAAAATCCTACAACAAATATTTTACTTAATTGTGAAAGACTGAATGCATTTCCCTAAGATTGGGAAGAAGGTAAAGCAATATCTACTCTCACCAATTTTATTCAAGATAGTGCTAGAAATTCTAGCTAAATCAATAAAAAAGAAAGGGAACTAAAAAGCATATGAATTAGAATGTAAGAAAAAAACTATTCCTTTAAGGAGGGCACATACTGCATGGAGCATATATGGAGCATAAACAATGAATCTTGGAACACTGAAAAAATAAAATTAAATAAAAACAAAACAAAACCCCAAAACTATTCCTGTTTTCAGATGACATAATTGTCTACAAAGAAATCCCACAGAACCTACATTTAAAACTCCTAGAACTAATAAGTGAGTTCAGTAGAGTCGTAAGAGGCAAGATAGGCACAGAAAAATCAATTGTATTTCTATATACTAGCAATGGTCCTATGGAAATCAAACTTAAAAACAAAATACCATTTATGGGGTACCTGTGTGGTATAGTTGGTTAACATCTGACTCTTGGTTTTGGCTCAAGTCGTGATCTCAGGGTCATGAAATGGAGCACCATTTGGTGCTCTGCACTCAGCATGGAGTCTGCTAGAGACTCTCTTTCCTTCTCCCTCTGTGTTTCCCCCTTCTAAAATAAATAAATAAATCTTTAAAAAAATTTAAATTTATTTTAAAAACCCAGAGAGAAATACTTAGGTGTAAGATTATCAAATCTACCAAAATGTGAACAAGACTTGAATACTGAAAACCACAGAATGCTGATTAAACACACACACACAAAGATTATTTAAATAACTGAAGAGACATACCATGTTCATGGATTGGAAGAATCAACATAATAAAAATGTGAATTCTCCACAAATTGATATAGAGGTTTAATCAATTCCTTTCATAATCCCGTATATAATTTCTTGCTGATATGCACAAGGTTATTCTACTTTTTAAATGGTTAAATGAAAGGAATTAGAATAGCCAGACAACTTGAAAAATAATAAATTAGGAGGAATCAGTCTACCCAGCTTCTATAGTATCAAAGCTGTATATTATTGGCAGAAGCTTAGACACATGGATCAATGAGCAGAATAGAGAATTGAAAGTAGACCCACACAAATATGCCTGCCTGATTTTTGACAAAGGTAAAAAGCAATCTAATGGAGGGAAACTAGCCTTTTAATAAATGGTTCTAGAGCAAAGTGGACATCAGTAGAAAGCCAGAGATATATACCTTTGTAAAAATGTAAGTAATCTACTAACTGAAAATAGAAATAAAACAAAAAGTATGATCAATATAGCAAAAAATGGGAAAAAAAGCAGGTATAAAAGAATAAATCTAGCAGAGGTAAATAAATAATAAAAATATAAATATAAATAAAAAATAAATAAAATAAAATAAAAATAAAAAAATAAATCTAGTAGAGGGCATAAAACATATTTTATTAAAAAAAGGAATAGAGTAAGACCTATTACATATATTCTATATATATTCTATGTATATTCTATATATATTACATACATATATACATATTACATACTATTATATATTACTATTATATTATTATGTATTACATCCATATTATGATAATATATTTAACTGGGTTAACCTTTCTAATAAGAAAATGAAGATGCTTAGGTGTGGTTAATAAACATATATCAAATAGAAGTGCAAAACAAATTCTAAAAAGTTAAGGTAAATGCTATATGAGAGATATATGAAGAAGGAAAATTTCAGAGTAAGAACTAGGAATAACATACATAAGATGAACACAAGCAGATTAAAGCAGACAGCAACATTAATATCAAAGAAAATAAAATTCATGGCAAAACCATTAAAGGAGATCAAGAAGATGTAATAATTATTGATTTTAATGTACTGAATAAAATAACTTCAATATATATAAGCAAACACTAAAAATTTAAGATTTTGAACATCTCAGCTGTTAACTAATCAAACATAAAGAAAAGAACATCTAAATAAACCAATTAATAAGAAATTTTAATAGTGTGATTTATAACATATTTATAATGTATATGATTTTGCTATGTAATATTACAGTATAATAATATCGTATATAAAATAATAGCATTTGAACAAAATAATTTATATTTCATTGGCATACTTCAAAGTCCATTACTAACAGAATATAATTTTCTGTCAACCCACAATAAAATATTTACAAAAAATTGATAACCTATTAGTCCACAAAGAAACCAGAAAAATTCTAGAAAGCAGAATACAATAGGTACATTTTTGGCTCTAATGGAAAATAAACCAGAAATTAATAATAAGGAAGCAAAATATCTCCAACTTCTTGTTTTTTTGAGATTATGCAATCATTAATACAAACTAGCCATTTACAAATGGCATGTCAAAGAGATGCTCAAATTGGTTATTAGAAAAAACAATGGCAAGAAAGACATTAAGTAAAAACATTAATGGCATGTCATCAAAGCTGTAATCAGAAGCAAATTCATAGTTTCAAATCTTTCCATTATTAAACAAGAAAAAAATAAAGCAATTAATTCAGTAGGTTATTAAAAGTAAAACCAACTAACATGAAGTTAAGCAGAACCTGTGTGTTCTGTTCAGAGCTGGGGGCCCAGGCCTGTGTCCTGAAGCAGGGACAAGCAATCAGTAAATGGCTGTTAAATCGATATGTAATAAATAAGTGACTGAATAAAAATAGAACTTGTGGAATAAAAAGAATATTAATAGAACTGAAAATCTATGACTTCCTAAGGAGGCTCAGTCTGCATTCTTGAGGAGGGCTCAAGCTGTAAAAATGGACAGAACAAGTGCAAGGGCTTGTTTACAGGACCAACAGGAGGGCTGAGGGGTACAGGTGGGGAGTGCTGGAGGCCTCATGGTTCATTTCTGGAATGTTTGGCACATTTCATGGGGGAATCTGTCACAGAGGAATTTTGCCTTGTGGCAATTTAGTGGCACTGCAGAAGAAAGCTTTCCCTTTCTTGCTGTTTACCTTTAAAATCCTTCGAACAGGTACTGAAGGCTTGCATTTCAGGTCCAAAACAAAACCCTGCAGTAACAAAGTGACTTAGGTTTACTTTTGAGGATTGTTAGCAGTAGCAAAACCTTTTCTGAACACACAGTCTGAAATAGGCAAAGTCGTGGCACTGCTGGGCCTGAGAAACTGAAGGAGCGGGGAAGGGTTTTTTACTGCTCTGGGAAAGAGTGTAGGATAATTAAAGACTCATTTTGATTACATGCCTCCTTCCGGAAAAACAAGAGCAACAGATAGTATCCCAAGCTAATGACACGTCGTGGGATATATTGACTGTAGAGAAAGTCACTTCTCATGGTTCCCTGTTTCAAATCACTCTGACTGGCTGCCTTAACTTATATGGGCAACATCCCCAAGATTCTGAAGTTGAGATGAAAGGATATATTTTTATCCACTATCAATCCTGAGTCCTCAAATAATTCCCATTCTTTTTATCTGTGAAAAAAAAAATCAACCAAATTGAACTGAAGGTCTTCACCTTCAAAATATTGAATACTGTAGATAATTAAAATTTGCTATCATGGCCAAGGCTAAGGTCCCACTCACCTGGCCTCCCACTTACAAGAGCCCAACATACTCCTTTCAGATAGTATTTTTCAAGATCCTGCTTAGACTCCTACTTAAACCTCCTAACTTCTCAGGTGCTTCACACAGAAGACTGGTTTGCCTCTTTGCTTTTGTTTGGAAGGTCACCTTTATCAGGGCTGTAATTAATTCTTGCCAGGCTAATAGTGTTCCCTGCGAATCACACAGGTCTTGAGGGGAGAAAATTGATAATCCAATAACCATAGCAAAGTGAGACATCTTCACCTTCCAGACCAGGTATCTGGCTTTCTCTTTCTTGGCTTACAACATGATCTGTGGTTATGATTGCTGCTAGCGGTAGGAGAAATTTAAAAAAAAAAAAAGTTTCTTGGCTTTCTGTAGGTTAGCAGCATGTCCCGGTTTTCAAGTACAAAGTCAGATTCTGAGTCAGCCCATCCCCTTACCTGGAATCAGAGGCTTTTCATGCAATAAGATACAACAGCTTAGCTTGCATGAGGTTTTTGGGAAAAAGCCAAATATTCAAAAAACCATCTGCTTGCACTGCTCATAAATCACAGAAATGATTGCCCTTGATCTGCAGCCATTCCCCATTATAGAGGATATTGGTTTCCAAAAGATGTCACAGCATATTGAAATGAGACGGTCTCTTCCAAGCAGAAAATTCCTCTTCACCATTACATTATATAGTAGAGTAGAATTATGTCACGTTAGCCCTCAAAGGCAGATAGGATCTCAGAGAAGATGCAGGTGGAGGGGTGGTTATAAATTTTGCAACTAGCATAAAGGACAAGCCACTAAAATGTTTTATGCTTTGCTCCAGTCAAATGCTGTAAGAGTTTGAAATGATTGGGTGCCATGAGCTCTATTTCTGAAGATGTCTTTGAACCAGGTGTCCATCTTGTCACTCGTAATACTGTTTCCCACCAAAAGTGAAGACAACAGCCGTTGATAGAATGAGTGTAAAGAATGACTGTACTGCAAATAGCCCTTGAAAGCTAGACACGTTATTATTTAGCACTTGGGGAACCATCTGCAGAATACTTGGCATTGTGCAAAGCATAAGGGATGACTGGACATCTGGCCAATGGCTTTGGTGATCTAAGAGAGACACAACCTTCTGAGGAGCTGGCATGGCTCGTGCATGCTCCGCTCATTTACCCTCTGTGGCCACAGCTAGTAAAGCCCTGGGTCCGAAACCCACAAAGCACTGGGAAATTCCTAATACATTCTTTAACACCCAGGGTTCATTCCAGCTGGGCTGATCTGACAGCATGTTTCTGGGTGATCTATAGGGAGCTAGTTGCCGTAACAGGCTCATATGTGGTATCTTTATTGAGAAAACGGTTGCAATGAGGGTTCTCTCATTCTAAGTTTACTTTACCATTCTGCACTCACTCATGTGATGTGTTCTTATCTCTACTGACATGAAAAATCTCTTGTTATTAAGTGGTGATGTATATCTCAGGTAAGTATTCAGATGTCCTTAATAAGCACCAAGTACTATAAGTGTAACCAACCTTGACTATCTTTTTTGGTTTTAATTTGATAATCCTGTGGGATTTTATTAACCTGTTTCAGCTACTGAGGATGTTGGGTTATATTGTGTCTCGTGCTTGGAACTGGGAAGTAGGGAAAAGGCCAGAGTGGGTGAAAAAAGGAGAAGAGAGTAGTAAAAGATTTAAGTGAAAGATTTTGGTGTTTAATAGACCTGGGCTTGCATTCCAGTTCTACTGCTTAAGGAAATACATGATGTTGGACAAGTTATCTAATCTCTCTAAGGCTGATTGTCTTCATTGATAATAATACCACTACCTCATAAGAACGTTATGAGGATTAAAAACACATAAATGTATACATGTATTATATATGCAGGTGTGTGTATGTAGAGCCTGAAGGAGTCCTCATTACTGGGTAACTCTTATTCCTCCCATTCAAGAAAGTAATATTTCCAGGACGAACTCTGGCAGAATGGAGAAATTAGTGTCTGAGACAGAATGGAACAACCAGAGAGAAAATAAAGACTAGGGTAGGATCATTTCCTTTACCACCCCCCACCCCGGTTCTGTGTTTCACCCATTTTTATGAGGAATAGATTGAAAATTCAAATTGAATTAACAGTGAACACTGTGTGAGTGTGTGTGTGTGTGTGTGTGTGTACCTGCACATACTCGCATGCATGTGCCTGTGTATGTACATGCTCCAGTGTGTAAGGCAAAGAAATAGTTCCATTACCTGAGGGGTGGAGATTTATTTCAAGGACACGTGGAAAGTAAATACAGGGAGTTCTTTGCAGCTGCCCAGCACTTCAAGAGACTGCAGTGAGGTTTGCAGCTGTTTGGGCTACAGCAGCAGTTCCAGTGACTGCTGTGTGTATGAACACTCAATCATTCATCATTTCTCAGAAACATGCCTATTACCCATGGCCACCCTGCTCTAGTGAGCACAATTGTCTTGGCTAAAGTTATACCTTTCCCTCCTTCTGTTGTCTTTCAGAATAGCTTACTGTTTGCCTTTGTTACTTTTCTCTGTCTTGTAGGTACTACAGGGTCTTGTCTCCCTGGCATAGCGGATTGATCCAAGAATGAACACCTAAGTAGGGACAATATTATTCTTTCTTGCAGGAATTACAAATTCAGGATGGATAGCTAGGGAGAAACAGTGGACTTTTGTTAACAGCCACCCTATAGAGCAGGGTTTCTCCATGTTGGCACTTGACATTTTAGGCTGGGCAATTAGTCATGAGGAATGTCCTGTCTATGCACTGTAGGATGTTTAGCAGCTTCTCTGGCTTCTGCCTACTAGATGCTGGGTGCTGTCTCTCCGTACTCCTCTCTCCCAATCTGCCATGGTGTGACAATCAAAAATGTATCCAGATCTTGCCCAATGTCCCTCTGGGAGGAAAAGCACCTCTGGCTCAGACCCATAGTTCTATGCAGTACTAGAAAAAGTGTGGTCTAAGGACTGGCAGCATCAGCATCAACTGGGAGCTACTTAATAATAGAAAATGTTGGCTCTCACCTCAGAACAAATGAATCACGATCTGGTGTTTTCACAAGGTTTGCAGTGACTTTTATCCTTGCTAAATTTTGAGAACCACTGCTGTAGAACTTTGCTATCCTAAGTGTGATTTGAGTATCCGCAGCCTCAGATCACATGAGAACTTGTTAGGAACACAGAACCTTGGGCCCACCCCAGACCCAGGTTCACCAGAACCCGGGAACTTGTTATAAACACACATCATTTCTAACCGATGGTTATGTATATCAGAAACTCTGGGATTGCAGCCCAGTGATCTGTTTTGATAAGCATTCTAGTGATTTTGATACAGTTAGTTTCAACAATGGCTGCCGCTTGGAATCACCTCTGGGATTTTGAAAGATAGTGATGCTTGGGTCCCATTCCAGAGGGCTTTGATTTTAACTCATTTAGGGTATGGACTGAGTATCAGCACAGGATTTTATAATCCTCATGTGATTGTAATGTGCAGGCAACCTTGAGAACCGCCGCCAAAGACAGTTTTCGATCTCTACTGCAAATGTCCCTGGATCTTCCGTGGTTTCTTCACATCTCAAATCTTCATTGCTCAATTCAATTTGGGGGCCACTCCTATACTCTTCCACTAATGTTTGCAATTCAATTTGGGGGCCACTCCTATACTCTTCCACTAATGTTTGCAATTAAGCCAGCCAGAACCCAATGGATCTGTTGCTACAGCCCCAGGAACCTCAACCCAAATAGCCACCATATAGGGGAGAGCTTGCAGTAGATTCTTAGGAAATGTGTAAGGCCAGGTATTTCGCATTGGTCATTGGATTGTGTGTGTATGTGGAGGGGAGCACCCCAATATATTCTGGAATAGAAAACTAGCAGCCTGTGATATACAGACATACAGTGGGCCATGAGAAACACTGCTCAGTAAGTCTCTTCCTGCCTGGAGCCATTGGGCAAGAAAAGTCATTAGCCTGTAATATTCACAGCAGCTGGGGGATTGGTGCACTGGCCTGGACAAGGTCTGCGTAAGCCATCAAGAGTAGCTTCTGGGGGTGCCTGGGTGGCCCCGTGGATTAAAACCTCTGTCTTCAGCTCAGGTCATGATCCCAGGGTCCTGGAATCAAGCCCCACATTGGGCTTTCTGCTCAGCGGGGAACCTGCTTCCCCCTCTCTTTCTCTGCCTGCCTCTCTGCCTACTTGTGATCTCTGTCTGTCAAAAAAAAAAAAAAAAAAATCTTAAAAAAAAAAAGAGTAGCTTCTGTACAGGTTCACTACACTGATGATGTTAAAGTGGTAGGCCTGGGAGAATAGGAAATGGGAGATGCCCCCTGATGTTTTGGTTCAAGGGGTAGGAGGTAATGCTTACAAGAATTCTGGGGTTTGCTACTTTGACATTTCTATGGCATACATGGTGTTGAGTATGTTAGGTTATGATTTCTAAAATAAAGGACAAGTGTTTATACCTAGTGTCTCCTACATGAAGAAGGAGGCACCACACGTGGCATGGCAATCCTCTTCATGTTCTGAAGACAGTTTGTATCGTATTTGAAAGAAGCAGGTTGTACATTGTCTCTGACCTAGTTATTTGGCATCTAGTCGGCTTTTGTAGATTTTACTGTGTAACAAAAGCCTTGAGAATCAGAGTGGCTTGCAAAAGTAAGCATTTACTTTTCTTTTACTTGAATGACACATTGTTATGGCAGGTCTACTGCACACAGCAGGGAGGGTTCATGTCTGCTCTCTGGGTCTTTTCATTCTAGATTGCCACCTACTAGGGATGTTCTTCTCTTGGTGTAGGGCAAGGATACAGGAGAACAATTAATGCACATCACATCTTAAAGTCTCTTTTAGGAGCTGGAACGCTGGCATATCCACCCATATTCCACTGATCAAAGCAAGTCATATGGTGGTGAAACCCAGAGTCTGTGAGACAAGAAAACATACCTGGAGTAAAACATGACAAGAAAGAAAGAGCAAGAATTGTGGATTTATCACCTCTGGGTATCTGAAAATCTCCCAGAACAAGAGGAGCATCTTTGGCTCTTTCATAGCAAATTTGTGTTGTTCTTTACTCAACTCTAATGACCCAGCAGCTCCAAAGGTACTGTTTGGAGACCAGGATGCACAATGGAGTCTGTGATAAGCCCTAATGGGACAATCCAGTCATGATCTCTAGAGTTTGAGGACAAACCATGCTCTTCTTTAGGTAAGTCCTCCTTCTCAGAATGAACTTCCAGATTTTAAAGGGACTCTGGTGAACATAGATTCCCTGGTCTTGGACAGCTATAGGTCTTGAGCTATTCATAAGCTACTGATCTATTTGATATACCTAGCTTTAACGCTGGGCATAGCTAGTAATATTCCATCATTAAACCAGATACCAAGTGTACACAATTATTTGCACAGTCAGGTTGCCCCCACTCCCATTGTTCATTAGTTTCTCAGTCTGTACCTATGGATAGCTTCATGGGTAGTTTCCCATAACCATGTGGCTAAAGATAAAACACTTGTACTGGTTCTCTCTAAAATACTAATATGGATTGGAAGTAGTCTGTGGCATTACAGCTCCAGATAGGAGTGGCCTTGAAAGACAGTGGAGAAAATTAAACCTCCTCTTGGCCAGAAAAATCAAGTGTAACAATTTGCTATTTACTTTGCCTAAAAGGAAATTTGGCTTAAAATCAGGATCTATATTAATTTTTAGGCAGTTGTTTTTGTCTGACCCTTGTTGGGAGACAGCAAAATTAGGATATTGTTGGCAAGATAGTTAGGGATGGTCTGGTTTGGATGGCTCTCTCAGAATCAGCCTGGAGCATGAAACCATTTGCACCTCAGAAGCCCACTGATTAAAAAACACACTGACTAATAAGGGAAAATAACAACATCTCCGGCCATCCTGTCTACCTGATTACTAAGTCCTTTCAGAAGACTTTCACTGTAGAAGAGATTCTTAGTAATCAGGTAGACAGGATGGCTGGAGATGTCGTTATTTTCCCTTATTAGTCAGTGTGTTTTTTAATCAGTGGGCTTCTGAATAAGGCCAGCATGGGGCAGAGATAGATGCTATTCTTGCTATAGGTTCAACTTTGTGAATTTTCCCCTCACTCGATCTGACTTGCCTAGGTAGGATCATTGCCAAGTGACCAGTTTTTCAAGCCATGACATCCAATCCTGAACCACAATCTGGTGCCAAACCTCAAGGGTGCCTTCTCAAAACCTGGTAATTAGATCAACTAAATTGGGCCCCTGTCATCAATGAATAAATTAGAGATTTTTTTTTCTTTTTACTATCAGAATAGATATGCATGCTCTGGACTTATATTTCTTTTTCTTCCCTTTGTACCTACACTCATCTTCATTGAGTTTATTGAAGGTCATATAGTCTGTCAGAGTAAACATATTACCTCTAAGTTCACTTTGCAGCAAAAGTGGTAAGCAAGGGGATGATACCCAAGGGATTACTGGACACTATTGTATGTCCTGTCACTCAGAAAATACTGGCCTGATAGGTTGATTCAGTGACTTAATAAAAACACAGCTGTGACATGAGCTGGCAGTTATCCCCTTGCGATTTTAGTAAGATGCATGATATGGTCTGTGTCTGTTTTTGGCAGATTTGTAGAGGAAAAGTCCAAGACATCCTTGGAACATCCTTATTTTGTCGTCTTTCTTTCTGAGAGTAGGTTTTTCAAACTTTTCTTCACTTTTGTGAAACAGCCTAGTACCTGCCCAACAACCTAGCTTCTCCTCTCCTGCCCCAGTTTGTCAGTTGGTTTCAGTTGCTTGCAACCAAGAATTCTTACTGACTACACCCGATTACTAGAGTGTTCTTTTAAATAGCTTAAATAATCTTCTTTTAAATAGCTACTAGAGAATTCTCAATGATCATTTTCATTGAGGCAAATAAAATAGTTGGCAGGTTTTGTTGGTTTTTTTTTTTTTTAAGAATATGGTGGAGATCTTAGTTGTATATCCAGTATCTATTCTTCTTGACTTTATTCCTAAAAGAAATTCTGATGTTCTTTAAGAGAGCAAGGTACCCAGTTTTAAGAAATGGCATTGCCCAGCCTCTTCTGCAGCTGGGGATAAAAAAGAGAGACACAGCTCTGGTAATAGGATGGAAGGAGATGCTGCTTTCAGGCGAGGCTTTGAAAGGGAACAGTAAGCCTTTTACTTCTTGCCCTTTGCACTCCCTTCTTGTTCTTGCCTGGAATGGAGAGTGAGTTGAAGTTGGAGCTGCTATCTTGTGTGCATAGGTTAACAGTGTAAAGCAGAGCCATCTGCTGAGGAGGACAGAGCAGAAGGTAGAAGTTGTTGAGACACTGATGTCATTGTGAAATCCTTGGACTAACCGTGGATGGTCAACCTCTGAACTCACTCTACTGGGCAAAGAGTCAAACCCTTTTTGATTAAACCACTGCGTTTTGGGTTCTGTTACATTTATATGATGACAGTGTTGAACTGGCTCACACAGCTTCCCTTCTTTGTATTATAGTTTTGGACAGAAGAAAAACTTCCCCATTTCCATATAGATGACAGAGCTATGCAGATGATTTGAGGCTATTGAAAGTACAATTTATGGCCACACTTTTTTTTAGAGGTTGAAATAACTAATAACTTTTGTTAAGATTGCTATGATTTTAGCTGACAAAAGGATCAGAGATGAGGAATTTAGGACAAAATAACTTGTGATGTGCAATTTCAGGCACATTTGTTTATCTTCAATTTATTTCCTAAATACAGAAATTACCTTGTTTTTTTAAAACTGCTATTTTTTTCCTGTTATCATTAAATTCTATTACTAGGGAATGAGTCCTTCCCTCTAGGGGTGCTGATGGGTTTGTGTTTTACCTTCAACTCTGAAGAACTCTCTCTAGATTTCCTTGAGGAATATTCACATTTGCTTCTATAAGCAGCTGCTAGTTCACTATGAAGATTTTTTCCAGGGCTGACTCAAGGCTCTTAGCTTCTCTTTTTCTCTTTCTTACTAAATAATCTTTGGAGTTTTATACGTGACCATCTGTAGGTTTTCCATTTTAGTTACGCAGGATTTTATGTCACTGTACCAACCATGTCAAAGCATAAGAAAGTTAAGTTCAAGAACCCCAAGATTGAACTCTGGAACATTGAGGCCAAAATCTGTACAGAAGTTTGATAATCACCCATCCTAGAGCTGGAGGAGATCCTCAGGATCATGTCATTTAAATCCTGCTGTCAAAGATGCATAGACAAGGGCTAAAATGGTGAGAGGAACCACCGTCCTCTTACAAGTAGAATCAGGGAGACCAGAACCCTAAATTTCTGACTTAGAGTTCTTTCTAGAGCCTTATACTTCTCTTTCCTTCTCCCTTTAGGTCTTTGTCCTCATACTTGGTTTCTCTTTGAACTTCCTCCCATGTGACCATTCCTCACCAATGCTACTTTTTTTTTGGACCTTTGCCCCTTAAAGCAGAAAGGATTTGCATCTGGTTGCTCAATCATGAGGTACTTTCTTTGAGCATCTATGAAGTCAGAAAGTGGCTGACACTGTGATACCCAGCCCCTCCTGAGGCAGGATTGTGGAGGCTCCTTTTGTATTGACAACTCAGAGCTTTACCAAGAATTCCCTTCCTGGGCATTGCCATCCCTCCTTGTAGTTTAAGAACTTCTATACTGGTTCCCTGTGGGTGCTGCAATAAAATGCCGTTAACTTGTTGGTTTCAAACCACACAAACATATTCTCCAATAGTTCTGGATGCCAGAAATCTGAGATGGTTTTCACTGGACTGTAATCAAGGTGCAAGCAGAACTGTGTGCTCTTCTGAGGCTGTAAAAGAGAATCTAGTTCCTTGTCTTTTCTCATCTCTAGTGCCTGCTTGTCTTCCTTGGTCTTGGCCCCTTCCTTCATTTTCAGAGTACATCACTCCAATCTCAGTTTTCATCTCCTCTAAATGGAATTTCCCTCTGCCTGTCTTTTTAAAGGACACTTTTGTTTCCATTAGGGTTTACCTAATAATCCTGGATAACCTTCCCATCTCAAGCTCCTTAACTTAATCACGTCTGCAAAGTCACTTTGGCCACATAGGTAATGTTCAGAGGTTCTAGAGATTGGAGCCTGGGTATCTTTGGGGGTGATGATTCAGCTTACCACAATCATCTTCTCCCTTTTTGACCTTTATCTGGCCATCGGGTTGCAGTGAGCATGGGTGTGCTTACACCTGAACACAGGTTATGGTCTAAGATTAAAGTGCGTACATATGCCATTCAAAGTATTAGCCTGCATTTTAAAATTTGTCCCTGAAAGATAATTCTGTTATTGTGTTTTCCTGTCATAGGGACAGAGAAAATGATACCAGTTGAGATAGAGCTAGAGCAAGAGCAAGACTGAGAAAGACTGAAGAACATTCAGCAGAGATGGGGTGAGGGGCACTACTGTGCTCCTGCTTCTGTTCATGAACCCCAAGCCCTTCCCATAGTCTGCTGGTCAGCCCTTTCTTGGCTTCTGTGAGATACCTTCAACCCTGGACAAGAGATTCCTTTTCTTTCCCATAAGTCTGCTTATGCCACTTTCAACCAAGAGTCATAAAAAAGGCAGGACGACAGAGACGGGGAGAGAATGTGGCTGCTCACAAGGTAGAGAATGCAAGACCTGTAGATAAGAATCTGACTTTGAGTCCCTTGATACGGGGCAGTAGGAGGGTGATGACTGGGGCTGGAGACAGAGCTACCAGGATGCTCTGTTAGGGTCATATTCTGACTGTGATAACTAGATCTCAAATGTCTAGGTGCTGTGCTGTGACAGCAGGTCACCTCTGCAACCAAAAAGTAGGAAGGCAGATATTTGTGACCTTGAAAAAGTTGTTGTTTTTTGATTCCCTAAAGCACTCTTACTTAACCTCTTGAAGATTCTATAGTTCAATTTGTTCAAGCAAGAGTGCAGGCATTTTATTAAGGAAAGGCTGTAAAGATGAAGGAAGGGGAGGACATAGTGAAGGTCCTAGCCTTCTTGAAAGTCCCTAGTCCTGGATAACATCCTTGCAGTTGCTTCAAAGATTTTATTTAGGACACGGAACAGCAGCCTTCCAAGGTCATATAGCAGATTTTCCTTGCTTCTCACTTTTCAGTTGCAAACCTCCTTGGGAATGGCCCCCAATTAAGCCGGTATTAATGATCTGTTAGCCGGCAGCAGCCAGCCAGCCAGCCAGCAGGAAAAGTGAGAAGAGGTGCCTAGGAAAAGGGCGCAGGTAAAGGTGGGGGCAGTTTTGCTTGGACCGGCCGTACTACTGACACCCATCTGCTGGAAACCCATGTGTTTTTCAACCTGATGAATAGAAATCACACTTTCTTTATAACACACAGAGACTTTCATTTTAGTGGGATTTGGGAGACTTCTAAATTGAAGAGGAAAACTTACATGGGACACTCAATGTAAAGTCTGGGAGGAGAGATGTCCTACCCTATAGTTGTGTGGGGACATCCTTATACACTGCAAAACAACCTGATCTGTCAATCATTCTACCAAGCCAGGTATCTCAGGAGGAAACCAACAATTTCCACTTAATGTAGAATGAATGAAGGATGGCATCTTGGACACTGCAAAGTAAAAGGGATTCTCTCTCCTAGGGAACAAAAGGGTTGGAGATTACCAAGGTGCTTCCAGCAGTAAAGATGGGGAGGGGAGGAGAAAAGAGGAGAGAGAGAGAGAGAGAGAATGAGAGAGGCAGGGAGGAGGGGTACTTACATGTGTCTGTGGGGTTGCTGAATGCTGCTGGGGCCCAGCTGGGGGAAGACACTATCACAGAGTTCAGAAAGAAGTGAAAAGCCTCTGAAGGAAATGGAATGACAGCACAATACCCTCTCTCCTGGAGGAGATTATCTCCCTTGAAGCAGCGTGCCCACTTGTTTCCTGTGAGGGATGGGGACCGCTCATTGCTAGGGTTGTATTATAAATGTTAGCTCCGCTGACATGACATCTCTTAATAAGGGGCAAGTCCTTCATGTATTTTCGATGGTGCACCAGTGACAAAATCCCTCTAGGTCTAGCAGAGAAATGCTGCAGGAGTAGATTGTCAATGACAACATTGGTGTCCTCACTCGGCTTCAGGGATTAACTGAACAACAGTCTGGCCAGGCCTTGACATGGCTTGAAGCACCTCAAAAAAAAAGCAACCAAATTAAAGCCACATATATGAGGGAGGGAAGCCTCTTACCCCAGCAGGGAGATACCTTTGATTAAAGCTCAGTCTGACCTTCCTGCTTCATCTCCACGGAAATTGAGACACATTTCCTAAATGGCAGGACTTTGCAGAATCATAATGAGCAAGGACCAGGAGGCTTTGCGTAACGTTTCCATCTTCATTCCTGGAGTAGGCAAAGGTGAAAATCAGGGAGAGTCTTTGTTATTTGTTATCAAGAGAACAGTGCAGTCCTCTTTCTCCTGTTTCTTTTGTGCAAAGGCAGGGTTATCTGTGGAACAGGTAATTCATTCCTGGACACCCCAGATTGCTTTTCTGCATGGCTGAATTCTTAGGTTATTAGTGTTTAGTGGATGCCAATAGTTTGATGGGAAATCTTCTATTTTGAGGGTGATATGTATTCGTTAAGAATTCACCCTGGGAAAGCAACCCAAGCTTCAGAGAATTTAAAACAAAAACCAAACCCAATAAAACAAATCTGTTTCATAGTTAATGAGGGTAAAATGGACCAGGGCTTTATTTTAAATTCTTTGATTTACATTACAGTTACTTAAATTGCAAAATGTCCAAGTCATCTATGCAGTCAATGTGGCTTTCCTATTTTTAATTACATTAATTGTGTGGGATTAAAACAATTTCTTCCAGCTTGGAAAATATATCCACTGCAGCACTGTCTTCCTATGAATTCACATAAGATTCATAAAATCAAGATTCTTACATTATTAACACCCTCCCTTTTACTTTATTTTCTTTATGAACTATAGTACCTAGCTCCTTTTTGGTACTGAAACAATTAAAACATTGTAATGTGATATTTATATGGGAAGCAAGGTCCCAAAGAAATTGTGTAAATATCTTTCAAGCTTGGGAAACAGTACCCCTATCCATCATGTTTTCACATTAGGCAGTATATGTGGCTCTAAGATTTTGGTGAATATATACTCACCCAAGAGAGGAGGATAGATTTTTCTGAAAGTCAACAGTGCTTATTAAAGAGAAAAATTCTGCCAAGTTGTGCAGCATGCATTGACATGATCTCAAACAGCTTCTCCTCTGTCACTGTTGAGATTTAACATGCTTTTTATGCAGTGTTAGCTCTGTGTTCCTGCAAATGGCAAGCATGTGTCCAATAAAATCTCACCTGTGCCTGTATAGGAAAGGAATGTATTATGTTCACATCAGCGTTCCCAGATGAAACCAAAACACGTTTATGTGTTAACAGTGATCTGCTAGGGAAAAAAGGAATCTTGAGTAGAGAAGAGAATGGAAGCAAACCCCAAGCCGTGCTCTATTCAAAAATGAGGACATGCTGTCCTCTAGTGGAAACTTGTAGTGCTAGCATGTGCGGCCAGAATTGAGTGCCTTGTATTTTCCTGCGGAAATGGTTTTAAGTGGTCTACTTAATTAGGCTCTCAGAACAACATTTGAAAATTTCTAGTAGCATCCATATACTATATTTATCTTTTTGCCTACCCTCTCAGTGCACAAGGTCAAATCTAGATCCAAGGCTAGACTTAATTGTTCTTGAAAAAAATAGTTGATGTGCCTTCCCCACAAAGAGATTATCTACTCCTTTCCTTCAGCTACCTTCTCTTGCTCCTCTTTGCTGTCTTCACTAATCATATCATGAAAGGACTTTATAGCTTTTTCTGTAAAATAAACTAGAGACATCTGGACATTTCAAGCCTTTTTTTCTTTTCTTTCTTTCTTTTTTTTTTTTTTTAATAAAAGGTAATTCATGCACAAACTTGGATGAATGGTAAGCAAGGGAAAGCTGAGGGAAAGCCTGGCGCCAAGCAGAAGAGATGAAAAAAAAAAAAAGTGGAAGAGTTTATGAAGAGCTTATCTCCACCTCTCCCCAGTTGCTTTATTCAACTGTCTATTCTCACCTTGGGCCTTGGCACACTGATTTTCTCTTCACTCACAGAAGACAGTCTTACCTCCTACTTTGTTGAAAAAGTAGAAGACAGTACATACATCTTTCTTACAAGTTACTATTTCCCTCCTTCAGTGACCAATATATCTGGGTCCATGTTCCAAATCCTTCCACTAACTGCCAGAACCACCCCGCCCCCAGGCATGCCTCATCTTTCCCCCTCTCAGGAACACACACCTCCTCCTCAAGGAGTGTTTGTGTTTTGAAATTCTGCCCCTGTACAGACTCATTCCCAGTGACTACCTACAAACATATACATGTGTCTTCCCTATTGCAAGCATAAGTAGAAACAAGGGAACCTACTAACAAAGCAGTACAAACCACACCTGCCCCCCATCCAGTACTGTCCTCTGTCTCTGATCCTGCTCGTTTGGACTTTGCTAAAAGAAGTGTCTACACTGTGTTACATCTTTACTGTCTACTCATTGTTCAATCAGCCTGCCCACTGCATTCTCAGAGAATACCATGTTGTTGGCCCCTCTATGGAAAGAGGTCCCAGGCATTTTCTCAGCACCAGGCAGTTCATCATCTCCCCAAGTTCATTCCCTAAACCACTAGTTCCTTGTATGCACAGAAGATTTGAGTGATTTAGTAAGTTTGGGAAGGGGAAGGGCCCTCATTGACTGAGTGCAGAGTAACACGTCTGAAGCTCTGAGAAATCCCATAGCAACCAAGTGAGATCGGTTTAACTTAACTTAGAGTTTCCTCAACCTACCTGACCGAAAAATCCTTTTTTTTTTTTTTGCTTAATACCCATCAAGCATCTGGAGAGATGTGTTTCATTGCCTCCATTTTTTACCATACAAACAAACCTTGACTTATCCTTGAATATCCTCCTTGTGGGTGTGTGTAGGTCTTTTTCTAGGTGAGACTCAGGGGCCGGAATGTACTGAGTCTTAGGTATATTCAGACAAGTTGCCCTTACATGTAGCTGCACCGACTTGTAATGTCAATAGTATACACAAGTGTATCTGTTTTCATACCATCATCAGATCTTGGTGTCATCAAATTTTTAAATTTGATGGGCAAAAAAGGAAATATTGAACTTTAATATCTAATTATCTGGTCTTCAATGAAGTGGAGGCACCTTTATCTACTTTCCCTTAACTGAGAGTTGCTGTATATATTGTTTGATTTGGGGGGGCGGTAATTTTATTCTTTATATATATAGTCTGCATTCTGGTCTTTTGTCTTTATGTGTAATGGAAACATTTTTTTCACCCAAATTGTTACTTACATTTTGAATTTTATGATGCCTTTTGGAACTTTAAAAAAAATGGCCCTTGCAAAGTTTTGAATTTTGACATTGTCAGAATAATTACTATTTCCCTTTATATCTTTTAAGAAGACTTCACTGTCCCCAAGAAAAAAAATGTGTATTATCTTACATTTTCTGTATCCAATTTCTTAATTCAGCATTTTCATTCAATCCATTGATATTATCTCAGTATCAACTTGTCTTGGCACCTTTGTTCAAGTTCATAAGTGTTTATTTTATACATTTATTTTATAGTGATTTTTAAAATATGATGCATAGGAAGTCTTGAGGGGTACCTGGCTGACTCAGTCAGTAGAGCATGAGACTCTTGATCTGCAGGGAGCCTGTTTTGACCTCTCCTTCTGCCTGCCACTCCCCTGCTTGTGTTCACGCTCTTTTCTCTCTCTGTCAAATAAATAAATAAAATCTTTTTTTTTCAAATAAATAAATAAAATCTTTTTTTTTAAGATTTTATTTATTTATTTGACAGACAGAGATCACAAGTAGGCAGAGAGGCAGTCAGAGAGAGAAGAGGAAGCAGGCTCCCTGCTGAGCAGGACCCTGGGATCATGACCTGAGCCGAAGGCAGAGGCTTTAACCTACTGAGCCACCCAGGCGCCCCTAGATAAATAAAATCTTAAAAAAAAAAAAAAAAAATAGGCCAGGTGTTTATGCTTATATCATTGTATTCCAGATTAATGATAATGTTGCATTTCTCGATAGCATTTTTTTTCATTTTAGCTGTTGAAATTTATCTAAGTTTTGATTGTTCTAATTGACTGTTAGAATTGTAAATTCATGTCCTGAAATTCAGTGCAGCATTCTTGAGGATATAACTGGCCATTGTCTGACACCATTCATTGTTTTATATTCATGCAATCTCCCTGTTTTGCTGTTAAGGATTACAAACCACTACTGTGCTGCTGAATTCTGGAAGGGCAGACTAAAGCATTACAGGGTTGTGTAGGGAGTGAAATAGAGTCACTAATCCTTCTTCACCCAGCAAGTGAATGCCATGAAGTGATTTCTACTGATTCTTTGCACCAGCAATTCAATCTCAATTGGTGATGATTTAAAAAAATATATATTTTATTTATTTATTTGTCAAAGAAAGAGCATAAGCAGGGGGAGCAGCAGGCAAAGGGAGAAGAAGACTTGCTGCTGAGCAAGGAGCCCAATACCAGACTCGATCCCAGGACTCCAGGATCATGACCTGAGCTGCAGGCAGCCGCTTAACCAACTGAGTCACCCAGTGCCCCTCAATTAGTGATGCTTTTAATGGAAGGATAAAGGCCAAGTATTAGAGACTCAGAGATATTTCTTTGTCCAGATGCTTTAGTGCTGCTGTTAAGTTCACCTGTGGCATTCTCGAAATAACTGGAGACCTCATTCCACTCTCAAACCAGCACTGGAAAGGGTAAAGATCCAAAGAGGAAAAGCATAGAAAGCCACATTACACAGTGACCTGCACCTGAAGACCTGAGGACAGGTGTGGGGTACTGTTGAACAACTTCGTCCTTCTGGGATGAAAGAGTTTCTCGATTGGAAGGCCTTGCAGGGCTGAACTTTGCTTCCAGCTTTTACTGCAGCCAAAAGGAATCAGTGAAATGATTTCAGCTGTTGGGGGCTCAGAAATGGCTGAATTTAAATTCAAAGTAATTTTCTTTAGAATAGAGGTGAGTCATTCAATTAGCATAAATTAACATAGTATCTTGGGAAGAGAGGAGAGATGAAGGTACATGATCCGTCTGTCATCTTGAATTGCAGATTTGTGTCTTTGTTTCTGTGTGTTTTGTTTATATCTTTGTGTGTCCCTAATTTTCCTTGCCACATGAGTGAGCCATCACCAAGTGAAGATGATTCCAGAGCCAGAGAAAGATGGCCACTTCGAGGCTACACTGAGTCTGGTTCACCCACTGACAAGGACTGGTTCAGTGAGAATGCGATTATGGCCTGAGAAATGCTGTGGAGGGACATGGCTAGCACAACTCAAACCCGTGACCTGAGCATGGCTGAAAACCAGCCCCGTCACAGCAGCAAGTGCCGACTGCTGAGGTGTGGAAGCTGATGAAGAAGTAATCACTCTTGACTCTGACCAGATACCCTAAGTGTCGGGACACACAGCTCTGGGAGCCTTCCAGAAGTTCTGAACACAGCCTGGGTGGAAGACCAGGGTCATCTCTGCTGCACTGTAAACCACCTGCATTCACATTGGATTAGCTATCTCTCTCCTTCCAGAGAATGTGCTCAAGAATTAAACTGCTTCTCTATAGGTTGTAGGATACAGAACAGATAACCCTTATGAGGGGAATTGCCCTTTTTTGGTCACCAAGTGGAATGTGCACAATATAGTCTACTTTTCAGCTTTGGAGTCCAAATGCCTTTAGGAGAAGTCCCTGGATTCAAGCCACAGTTCAGTCTGGGAACTGTCTTAGCTGTCATCAGAATATCACAGTCTATGCCAATATGATAACCTTTCTTTATTCTCCAATTTATCTAATTTTGTTTTTATTTCGGGTGTGTGCTCCTGTCTCAGGACTTTGGCACATGCTATTCCCCCTCCTGGAATGCTTGGCCTTCACTTTCTCCTCCTTGATGTTTGTGGTCTCCTCCAGCACAGCTCCTTCTCTGTTAGACATTTTTTTGTTCATTTACCATCATCTGATATATGTATATTTTACTCACTTATAATATGCCATAGAAGGAGAGAATTTTTAAAAACATTTTATGTATTTATTAGTGAGAGAGCTCAGGGGGAGGGGCAGAGGGGGAGGGTGGGAATCTCAAGCAGACTGCCTGCTGAGTGCTGAACCCAATGTGATCCCCTAACCCTGAGATCATGCCTAAGCCAAAATCAAGAGTCAGATGCTTAACTGACTGAGCCACCCAGGCACTCCCAGAAACAGTGATTTTTAAACTATTTTGTTCACTGGTAAATTGCTAAAGTCTGCAAGAGGGCCAGGAAGATGGTAGATACTCAATAAATGTTTATTTTAAATTAAGAAGTAAACACACTAATCACCCTAAACAACTCACTGCTCCCCTTGCCCAATCCACAGTGTATGAGCCATTGCTTGTGTCCAGAAGCACAAGTCCAAAGCCTATCCACCCTTCAAAGTTTGCTCAGTGTCACCTTACTCACAGAATGTCTGTTGATTCTTCCCAGTTATAAATAATTCCACCTCTCTGGCCTCCCTAAAACTTGTACAAAAGTAACACTTTCTAAGTGGTATGGATACTTATTTATCCCTATCCCTAGACTGTAAGTAGTTTAAAGGGAAGACATACAATTATCATATAGTTTCACTTATTTGTGGAGCATTACAAATAGCATGGAGGACAAGGGGAGATGGAGAGGAGAAGGGAGTTGAGGGAAATTGGAAGGGGAGGTGAACCATGAGAGACTATGGACTCTGAAAAACAATCTGAGGGTTTTGAAGGGGCGGGGCTGGGAGGTTGGGGGAACCAGGTGGTGGGTATTAGAGAGGGCACGGATTGCATGGAGCACTGGGTGTGGTGCAAAAACAATGAATACTGTTAACGCTGAAAAGAAATTAAAAAAAAATTTTAAAAAATGTCATACATTTAAAAAAAAAAAGGGAGGACAGGGACGCCTGGGTGGCTCAGTGGGTTAAAGCCTCTGCCTTCCGCTCAGGTCATGATCCCAGGGTCTTGGGATCAAGCCCCGCATCGGGCTCTCTGCTCAGTGGGGAGCCTGCTTCCTCCTCTCTCTCTGCCTGCCTCTCTGCCTACTTGTGATCTCTGTCAAATAAATAAATAAAATATTAAAAAAAAAAAAAAGGGAGGACATACTTCTTATTAGAATGTAGGATACTAGAGCACCTGGGTGGCTCAGTGGGTTAAGCCACTGACTTCGGCTCAGGTCACGATCCTGGAGTCCTGGGATCAAGTCCCTCATGAGGGTCCTTGCTCAGCGGGGAGTCTGCTTCTCCCTCTCCCCCTCCCCCCTACTTGTGCACATGCTCTCTCTCAAATAAATAAGTAAATAAAATCTTAAAAAAAAAAAAGAATGCATGATACTAGAAACTTAATGCACTGCTTTTCACATAGTATGTGTAAAGTAGACCAGAGCTTACAGCCATGGGCTTTGCAGTCAGATGACCCCGGGTTCAGATGACTGCTCGTCATCGTCATAGCCACCCCTTTGTTGTGGGTTCTGGGTTCCAGTTTTGAAATCATGATATGTGGTGTCCAAACTCTCCAGTTACTGCATGTCGGCCCTTTGCCTTCTGGTACCACTTCTCCCCTTTGAACCAGGTAATGGCTCTGGAGGGCAGTAACCATCACTCTTTCCTTTTGACCCAACTGAGTGGCTAGGGTGTAGTAGAAATTCAAGAAATACTAGTAAAAGCAATGAAAGAGTAATTGTGAGACCTGAACTTTTAACAAATAAGTATGTTCACCCTGTAAATAGCTGCATGGCAAGCTAAAGTGTACTGATGGCAGGTATTAGAAAATGTGAGCCTGGGGGCAGCATGTGCCCTGCTCCGTCACACAGAGCGACTACAGCTGAGCGTGGTGAGAGAGAAATCACGAGGAGCTCACACATGGAGTTCTCACTCAGTCACTGACTCACTGGGGGGCCTAATAAGTAATGCCATCTTTGGGGCAGGATGGGGGCACCATGAATCATTGGTAGAACAGGATTCTGGAACGCATACATTTTAGTAACAAAAAAATCTGGATTGCAGAGTGCCTGCACAGAGGCAGCCACCAGTGTTTGATGAATGACAGAAAAATGAATGGATCACTATTAGTGGGAACAAAGGTGATGTTATTAATATAACCATTGATAGCAAATAATTACTTTTAACTGGCATGTCTGTGATTCATACTTGAAGACATGTCAGCATTATTTTTCAAGGTTGCTTAGTTACCTCTCTTTCTTTGTGGAATATATATAATTTTTATATTTCTTAATCAAAGAAAGCAAAGTATGAAGGGGAGTGAACTATATACTGAGATTGCACACTTAATACAAATAGAGATTTATTGTTTTAATTTCCCACGATTAGCCTCATCTATGATTATTCAATACTTCCCCCTTGCTTGTTTATATTACCTAATTTTAGCATTTTCAACTTATTTTACCTTTTCATGGTCTTTTATCTTCTTTTTTAAAAATTTTTTACTTATTTGACAGAGAGATCACAAGTAGGCAGAGAGGCAGGCAGAGGTAGAGGGGGAAGCAGGCTCCCCGCTGAGCAGAGAGCCAGATGCGGGGCTGAATCCCAGGACCCTGAGATCATGACCTTCGCCAAAGGCAGAGGTTTTAACCCACTGAGCCACCCAGGCACCCTGGTCTTTTACCTTCTTAAGTCTTTCGGATTTTGTTCAGAAATTACGCAGTGTTACTTGTAGCATCCCACGTCTGCCATCTAGTGGAATTAATTGGTCAAGACAGCTTTTAATAGTGACGGTTGAAAAGTCTAAATCAGGGGCAGTTTTGCTTGGAATAGAAATTACTCCTTTCATCAGAGTTCAAAGCAATGCGTGGATTCCAATTTATAAAATTTCTGCAGTGAAACTGAAAGTTGCATTTAATTGTTTAAAATGGATGCTGGATATATAACTACATTTGCTGTTTTATTAAATTTTGCAGAGCCTCTGAAGAGTTGAGTAACCAGAGGTAGCTCTGTTATATTCGCTGTGAAAAGTGGGATGGTGATACTCATGACAAAAATGATTTTAGAATAAAGGCTAAAATTAAGATCAGGTGTCTTTTCTGAGGACCATCAAAGATCACAGCTGTTTTGTCGTAGGGAAAGAAAATTGTAAAACTATGTCATTAACCTCCTTATAGTAACTATATGCCATGGAAGATTTTAGGCTGTAACAGACGCTCTTCAAAAGACAAAGGGAACATATAGCTGTTCTATGAAACAATATAGTATCAAATGATTTTACTTATATCATTCACTTGTTTTTTCCTCATAGCTGAAGGAAGAATATATTTATTTTATCATCAATCTGTGATTTTTGAAATATATCCTGTATTAAAATAGGACAATTTCATTATAGATAATTTTTAAGATTCAGAGATATTAATAAAACAAATAATAAAAAAGGATACCTGTAATTTTGCTCACCAGGCGGAACCACTTTTTATCATTTTGATGTATTTCCTTTCAGCCTTTGTTATTTCATATATGTAATATATTTATAATTTTTCTTTGACAAAATTTTCATCAGTATGGTTCCACTTTTCTTAACATTACAAGATGAACAGTTTCAGTCCTGCAATTCAAGAATACAATTTTAATGTCTACAAAATATTTTTCATAATTATATATGAATTATTTAACCAATTCTAATTATTTAAAGCATAGGAGTTTTTTTTGAAATATTTTGCTCTTAAATATACTGCCACCTTGATCTAACATGTACATGTTGGTGAGAATTTATTTCCTGAGGACAAATTCATTTGAAGTTTAAGAGTTCAAGATTATAAAACATTTTAAGGTTTTTGATTTAAGTAACAAAGTTACCTTTCATAGTTATAATAATCTTGTTTAGTCTAACATTGTATCAGAGGATCCTTTCAGCTCATCCATGGCAACTAAATAAATTTTTTTTAGTCAAATTTATTTGACTAAATAAAGATATAAAGAATATCTTGTTGAATAATAATTTGCCTTTCTTTGATTATTAAACACACTGAATTCTTTTACATTTACGAGAAATCACATTTCTTATGTAATTATTTGTACTCTTTTTCTTCCGTGGCATCTTTATTGTTGATTTGTTAGTTATTTATAAAGTTAGGCTATTAACCATTTTTCATCATATATGCTGCCAGTCATCTCCCCAGCTTGTTGTGTGTGGTTTTTTTGGTTTGTGAAGTTTTAACTTTTTTGTGTATAGTAAAATTCACTGATCTTTTCCTTCACACTCCATTTTCAGCTTTTATGTTCAGAAATGTTCCTTTCATTTTCCACCTTCATCTCTATCTTTTTCTTCTGCTTTTCCATTTCCATTTCACAGAGGCCATGTCTTTTTATATCTTTTTGAAGATCTCTTTTAGAAATGAAAATCATTTTCTTTTGGTTTTTTTATTAACCATTTTCCAATATAATTTTTTTTCCACTTAGTCTTTGGGAGTAATAAAACAGCACCTTCCATAGGTCATAATTAGTGAAAATTTTTCTCTAATTGTGGACAAGTTTTTATTAGAGTTAATTTTTAGCACTGTTAACAAGGGGTTTTTTTCTTTCTTTTTCTAAATTTAATTTTTAATAGGACACTGGGAGACACTGGGGTGTGAAATTCTTGCCATCCTAAACCATACATCTGTTTTATATCTTTTATTGAGTAAGGATCAGGAGAGAAGGAGAAATGAGTGAAAGCTGGGAGTTGTGGAAATTAAGATAATCCTAAATGACACTAATTCGTATCTGATACAGATGACGCAGATAGGGTTCCTTCTTGCTGGGATTGTGGGTCAGATTTATCCCTTTAATAAAAAAATATGGAGTTCTGAGGAAATTTAGGCAGTCAGAATGACTGGTATTTTCATCCTAAAACATTTCTCCCACCTACACCCTCCTCAGCAATTACTGAACTGTGGCATCTCATTTCTCTCCAACCCCCACTTACTAAAGTGACAGGTAAATGGAATTGAGCAATGTGACATTTTAAGCCACAGTGTGCCCTTTCCCTGTTGTCCATCTGATAACCTGATTTTTTTGCCCTTTTGTGGTAGGAAGTCACCTTGAATAGCTTTATGGCACTGCATACTTTGTGGTTTTATATCCTAATTCAACATGAAGGCAAATGAAGGTAATGCCCATCGGTTATTTTTTGTTCCCTCTATTTTCTCTTCTTCCCTCCTCCAGTTTCTCCTATAATAACACCACAATCTAAAGTTTAAAAGCATATAAATAAATGGTGTTGGGAAAACTGGACAGCTACATACAAGGGATGAAACTGGATCATTTTCTTACATTACACACAAAAATAAGCTCAACATGGATTCAAGAACCAACTATGAGTTGTGCAACCATGAAATTCCTGAAAGAAAAAAAAAAGCAATAAACACTTAGACATCAACCTTAACAATATTTTTCTGGATTTTCCCTGGGTTTTGGAAAAACCAAAGGGAAAGGAAACATTTGGGACTAAACCAAACTAAAAAGCTTCTGTACAACAAAGGAAATCATTGACAAAATGAAAAAGCAACCTACTGAATGGAAGAAGATACTTGCAAATGATAAGGTGTTAATATCCAAAATGTATAAAGAACTAATACAACTCAACATCAAAAAAACAAATAATCTGATTAAGAAATTGACAGAAGACCTAAAGAGACATTCTTCCAAGGAAGACATACAGATGGCCAACACACATATGAAAAGATGCTCATCATCACTCATCATCAAGGAAATGCAATTCAGAGCCACAGTGAGATCTCACCTCATACCAGTCAGAATGACTAGTACCAAAAAGACAAAAAATAACAAGTGTCTTAGTGTTTGTGAGAATGTAAATTGGTACAGCCACTATGGAAAACAGTTTGGAGGTTCCTCAGAAAATTAGAAATATCATAAAAGCTAGCAATTCCAAGAGTGAACATTTACCCCTCAAAAAACCCAGAAACACTAATTCAAAAACATATATGCACCCCGATGTTTATTGCAGCATTATTTACAATAGCCAAGATACAGAAGCAACCAAGTGTCCTCAATAGATGAATGGATAAAGGCAGTGTGACACACATATACAATGAAATATGAGTCATAAGAAACAATGATATCTTGCATTTGTGACAACATGGATGGGCATAGAGGGTTTTATGCTAAGTGAAATAAGTCAGAGAAAGACAAATACCAAATGATTTCACTTACGTGTAGAATCTTTTTTTTTTTTTAAGATTTTTATTTATTTATTTGTCAGAGAGAGAGGAACTAGAGCGAGCACAGGAAGACAGAGTAGCAGGCAGAGGCAGAGGGAGAAGCAGGCTCCCTGCCAAGCAAGGAGCCCGATGTGGGACTCGATCCCAGGATGCTGGGATCATGACCTGAACTGAAGGCAGCTGCTTAACCAGTTGAGCCACCCACGCGTCCCTACGTGTAGAATCTTAAAAACAAAACAAATGAACAAGTAAAACAAAGCAGAAACAGACGCATAAATACAGAGAACAAACTAGTGGTTGCCAAATTTGGGGGGGGGGTGGAGATAAGTAAAATAGGTGAAAGAGATTAAGAGGTACAAACTTCCACTTATGAAATAAAAAGCCACCAGGACGAAAAGTACAGCATAGGGAATATAGTCGATAAGATTGTAATAACTTTGTATGGTGATAGATGGTAACTACAGTTATTATGGTGAGCATTTTATAATGCATGTAATTGTTGAGTTACTATGTTACACGTCAGAAATCAATATAACAGTATATGTCAACCATGCTTCGATTAAAAATGAATAGAGGGGTGCCTGGGTGGCTCAGTGGGTTAGCGTCTGCCTTTGGCTCAGGTCATGATCCCAAGGTCCTGGAATCGAGCCCCATGTTGGGCTCCCTGCTCAGCGGTGAGTCTGCTTCTCTCTCTCCCTCTGTGATCTCTCTTGCTTTTACTGTCTCTCAAATAAATACATAAATACAAAAATATTCATTTTTAAAAATGAATATATAAAAGGGAGAAATTTACTAGTAAAAAAAAAAAAGCCTTGGTCAGACCACCAGGTTTGAGAGCCTGACCCACCACTACTACCTGTGGGCAAGTCCCTCAGCTCCCACTGTGCCTCCCTTTTCTCACGTCTGGTTAGAACTCTACCTACTTTACTGAATGGTTGTGAGGATTAACTAAGATAACGCATCTAACATATTTAGAGGAAAACCTGACACATAGTTAGGGCTTTAGAATGTTATTGAGTGGGTTATAGATCTGATCTTCTTTAAATCAAATACTCAGCATGTCTAAGTGGGGCTTCATTACATCAAAGATAATCTATGGGATGGTAATTTTATACTCTGCCACTGTAGGGCTCTGTAACTGTATTCAAGAGTTAATTTGGTGGGAGCAGAAAGTCAGGTGTTAGAAATTACAGGTAACTGGAGATCAGAGATATACATTGTCTTCCTAATGATACAAATCTAAGGATTTTGGGACTGCTATTATGGTAGCCTCTTTGAACTAAGCATAATTAAAAGTGGGAGAAGGGTTACTGGAGGGGCCGTTGAACTCTAAAAACCAAGAGAGTTAGAGCCTTGTATACCCGCAGGATTTCTTTTTCATTTGTCTCTGATTTACTCTTCCCCTCCCTCACTGTTGACTGGCTCTCTGCTTCCCAGGCCACATATGGTCAAAAATACTATTCCCAGTAATGCCATGTTTGTTTGTTACTGCTTCAGCCATCAGAGCTGCAGAATCAATCAATTCTGATTCCAGTTCCAGTGCTACCCATCCCCCAGACTGATAGATGGAATTACCCTATGCGACCCTTTTTGGTGAGTCCCACCCTGTCCCATCAACTGTGACTCTAGTGAACATGCCCACTGTGAATGCTCTACACAGAGTGTTCATGGAGGGAAGGGGGAGACCCAGAAAGGAGGGGCCAGGAGTTAACCCAGAGGGTGTCCACTAAACGTTGGTTTATAAATGTCTGTTAGGGCAGATAAACTAGAAGTGCAAGAGACTACAGGTAATAAAGACAGTTCAGAGGAAATGATGATAACTGCAGTAACAACCTAATAATGATTCACTAATTGAGGAGTTATGACTTTGTACCTTAATTCTGTCCAAAAGACTGCTGGGAATAGAAAAATGCTTGATGTATAAAATTTTATTTTACCAAAGGATTTTTGGGGGGACACATCCATTAGCAAAGCAAAATGGCATAGCTGTGGTTTGTGCCAAATCACATTCACATTTGACTATTCTTAAAATCAGTATCTACTTGTGAGTTATTAATAAAGCATTTAGAACTGACTCTTTTAAGAGACTATATTCCTTGTAGCTGATGTTCAGCAAAAGATTTTTTTATGGATTTAATTTATCCCACAACTAGACTGGGGGATTTAGAAAACTGTAAATAAGATGTGTGTCTACTACAGTCAAAGATGAATGTCTGTTCTCCTCATGTAAGATCGAAAACTAAATATAAAGTTCTCTGTCCCTGGCAAACAGATTAAATAACAAAGTGTGTGTGTGTGTGTGTGTGTGTGCGCGCGCTTGCACGCTCGTGTGTGTGTCGTCCAAGCTCCCTGTCTCACTTCCTGTTTCTGCCTCCACCAATTCACAGGTACCCAGTATTCTCTCATGCCTCCTTGGGGCTATCAGGATTTCGTAGAAAACTAGTTTTCAGAATTGTTGTTGAAAGTATCTTCGTTTCTTTCATTCTCAAAAGTCTGGTATTATTTCAAATTACAGAAAAATAGAGATTAATAAAAGCCACTTATTTTTACCACTTAGATTTAACAAACATTAACATTTTATTACTTTGCTTGGGAATTTTCTGTGAACTGCTATAAAATTTACATACAGAGTAATGCACTCATCTGAAGCCCAAAGTTAAATGTTTGGCAAATAGTTATTTCCATGTAACCCACACTGCAATCAAGATAGAGTATTTTTCCATTACTGTAGAAAGTTCCTTTATGCCCCCTTCCCAATTTATCACTGTCCTAAAACCCCAGAGGTAATTCTGATTTCTATCAGAATTATTAGTTGTTCTAAAATTCTGTATAGATGGGATCTTATTATAAGGATTCTATGACTTAGAATAATATTTTTGAAATTCATTCTCATTGGTCATGCATCAATAGATTATTCCTTTAAAAATTTTTCTGACTAGGGGCCTGGGTGGCTCAGTGGATTAAGCCTCTGCCTTCGGCTCAGGTCATGATCTCAGGGTCCTGAGATCGAGCCCTGCATCGGGCTCTCTGCTCAGCAGGGAGCCTGCTTCCCCCCACCCCGCCTGCCTCTCTGCCTACTTGTACTCTCTCTCTCTCTCTGTCAAATAAATAAATAAGTAAATCTCTTAAAAAAAAAATTCTGAGTAGTATTTGATTATAGAAATATCCCAGGGTTTATTTATCCATTCTCCTATTGATGAACATTTGCGTTGTTTCAGTTTTTGGCAATTATGAATAAAGCTACCATGAACATTCTTGTACATTTCTTTTTGTGGGCATGTTCTTTCATCTCTCTGGGTAGAATGCATAGAAGATGAATGGCTGGACTGTAGAGTAGATGTATTTGTAACATTATAAGAAACTGCCATTTCCATTGAACTGCTTTATTATCTAACCAGCGATACGTGAGAGCTCTGCATCTCCACCACTGTTGGGGACTATCAATTTTTTTGGGGGGGGGGCTGTCAATTTTTAAACATTTATAATTTTAGCCTTTCAGTGTTTGTAAAATGGAATCTCACTGTGGTTTTAATTTGCGCTTCCCTAATCTGTTATTTTGAGTGACTTTTCATGTGCCCATTGGCATTTTTACACCTTCCTTTGTGAAGGTCCATCCTGTCTTTTGTCTATTTTGGGAGTTATTATTACTTGTTTGTATTTATTTATTTATTGTTGATGTATAATTAACATACAGTGTTACATTAGTTTCAGGTGTACAATATAATGATTCAGTAGTTCTATACATCACTCAGTGCTCATCAGGTTAACGTGCTCTTAATTCCCTTTACCTATTTTACCCATCCCCCCCTGTCCCCACCGCAAACACCAGTTAGTTCTCTGTATTTATGAGTCTTTTTTTGTTCTGTTGTTGTTGTCGTTTTGTTGATCTCTTTTTTGTTTGTTGGTTTTGTTTCTTCCACATGTGAGCAAAAGCATATGGTATTTGCCTTTCTCTGTCTAATTTCACTTGGCAGTTTACCCTCTAGGTTCATCCATGTTGTCACAAATGGTAAGATTTCATTGTTTTTGTGACTGAGCAATATTATACCATATATATATATATATATATATATGAAAGTATGGTGTGTATATATATATGTATATATACATATATATGTATATATACATATATATGTATATATATATACATACACACCATACATTCTTTACCCATTCATCAGTTGATGGATACTTGGGTTGCTTCCATATGTTGGCTATTGTATATAATGCTGCAATGAACAGCAGGGTGCATATATCCTTCTGAATTAGTGTTTTGTTTTGTTTTGTTCTTGGTAAATGCCTGCTAGGGGAATTATTGGGTTATATGGTAACTCCATGTTTAATTTTCTGAGGAACGTCCATACTGTTTTCTGCAGTGGCTGTACCAATCTGCATTCCCACCAAGAGTGCACAAGCATTCCTTTTTTCCCACATCCTTGCAGACACTTGTTAATTCTTGTCTTTTTGATTCTAGCCATTCTGACCGGTTGCCATTAGATCTTGAATCCATTTTGAGTTTATTTTTGTGTATGGTGTAAGAAAGTGGTTCGGTTTCATTCTTTTGCGTGTAGCTGTTCAGTTTTCTCAACACCATTTATTGAAGAGACTGTCTTTTCTAAATTGTATTTTCTTGCCTCCTTTTTCATAAATTAACTAACCACATAATTGTGGATTTGTTTCTAGGCTCTTAATTCTGTTCTGCTAATCTATGTGTCTATTTTTGTACCAGTACTATATCATTTTGATTACCACAGCTTTGTAGTATACCTTGAATGTGGGATTGTGATATCTCCAGCTTTGTTCTTTCTCAAGATTGCTTTGACTATTCAAGGTCTTTTGTGTTCCATATAAATTTTAGTATTATTTTTTCTAGTTCTATGAAAAATGTTCATATTTTGATATGGATTGCATTAAATCTGTAGATTGCTTTGGGTAGTAGCACTTTTTTTTTTTTTTTAGATTTTATTTATTTATTTGACAGACAGAAATCACAAGCAGGCAGAGAGGCAGGCAGAGAGAGGGGAGGAAGCAGACTCCCCGATGAGCAGAGAGCCTGATGTGGGGCTTGATCCCAGGACCCTAGGATCATGACCTGAGCTGAAGGCAGAGGCTTTAACCCACTGAGCCACCCAGGTGCCCCAGTATCACAATTTTTTAAAGATTTTATTATTTCTTTATTTGAGAGAGAGAGAGAGAGAGATTCTTGATCTTGTGACTCCAAGATCATGAGCCAAAACCAAGAGCTGGACTCTTAACTAACTGAACCACACAGGTACCTGGGTAGAATTACATTTTAACAATTTTAATTCTTCTAGTCCATAAGCCCATTTACTTTTTTTTTTTTTACTTTTAATTGGATTATTCTCTTTTTCATGTTGAATTATAGTTGTTATGCATTTATTTTTACATTCCGGAAACCAGAATTTTGTGACATAAAGATCAGAAAGGGAGAAATAAAACTGTCTCTATTTTCAGATGATGAAATTATTTATGCAGAAATTCTTATAGCAGCTCTTGAAATTAGGCTGTTTTAATTTTTGAAATTTGTATTTTTCAGGTTTGTTTTGATGACTCTAAGTTCTTTGCATTTCCATGTAAATTTTACATTCATTTTGTCAGTTTCTTCAAAAAAGCCTGCTGGGATTTTAATTAGTATTAAATTAATTTGAATTAGTATTAATCAGTATAATTAATTATAAATTAGTGTTGATTAATTTGAATTAGTATTTAGTATTAACATTAAATCAATTTTAATTAGTATTACATTGGTTATATAAATTGATTTAAAAAGAATTGATATCTGGGGTGCCTGGGTGGCTCAGTGGCTTAAAGCCTCTGCCTTCAGCTCATGTCATGATCTCAGGATCCTGGGATCAAACCCCACATCGGGCTCTCTGCTCAGCAGGGAGACAGACTGCTTCCCCCCCTCTCTCTCTGCCTGCCTCTCTGCCTACTTGTGATCTCTGGCTGTCAAATAAATAAATAAATAAATAATCTTTTAAAAAATTTTAAAAATTAAAAAATTAAAGAGAATCAATATCTTAATAAACAATATTGATTTTTCCAATTCATAAATATAATAGCTCTCATATAGTTGATCTTTAAAATTTCTCTCAGTAATATTTTGCAGTTTTCAGTATAGAGATCTTGTACATCTTTCATTAAGTTTATCCCCAACTATTTTACTTTTTGACGCTATTATCAATGACATAGTTTCAAAATATTATTTTCTCTTTGTTTGTTGCTTGTATATAGAAATGCAATCAGATATTATAATTGACCTTTTATCCTGTGATCTTGTTGGATTCATTTATTAATTCTTATAGATGTTGTCTTAAACTCCCTGGGAATTTCTATGTGAACAATTACATCATCTGAAAATAGAAACTGTTTTAATTATTCCTTTCTGGCCTTTCCATGTTTTATTTTCTCTTGGCTTATTCAGCATTTGGGTCCAATGTAACGTTGAATAGAGGGATGAACCCAGACATCCTTGCCCTGTATCTTATATTAGAAAGAAACTATTCACCATTAAGTATGCTGCTAAATGTAGGTTTTTTTGTAGATGCCCTTTATCACCTTAAGGAAGTTTCCTTCTGTTCTTACTTTAATGAGAGTTTCTATCATAAACAGGTTTTGAATTTTGTTTAATGCTTTTTCTGCATATTTTGAGATAATCATGTACATTTTCTTCTTTAGTCTGTTAATTTGGTGAATTACATTTAGTTAACAATCTTGATTAACTGATATTGCTTATTTAACACCTTGTATTCATGGGATAATCTTGATTTTGCTATCGTATACTGTCCTTTTTATATATTTCTGGTTTGATTTGCAAAGTTTTCTGAAGATTTTATTTATTTGAGAGAGAGTGAGCAAGAGAGAGAGAGAGAAAGAGAGAGAGCACACAGAGAGAGAGGGAGCAGGAGAAGCAGATTCCCAGCTAAGCAGAGAGCCTGACATGGGGCTCAGTCTCAGGACACTGAGATCATGCCCAGAGCTGAGGGGCAAGCACTTAACTGACTGAGCCACCCAGCTGCACCTGATTTGCAAATTTTTAAAAGGATTTTTATCTCTATACTGGGAAGGTTATTGATATTGATCTTCTGCTTTCTTTACTTTCATGTTTTTCTCAGTTGTATTAGTTTAAGCTGGTTGGTTTGGCAGAAAATCATTTGGATATGTCCCATCATCATGTATCTTTTTTAGTTAGTGTTAGGTTGGTAGGTACTATTTCTTCCTGCAATATTTATGAACATTCACCAGTGAAGCCATCTGAACCTAAAATTTTCTTTCTGGGTATGTTTTAAACTATAAGGTCAATTTATTTAATCTATAGGGAGATATTTAGATTTTTCTATTTCTTCTCATGTCAATTTTGATAACATTTGTCCTTCAAGGAATTTATTAATTTTGTTTAAGTTGTCAAATGTATTGATATCATGCTTATTATATCTCCTGATTATCCTTTCAGTGTCTAGAGGCTCTGTAGTAGTTTCCTTCCTTCATTCCTGTCATGGATAATTTGTATATGCTTTGTGTTTAAAAATTTTTTTTGATCATTTGGGTTAGGCTTTAATTAATTTTATTGATCTTTTAAAATAATTTGTTTTTGATTATTGTATTGATTTTCTCTGTCTTCTATTATTTATTTCTGCTCTATTCTTTATTTTTTCTACTTACTTGTGATTTAGTTTATTCTTTATTATTATTTTTAGCTTTTTATGGTTCTAGTTTAGATCATTATTTGTTATCTTCCTTATTTCCTGATATTAGCATTTAAACCATAAAATTTTCTCTAAAGTTAAGTTCCAAGAGTTTTGACATGATGAGATAACTTTATTTCTTCCTCTGGTGTGGTATGAGCTCTTTGGGAAGAATGACCCTATCCTGTTTAGTATATTCTCAGCACCTACACAATGCACGATAGTGAGTAATACGCAATTACTCTTACAGTAAAATTATCTTTCTTTGCCATTTTCTTATCTTATTCTCTGCTCACAGGATACTTCTGATAATTACTTTATCAAGGGGTGATTTTATTCTCTGGTGGCATATAAAGTTATCTGTGTGCTTTAAGAGCCTGTGTTCCTTCTAGCTCGTGTCCCCTCAGTTTTTCAGGACATTCTTATTCTACCTTTGCACGGTCAATCATAGCACATAAGATACCCAGCATCCCTTTCAAATCCTCAATAACAAAACAGTCTAAGAAAATGCCTATAGCTATGTAAATGAAAAATGAAAGACAAAAACGGGTTTAAGCAGATTTAGCTCAGGGATGTTTTTTCCTTCAAAACCTATGCCTTTTGTCTCTACTTCAGAGTCCTCATTAAACCACCGCCTGAAGATGTAGACACTTGTCTTGTCCACCATAGTTAACACACTTATTTTTCATACTATGGGACACAACTGACCTCTCTGAAAAAGTGGAGCAAGAAGCACATTACTCTCCTTTGGGATTTGTCTGCATTAAGGACAATTGAGAGAAACAATGAATTCTCAACATTATGTGACTATTTTTTTATTAACATATTCTGAAATCTTCTGTAGCCTTAGTTTGTAGTCTGTCATTTTAGACAAGCTCAGCTTTATCGTGCCAAATCATGAACTCCATAAAAATGTGTATATAACAAGTTCCTTATTTTCTAGAGACACATGATACATCTGTGACTTGCTGAGCATCATCAGACAAAGGCACTATGGCAGTTTTATTATGAAGACCCTAAAAAGATCCTCTTGTTTTTCATTTAAGTCAATTGCACATTTTCCTGTCAAAACTACTAGGCATAACAGGCTTGGCAAGTTTATCTTAAAAACCATTTAAAGTAATTGGTGATGGAGATTGGAGACACTTCAGTTGCCTGACAGCTGCTCTGCAGTCAATCACGATGGCAGAAGTAAATTAATCCCATGGCTTTCTCTCTAGAGAAACCCTTATGCAAACAATCTTGTCAAAGAGAAATGTGATGGTTCTCAGTAATATTAAATAGAAGTTGAAGCAGGTTTTCTTTAAGGTACACAAAGCTATCTTTGATTTCTACTTTGATTTGACTACCAGCCTTACCCTCAAACCTTTCTTGATTTGCTGAATCTTGTAGCTCTTAAAAGGATGGAGTTTGGAGTATGTCCACATGCAATACTTTTGGGGGGGGTGGAGATAAAGCCAATTATGATTGTGGTTTATGAAAGAAGTTTTGCATGCAAAACATAATTTGGGGACTCTTAGGCAACTAAAAGAGGTTTGAGATTGTTTAAGACATTTGATACTATTATATGAAAGAACATGTTCAGCCATGCTGTGGTTCTCCCAGAGAATAGGAGGGAGCTCAAAATGTACATTTCAAGCCATCCTGACATGGAATACAGTTTCCTGTTCTCCTTCACCTTCTCTTCTTTCTACATCTTTTTTGAATGACTTTCTATTATTCTGTGAAAACTTGACAAGAATTTTTGGAGATGGAAAAAAAAAAAGCTAGGGTAGGCCAGCTTTGCTGAAAATGTACTGACTTCTCACCAAGTAAAAGAAATCATCTAGTCTGAAAATGCCAGATATCTTTCGTTCTTTTTTTTTTTCTTAAAGATTTTATTTTTTAGTAATCTCTATACCCAACATGGGACTCAAACTTACATCCTCAAGATCAGGAGTCATACACTCTACTAATGAATACAGGCAATGAAAATGAACACCTTTGGTTCATAAAGAATACTTATATTTTTAAAATGATCCTTTTTTTTTTCTGAAAAGCTTTATGTGAGGATAGTAGAAATTTCAGATCCAATGCACCATGGTCTGCATTCCAGAGCTATAGCTTAATGAACTCCAAACGGAAGTGTTTCTTCTTGTGATCCTAATTACAAACAGAGGATGAAATAGAGGTGTTTAAATGCTTCACTCTGCAGATGAGTGAATCATAAATAATACCATATATTTGCAATTATCTAACTTTCTCCAACTTGTGAAGTAGACATGGCAGAAATTAGTATTCCCAGTTTTCTTTGGAGGACATGGTGAGGCGACTTGCTTAAAGTCATATCGTCAGTGAGTGAAAAACCAGCGCTCTCAACTTGCCTTTGGTGTTTATCTCTCTCAACTGCAGTTATTTCTTTTGTTTTCTTCCCTCCAGACCTTTTCTTTTTTCCTTCTAGGAAACAGGTCCAAATATTCACTGAAGATGTTATAAAGCATCTGGACTAAGTATTCATATGTATTCATAAGTATTCATATTCATATGGATATAATATGAGAATCATTGGGAATTGTTACATTTCCAAAAAGTGGTCATAAAAATATTTACAGCTATTCTTACTAGTTGTGCCTGCACATGAAAAGACTTCTAGTTTAACTGGTTTCAAATCTGAGATTATCCAGCTAACTTATTAAAAATCTGAGATACGAAAATTTGAGGGCACTATGCTAAGTGAAGTAGGCCAGACAGAGAAAACAAATACTGTATGATCTTATTTACATGTGAGATCTAAAAAATTAATAATCAAATAGAAAAAGATCAGAAAAAGTGTAGTTACCCGAGGTGAGATGTCAGAGAGGGTGAACTGGAGGAAGGTGGTCAAAGATACAAAATTCCAGTTATAAGTTAAGTAGGTACTGGGAATGTAATGTATAAAAGGACGACTGTAGTTAACACAGCTGTATGGTATATTTGAAAGCTGCCAAGAGGGTAGATCCTAAGAGTTCTCATCACAAAAGAAAAACCCATTTCTTCTTCCTCTTCTTTTTCTTTTTCCCACTCCTCCTCCCCCTCTCCTTCCCCCTCCCCTTCTTCTCCTCCTCCCCCTAACTCTTCCTTTTCTTCTTCTTCTCCTTCTTTTCCTTCTCCTTCTCTTCCTGCTCCTCCTCCTTCTTCTTCATCATCATCTATACAAGATAATGGATTTTACCTAAACTCATGTTAATCATTTCACAATATGTAAGTCAAGCCGTTACGTGCTATACCTAAAACTTTTACAGTGCTATATGTCAATTATATCTCAATAAAACTGGAAAGAGAAGAAATTTTAAAATGTGAGATGTAAAAGTCAAAAAATTTGACAGTTTAAAAACAAACTGTTAAGTTTTCATTTTGGAATTTGTAGTCATGTTGATAATATCATAATAGCTACTTACTAAGAATGTACTTTCATATAGTTGGGTATGGTAGGCACAATAATGCCCTCCCCTTCACCAGAGATATCTTGGTCCTAATCCATGGGACCTGTGAGGATATTACTCTTACATGGAAAAAGGAATATTTCACATGTGATTTAGTTAAGGATCTTGAGATAGGGTGTTTGTCCTGGACTATCTGAGTTGGCCTGATATAATCACAAGGGTCCTTGTAGAAGGGAGACAGTTGGATCAGAGCTATTGTGATGTGAAGATGGAAGTGAGAGGCTAGAGTCATATGAGGAAGGGCTATACGGTAAGCCAGGAAAGGAATGTAGGCGGCCTTTGGAACTTGAAAAGGTAAGGAAACAGATTCTCCCTTGAAACCTCTAGAAGGAATGTAACCCTGCTGACACCTCAGTTTTAGACTTCTGATCTCCAGGACTGTAAGATCATTAATTTGTGTTGTTATAAGCCACTATGGGGTAGTTTGTTACAGCAGCAACAGGAAAGTAAAACATAGGAATTTATCTTAGTTTTTTCCCTTCAATTTAGAGCATCTTAGCCAAGCAAAAGTATATCTATTTTATTAAATTAAAGACATGCTCTTTAAACAGCATGCTCTTCATATAGATTTGTGACATTTTAATTACTGGCTCATTTTCAATTTTTTTAAAGATTTTATTTGAGAGAGTGAGAGAGAATGAGAGCAAGAGAGATCACAGAGGGAGAGGGAGAAGTGGACTTCCCTCTGAGCATGGGTCTTGATGTGGGGTTCAATCCCAGGACCCCGAGATCATGACCTGAGCAAATGCAGACACTTAATCTACTGGACCACCCAGGTGCCCCTCATTTTCAACTTTTATTTAACTGTAATGAATCTTTTTGAAGCAACATTTGATTTATGTTGGAGAAAAGTAGGCCCCCTGAGCAAATATTACTCAGAAGTGTATTTTTTAATGAAAATGATTATGTTTTCTACTTATGAAAAAATATTAATTTTCTGTGGACACTTTAGAAAATAAAAAGATATAAATAAGAAAGTTTGAGTTGTCCGTAATCCTGCCATAGTTGTGAGATGTTCTGATGTGGCATATAGTATGATTATCTCGTGAATTTTCCCTGAAAGGCGTATGTGTTTCTTCAGCTGATCATCAGAGAATGAGGGCTCAAGAAGTGTGCTTTGGACTAGAAGGTGAACTTGGGAAATGAGAGAAGTAACACTAACGAATGTCAAGGGTCTGTGTGGTGTTTAGCCTGGTAGAAAAGTCTCAAGTTGCCCTGGTGGGCCATGGGTTTGGACAGAGGACTCTGGCAAGGAACCCTGGGGATCCAGCCAGGCATATGCCCTCTCTGAGTAGCCACAAGTAATGCTGCTCATGAACATTGCCCTTCCCTCCCTTTGTCCCACATCATTCCATAAGTTTAGGTGAAACTTATAGGCTGGTCTCTGTTTTGCTTTGGAGAATCCGGTGAAATTCTGCCGTTGGGATAGAGTCATAGAGGTTAGCACACTTGGTTCTCCTCAGAAGTCTGGGTATTACTAGCAGTCCAAGGAAGAGTGGCTTAGTGTTTAGTGGCTTCTCCTAACACTGTGACATTCCGCCTAGCTGCTGCAGAAGCACCAAGTTCCCCTCCGAATCAAGCACTGCTCCAGTAGCTCTACAGTGTCTCCTTACACTGTCACTTACCTACCAGGGAGCAGTCCCCAGAGTCCTCTGATAGACCCTCAGGGACCATCCAGCATTAGAAAGGCCCCCATGTTTGCTCAACGTGGTATCACAGAAGCAACTGCAATGGGAGAATGACTGGATGCTACCTAGACCCCAACATCCAAATTAGAGACCTAAATTATACCCTTTCTCGAATTTCCTGTTTGGAGATCACACAAGACTATCCCTTTCTTCAGTCTCTTCACCCAGGAGACAGAGGCAGAGGGAGTCTTCCATCTCATCTGTGGAGAAATGCATGGGCAGTATACAATTGAGAGGTACTTGCCAGCTCCCAGGTTCACACTGTCTAACCCACTTGTGGCGGTCATAAAGTGGGGAGGCAGCAGCAAAGTGACATGATGAAGCTGGAACTGAAGAACATGAGGGACTGATTTCTAGACCATGTGAGGCAGCATCATGGCAAATGGAGATGAACTTCTGACAGGTTGGTAGTAGCACAATCGTTTGGCCAGGGAATGTAAAGTGATATAATTTGGAAGCTGGGAGGGGCTTGCTTTTTACAGTAGCAAGTTGTCAAGAGCGGCCATGGGAAATCCTTGTGTCGTGTAGAGCTCCAAGTTTACAGGCAGCCAGAAAACCCCTGCTGGGATGTCTTGGATGACTGTCTGGGGTTTGCTCGGCACCATACCGTCTTTCATGTACATGATTTTCCCTGGAATTCTACAGTGCATGCAGCTCCCCTGTCACCTGACTTCTGTGTATTCAGGTATTTAAAATTCAGAGTTATATGATAATTGATTTGCTTGGGGTTGTTTGGCATTATCTGTCACACACTTTAGTATTAATACCCTCAGGTGTTTGCCCATAGTTTGCCATAGTTTGCCATAGTCTTAAAAGACATTTTAAGGTGTCAATTTGTTTAAAGACAAGTCAACTACAGAAGCATGTGTGTGTGTGTGTGTGTGTGTGTGGCACACACAGCATGATCAGCTCTGTTTTAGGGGAGTTTGGTTTCCTGAGATTCAAACAAAGATATGAAAATAAATAAATGTATAATCTTCAGGATTCTCTCAATCCTATTGCCTTCAGCAAGGACCAAGCACGGAAGTCAACAATCAGAAGGTGCTAGATATGGCTCTTTTGGGAATGGTTGCAATAAATGGTTTTATGGCCTTATTTCCTGTTAAAAAAATTAAAGCATGACATTTAAATGCTTCTTCTGGAAAATAGACATTGGATTTTCATGGCTATTAAAATTTCCGGATGTAGATTACATCTTGTATTTTACATTTTGCACTCAATCATTGATTTAGAAAGAGACAACAGTACAAATAATCCCAAAGGTAAAATAATTCAAAACTGGCTTTTTTGGATGATGGAACGCAAAGTAGCAGCTTTGTGTACTTGCTCTAAGAAAGCAAGCTCATTCAGAAGCTAGGCTGTGAAGACTTCTTGCAGGAGTCAGACATTATCTGGTTTCTTCATCCTTCTTTTCACCAAATGCCTCATGCCATTTTGTACCTAGTTGAGAATGGGCAACACTAACTCTTGAATGGATGGAGAACATTGTACTGGTGAGAAAGACCACACCACCAAAGCCTCGTTTTTGCTTTAAGAATGTCCATTTTTGGGGCACCTGGGTGGCTCAGTGGGTTAAAGCCTCTGCCTTCGGCTCAGGTCATGGTCCCAGGGTCCTGGGATCGAGCCCTGCATCGGGCTCTCTGCTCAGCAGGAGCCTGCTTCCTCCTCTCTCTCTGCCTGCCTCTCTGCCTACTTGTGATCTCTATCTGTCAAATAAATAAATAAAATCTTAAAAAAAAAAAAAAAAGAATGTCCATTTTTGGAGTGCCTGGGTGGCTCAGTTGGTTAAACATCCAACTCTTGACATAGGCTCAGGTCATAATCTCAGGATTATACAATCAAGCCGACATGGAGCCCCCGAGCTCAGTGGGGACTCTGCTGCAGATTCTCTCTTTCTCGCCCTCTGTCTCTCTCTGCCCCTCCCCCCACTCATGTGCTCTCACTCTCTCTCAAATAAATAAATAAATATTTTAAAAATGGCCATTCATTATCATCTTCGGCTGTTTCCACTTTAGGTTCTACCCCAAAACACTGCAAATAACTAGTTCAATTAATAAAATGAAGTGGACCCAGCTTCCTCTTGCCTCCCTAGTTCTTTGACAACATCTACCTAAAGTTTGTTCCATGTAACTCATGTGGAATGGGAAATTTTCCAAGGCAAAGCAGCTCAGAGCAGGAACATACTGCTTTTATACCAGGAGACTGAAGATGTGTCATGTTGACAGTTATGCATCTACCTAGTAGGGATTCCTGGCTGGGTACTAGTCCTGTGTTCTTAGTCTTACTGACTCTATCTATCTAACAGATAGTTCCAGTGGTTCTATCTCTGCCCTTTTTGGGCATAGGATTTATCTGCAAGTCTCCACTGCTTATTGTTTTTTCTTTTGAGGTATAACTGACATACAATATTATGTTTATTTCAGGTGTACAACATAATGATACAATATTTTTATAAATTGCACATTGATCAGCAGAATGTCTAGTTAGCATCTGTTATCATGCATAGTTACAGAATTTTTTCCTTAGATGATGATGACTTTTAATATCTATTCTCTTAGCAACTTTGAAATATGCAATGCTGTATAATTAACTACAGTGGCTCCATTGTCTCTTAGTTTGAACTCTGATTAACACAAGTGAGCATGATTTCCATAGAGCCTGCAAAGTAAATACAAGCTGAGTTTGGTACTCTTTGCCCCTAACTCCTTGTGCCAGATTGTGGTTATTCCCCTTAACTACTTTTCCCTTCTTTCTGAGACATGGCTGGCTAACTTGAGACTTGTGGCAGGGCGTAGTTACATGAATAAGTTCTCACTGATAAGACATGAACCTCACCAGAGACTGGGATACCAAGAATCTGGACCCTTGATGGTAACTGAGCTAGTAATCCATTCAGTCTTGCAGGGGTCCTGGTCTCCTTCTCCGTGAAATAATACATGGATTCACTGCTTAAGCAGCTGGAGTCAGGGTTACTTATAGCTGAAAGCATGCAAATGAATACTGAGGCCAGCTAGTTCATCCCCCGTCTTCTTGTCAGGGTTTTCCCTGGAGGAAAAGTGACTGATTTATACCTTCTCAGTACTTACAAGCTTAACTCTTTTGCCAAGTGTGTTTTTAATTTAGACTGTCTCCTTCCTGCTGTTGTTTAAGCACATGTTTTATTGTCCTGTCAGTGGAGAAAAACTCTAGGTAATATACCGAGTGTCATTTGGCAAATCTTCCCAGCCACTTCTATTCCAGTATTAATTAATTTCTAGAACTTTAAGGCTTTCTTGATAGATCTTATTTTACAACCACTTAAATTGGATCCAGAGAAGCTCATTACATTCTAGTCTAATTGATCTATTTTTCTTTCTTAAATTATTTTATAAGTTAAAACTTTGAGCATAAGCTTCAAAAACCTGGGAGTGAATAATTATTCTAATATGACTTACCAAATCTACAGCTGCCCTAAGTTAGGAAAGGCCCATCCAGCTTTTACAAGCAATCCTTTGAAGACCCTTCCAGCTTCTACTGCTATATGGTAGCAAAGCCAGTGTCACAAGTTTTAGATGTTTGCAACTTCTAGGAACCAAATTCTGTTGTGTTATTGATTTCTGAGTAACAAATCTTACCCAACTTAATGGTTTAAAACAACAGTAATTTATTTGACTAACCAATCTGTGATGTGGGCATAGTTTGATAGGACTAGCTGATCTTTGCTGCAAGTGATACAAGTTGAGGTATCTCAACTTCTAAGATAACTCATTCATCTTACTTGCCAGTTGGTGCTGGCTAATGTCTGGGAGCCCAGTCCATGTTGGTGGCTAGGGATGATTCCTTTCTAGAATGGCTAGAATAAGAAAAAAGAAACATATAAAAGTTAATTTCCTTAAAGTCACATGGCTTGTAAGTGGTATATCTAAGATTTTAATTTAGGCAGTATGATTATACAGTCTTAGTTCTTTATAAGCATATCTTCATGAGAAAATTTGACAAGGGGAAGCCTTTTACAACTAATCACTATGATTTAATGTTAGGTTAGCCAATCAGAGCTTAAGGAAACCAATTCTCAATATATAAATATAGGAAGAACTCCAATTAATCAGTAAAGACTAGGGACGCCTGGGTGGCTCAGTTGGTTGGACGACTGCCTTCGGCTCAGGTCATGATCCCGGAGTCCTGGGATCGAGTCCCACATCGGGCTCCCAGCTCCATGGGGAGTCTGCTTCTCCCTCTGACCTTCTCCTTGCTCATGCTCTCTCTCACTGTCTCTCTCTCAAATAAATAAATAAAATCTAAAAAAAAAATCAGTAAAGACTAGATTTTATTCCAATGTGGTGATATAACACATTTTAACAGTTTAAATTTTAATAATTATTAAACTTTGTTTCACTAAATTTAAAATTCAGCAAATTTTAACAAACTTTAAATTCCCATTATTTTTATTTTGCTCAAACCTGGTAAGAGAGAGAACCCAGTAAGAGGGAAAACCTGGCAAGAGGAAAAGTAAACTTTTTAGTCAGTCTAATTTCCCATAGGCTATCCTACGGGGTTAGCCAAAGTATTGAAGCCAATTTACCACAGATGTTTCCTAATTTAGCAAAACTAATTTCTAAACCAACTGAGTAGCTTAAAATACCAAATACCTTTTTTTTTTTCAATTAAAAATCAAAGAGGAAATCTATTTGCATGAATGAGAAAAATGAAAGGCAAAGTCTCTGGTAGAAAGAAAAGAGGAAAGTGGTAAAAATTTCTAAGCAGTTGAATGGAACAGGATGCTGTTGGAGGTAGTCTGATGGACTTGAGAAGGATAAAGGAGAAGGGGAAGAATTGAGGTGATTGCCAGAGAAAAATAGAAAAGAGAAGTTATGTAGCAGTTCTAGTTTAGAAGCTCTTACCCATCCCTATCTTCAACTTGAAGTCTTCTAGAAAGTGTACGTATGTATGTTTACATCTGTATGCATACTATATATATATATATATATACACACACACACATATATATACATGGCATATATGCACTTGTTATCTTATCATACATTCAAAATGGCAAATAATTTTGTGTTTACTATGTAAATGTTAAAAGAGGAAAGTCTACTTTTATTTTCTTCTAGATGTATATCCAATTGTATCAGGACTATTTATTAAATAATTCATCATTTTCTCATGCAATTGAACTATCATAGGGACTATCTACTGCTTCCCATGTATACTGGCTGTAATTTCTGGGTTCTCTAATCTCCTCCACTGGTCTGTTTGTCCTGCCATACAAATACTTTGTTTAATTAATTATTCATAATATTTTCAAACATCTGATAAATCATTATGATTTTTTTCTTGACTATTCTTTGGTGATGGTAATTATTTTTAATATAAACTTTAAGATCTTTTTTTTTAAAGATTTTATTTATTTATTTGACAGAGACAGAACGATTACAAGTAGGCAGAGAGGCAAGCAGAGAGAGAGGGGGAAGTAGGCTCCCCGCTGAGCAGAGAGCCCAATGCGGGGCTTGATCCCAGGACTCTGGGATCATGACCCAAGCCGAAGGCAAAGGCTTCAACCCACTGAGCCACCCAGGCACCCTAAGATCATTTTTTCTAATTAGAAAAAAAATGTTGAATTTCTGATTCAAATTTTATTAACCTTAAATATTAATTCAGAGAAAACTTTTTAATCAACTTTTCATGATAGATTAAAATATAAACTGATCTGATAACTTAAATTTTTTTTCAGTTTTTCTTGGTTAAAAATGTTCAGTCTCTAAGATAATGTATTTCTATTCCTGCTTCTTTCCAAAATATGGTGTACACCTGTATGGGCTTAGCAAGTCTGCTCTTGTGTAGAGCCAAACCAAGAAACAGACTCTTATCTATAGAGAGCAAACTGATGGTTACCAGAGGGGAGGTGGGTGGGGGATGGGTGAGATAGGTCATGGGAATTAAGTAGTGCAGGTGATGAGCACCAGGTGATGTATGGAATTGTTCTATTATGATATTGTACGCCTGAAATTAATATTATACTATATGTCAACTAACTGGTATTTAAAACTTAAAAGAACAAAGTAAAACAAAACAACAAATTGGGCATCAAAATGAAGCTTGTCATTTAGAGACCTGAATGGGTCCATCCTCTTGAGTTATTGCCTAGTTTAGAGGACCTCCTAACTACACAGTCTCCTAAACAAAAAAGCCAGATACCAATAGTGATTTCCTCCCCTTCTTCTATCTTCTCCCTTTTACCAAATCTACCTAAAAATGTCTCAGTTCTCTCCACCTTCCTTGCATGGTCTTCCTTCATGCCCTCACGTTCTCCCTCTTGGACCACTGGTACAGACTCCTTGTTGGATACCTTCCTCTAGCTCTTACTACATCCTCCCACCCCCAATCTTTCCTCTCAAAGTCCATTGGGTAAAGGGTGTGATCCTAGAATTGGCCATGTCACTGTACTCTTCAAATTGCTTTGGTGAAGAAGCACCTGGGTGCCTGAGTTGGTTAAGCATCTGATTCTTGATTTTGGCTCAGTCATGATCTCAGGGTTTTGGGATTGAACCCCGAGTCAGGTTCTGTGCTCAGTAGGTGTCTGCTTGAGGTTCTCTCTCTCTTCACCCTCTACCCTTTCCCCACTCGCTTGCATGCACTTACCTTCTCTTTCTCTCTCAAATAATCTTTTTTTTAAGCTTTTATTTACTTATCTGTCAGAGAGAGAGAGAGTGCGCAAGCAGGGGGAACAGCAGGCAGAGGGAGAAGCAGGCTCCCCACTGAACAAGGATCCTGATGTAAGACTTGATCTCACGACCCTGGTATCATGACCTGAGCTGAAGGCAGTCTCTTAACAGACTGAGCCATCCAGGCTTCCCAAATAATCTTTAAATGGCTTTGGTGAATATTCAGCCTTATGTTACAAAAGCCAACCTCCATACAGAAGCCCCTGCACCTGCATCAATGATCTAGCCTCTGTTTACTTCATTCTTTGCCTAACCAGTGGACAATATCAAACTGTTGGCCTACCTGTGCCTGGGAATTTACTCTTCCTGGGCCTCTACCTGATCTCATTTCATCTCTTCACAACTTCACATCTTAAGATTTACCTCTGAACATGGGAATGCTATTATATCTTTGAGATCCTGGTTTCAGTTCTTTTGGATAAATGTGCAGATGTGGGTTTGATGGATCGTAGGTAGTTCTATTTTTAACTTTTTGCAGAACTCCCCATATTCTTTTCCTTAGTAGTTGCACCATTTTTCATTCCTACAGGTGGCGTACAAATGTTTCAGCTTATCCATATCCTCACCAGTACTTGCTGCCCTGCTTTTTTATATTAATTATTCTGACAGACATGAGGTGGTATCTTGCTGTAGTTTTGATTTGAATTTCCCTAAAAACTAGTGACATTGAGGATTTTTTTCATATACTTCTTGGCCATTTGTAACACCACACATAACAGCCAAGTGTGGAAACAACCAAATGTCCATAGACATTATCCATAAACAGATGACTAGATACTGAAAAGGTGATATATACATACAGTGGAATTCAGCCTTTTAATAAAAGGAAATTCTGTAATATGTGACAACACTAATGAGCCTTGAAGACATGCCAAGTAAAATGAGCCACTCCTAGAAAGACAAATACTGCATGATTCCAATTATATGAGTTATATATTCTTTTCTTCATTCTGAGAAGGTGGATGGTAATTAGTCTTTAAATGCCCTACCTAAAGATTATGTTTGTTTGGTGATTCTTTCTTTTTTTAATATTTTTATGCATGCATGCAGATTTACCACTTTATGGCTTCTTATTTGTTCCAGTAGAACATGTGTATTTTTTTTAATTTTTTAATTAAAATATAATGTATTATTAGCCCCAGTGGTACAGGTCTGTGAATCACCAGGTTTACACACTTCACAGCACTCACCATAGCACATACCCTCCCCAATGTCCATAACCGAGCCACCCTCTCCCTATCCCCCTCCCCCTGGCAACCCACAGTTTGTTTTGTGAGATTAAGAGTCTCTTAGAACATGTGTATTTTTATTCATCTATTTTATATTTCTGAGAAAGAAATTGAATGGCTCTTCCTTGTTTTGATTAGAAAAGCGCAAAAAGTCAGAGTGGGGTCCAAGATTCAATGAGAAGGAAATCTCCAATCAATTTCCACACAAGTATTTTGTCAGATAAGGTCTAAACTAGAAGTTCTTTTCTTCGGTCTATCAATTATATTGTGAAAAAGTCACAGATAAAGCACGAGTCACTAAATCTAAGATTCAAGGGGCAGGACATGACAGAGGGCTGCTCAGGTGCCTCCACCTCCTAACTGAGGGACATGTTATTAATAGAAGATTTACTAGCAGATTCAACACCTCAAAGTTAATAGGCTATAGAAAGGGAAGTGTTAACTGTAATGAAAGGGCACAGTATGACATGTCAAAGGATTCTTGGGCCATCATTCAAGAATGTGAGCTTCCTTACTTAAGAATAATATATTTTCCTGGTTTCCTTTCCTTTCTTCCTTATAAAAGAATAACTGCTATTTATTGACTATGTCAACAGAAGGGAAGTGAAATGAAGTAGGGATTCAGTAAGTGAACAGATATCATCAAGAAGTCTGTAGAGAGATGGGAGGCCATATGAAATACTTGGGAATTAGAAGTGGCAGGGTTTAAGAGAAGCAAAGAAAATGTTGATGTAAAAGAATCAAATCAGGTATTTAATCTCATATAATCTTTCTAAAAATCAATTATATGTTTGAAAAGGTATTTTTCAATTCCCTAAGTATATTTTTAGTGCCTGGACTGCTAAATCCATGTATAATAGTGAAGAGATGTAGCACCTTATAACTATAGTCAAAGGAGCTTACAGCAACATTTTCCCTGTATGTGATCAGTGTTGTTCAAAAGTTATATGATAAATATTACTAATAAGTGTTGGAGAGGGTGAATGAGGCACTAAGCTTAGAGATTTAATTGGTAAGATATTTCTGGAGAGAGATTGTCAATATAAATCAAAAGCTTTAAAAATTTGTGTATTAGATGGTCAACATCACTAACTGTTAGGGAAATGCAAATGCACATATTTTGTTAATATAGTCTCAAAATATAAAGTTATTTTTACTTAAAAAATTATTACAATTGAAATTGTAATATAGAAAGAAATGAGAATCTTTAAGTCTTGAAATGTAATCCAAAGTAAATAGACTAAGGAATCAACAGCTCATTTTAAAATTATTTTTCAATATCCCCCTAGGTTAGTACCAAAACCCAGAGGATACGAATTTCAGCTCAAGTTTTACCAGAGGTTTCTACATGTATATCTCTTTCCTGCACTTTCTCACCTAGGCAGTATACTTCAGAAAATTTTATCCTTAATGTGAAGAAAATGACCACTCTTGTGCCTGCTAAGAGGTAAGGGGCACAGGCCTGACCCTATAGTAAACCGGCATTCAGCAGGCTTTCCCTGGCTCCGTGAGAGACTGGAGCTCTGTACCTCAGGTCTTCCTGGTGTCCAGGTAATGCTAGAACAGATTGTCTCCTGCCCTGTAAGGCCAGCTGACCTCTGATTCACCCACTGGCAGCCGCTCAATCCTACCTGCAAGCTGGTCGCACTGAATGGGGGACTTCCTTGGCCTCCCAGGCCCCAGGGCTGAGAGACAAACCTAAAAGCAGAGTGGGAGCTGGCATCCAAAGGACAATGTGGTGGGAGGAGGGGGGATTACTCGGAATGGTGTCTCCAGTGTCCTCTCCACAGCTCTGCCCCAAGGTCTGAGTCGGTGCTCCTGCCTCTGGCTGCCTCCTGCCTGGCCGTGCGGCCCTCTCGCCTGGTTCTCTGGCCTCACAGAGGTTCTGGGAGCTACCTACAAGCCTTTAATGAATCCCTTTCTGCAATTCTGTGATTCTGCAGAATTCTGCAATTCTGTGAGGGACAATTCTGTGATCTGCCACTAAGAATCCTAACTAAATCAACTTTTATGTTTGAAAATATATTTCTTCCCTTCTTGTCTTTGAATAATAGATTCATTGGGTATGAAATGCTAGCTTCAAGTATTTTTTCCTTCAGACTTTTTTTAGGATTCCGTTTTCTTCTTGTGACTTATATCCCTGCTTCTCATTCCCCAGTAAATCTGTTTCTTCTCTCTGGAAGTTTTACCAGTCTTTTCCTTATTCTGAGTGTTCTGAAATGTGCCTTCCATTTACCTGGTGTCACTTGATGTTTTTCCTTTGCCCTACTTAGCACTCAGGGAGGCCATTCGCTCTGACATTAAGTGCAGAGAAATTCTGCTCTGCTCTCCTTGGCAGGCTGCCTTCCATCTGTTCTCTCTGGTGTCTTCTGTCTCCTCCTTGACCAGTACCAGAACTTCCTCACCTATCCTACATCTTTTACAAAGTTCTTTCATACTCTTTATGACTTTATTTCATTGCTGCAGGTCATGCCCTGTTGGTGTGTCGCCCAGACTTCCATGTGCGTACAAATCACCTGGGGGTCTTAGTGTCCGTGAAGATTCTGATTCCTCTTGGGCGGTGGTGCCTGAGCGTCCGCATTGCTGAGGAGCTGGCGGAGATGCCAGGGCTGCTGGTCTGCAGCTCCTGCTTGTGTAGCAAGGTCCCAGGCAACCTGGGAGGCAGGTACTGGACTGAATGTGCACTGGGAGCACAGGGAATCCACAGTCAGCCAGCCTGGGGAGCTCCCTCTCCCACTCACTAGCCATATGACCTTGGGAAAACTGAGCTCATCTCTTTGAGAATCTGCTTTTCCCCCTACGAAATTTAGCTACTTGTCCCCACGGTTCAGTTTCCCTGCCGTGCCTAGGTGTGATATTTAGCCTGCACACACCATCGGGGGGCAGGAAGTGGACCAAGGACAACCCTGGGCTTCTGCTCTCAGGGGTAGGCTTTCATCATACCAGACAGAAAGTGTCCTGGCAGCCAGGGCTCTGCCCAGTGGGGAGGGATCTATTCTCAGCTTGACCTCAGCTATGAAGTTGTTCTTTGAGTTGAAGGGATTGGAACAAAACCCCACACCTGTTTCATCCCCACCCACAGGATAGGAACAAGGACACTCAATTTCAATAAAGGCAACCTTCAGGATCAGCCACACAGATACAATAAATTATTCTGTGATTAATGGGGTATATTGAAATAATAGATTTTTGTTTAAAACATAGAGGCAATACTTCAAGTGGAAATTGTGAAAAGTCACAGACAGACAGTGAGGATAAGGACATGGTGTTTGGAGGTGAATCTTCTTATGCTAAAACTATTTGACAGTTATGGCTGTTCTGAGCAGAGGGAATGAAACAGGAAGGGAGGAAGTCAACATGCCAGACATTTTGCAAATATTATCCTGGGATCCACTGTGATAATACAGGGTTCGTCACAGCTGACTTCATCTCCCCCATGGAAAAGAACAGAATGGAGTCCACAGAGCATAAGTAGCCTCAAGCATCAAATGTGAGGATAAACTGACCCACACAAATGTTGAAAGTTCTTGTCCCAATATTAGAAATTTACTTATAGGAATGTGTTTGATTATAATCTTGCTGATAGCACATATACAACCAAACATTTGTTTATAATTTTGCTGTTAGGAGGCTAATTTAATTATTGGGCTAATTTAAAGATTTAGTCTTGGTAATGACATTTTTAGAAACAGAGGTTGAATAAACTTTGTTAAACCAAATACAAGGGGAAAAGAAAAGCCAAAGATCACGAGGCTCTTGAAAGAATAAAAGTGAACTTACTTGATATTGCATAATTTGCTAGAAAACAATTAAAAGGACTTTTTCCCAAGAATTGCTGTGTCAATATCTCCTGGAGGGTAGGTTGTAAGAAAGGGACCCTTTTCTGACTATTTCTGTCAAGGGTCAACTCTTCAGAGTAGATTGTGATATTGTGATTTTTAATAAGGGATACATATTTGGTCTTAGTCCAAGTTTCCTGGCTCACAGCTCCTAAAGCCCTTGGAATTTCCAGTGATGGAGAGTGCAAAAGGTGTCTATCATTATCTTAATGAGGTGAGTTTTGGACCCCAGCTCAGGATGGGGTTATTTGTCAGAAGAACCAACCATGTGATTGGTCCCACCCCCCCTGACTCTGGGGAGAGGGGTGGGGCTGGAGATTGACTTAAGCCCTCAGTGGTCAGTGGTTTAATCAATTATGCCTATGTAATGAACCCTCCATAAAAATCCAAAAGGAGGGGTTTAGGAAAGCTTCCAGGTTGGTGAACTCGTGGATGTGCTAGGAGCATGAAGCCCTGGAGAAGACATGGAAACTCTGTGCCTTTGTGCTCTTTCCTCATGCCTTGCTTTATCAGCTCCAACACCTGGTTGTTCCTGAGTTTTCTCCTGTTATAATACGTTAGTGATTTAGTAAGTAAAATGTTTCTCTGAGTTCTTTGAGCTGTTCTAACAATTTCATGGAACCCTAGGAGGGCGTTGCGGGCTCTCTGACTTATAGCCAGTCTGGCAGAAGTATAGGTCACAGCCTGGACTGGGGAATGGCATCTGAAGTCCAAGGAAGGAGACTTTGGAACCTCCAATTTGTAGCCAGTTGGTCAGAAACTCAGACCATAACATGGGTTGTGACTGGCTTCTGAAGGGGGCGATGGTTAGGACTGTAGAACTGAACCCTTAAGCTGTGGAACCTGATGTTACCTCCAGTAGTTAGTGTCAGAATTGAGTTGCATTGTAAGATACTCACCTGGTTAGAGAGAGAGTATAGCGAGAGTATTGCTTGTTGCTGATGTGAATCTTTCCCAGATCCACCTTCAGGACTGGGTTCAGGAATCTAAAAGTGGTACACCTGCCATGTGGGCCTCTCCTTCAGTGCCCCAACTTTCCCTGGCAATTTTCTCCCTGGCAATTTTCACCAAGGGGTGTATTCTATTTTCTTGCCTTTTTTTTTTTTAAGATTTTATTTATTTATTTGACAAAGAGAAGGATATCACGAGTAGGCAGAGAGGCAGGCAGAGAAAGAGGGGGAAGCAGGCTCCCAGCTGAACAGAGAGCCCGATGCAGGGTTCAATCCCAGAACCCCGAGATCATGACCCGAGCTGAAGGCAGAGGCTTAACCCACTGAGCCACTCAGGCGCCCCTGTTTTTTTGTTTTTTTAATTGTCTCTTTCCACTCATGTGAATATATGATCAGTGAGAGCAAGTTGTCTCTTCTCTTTGCCACTTCCTATCATTTCAGAGTCTAGAACGGTGCCCCACACACAGTATTCTCCATAACTCCCACTGCCTGTATTTGGTGAATACTTCCATCACCTCTCATTCTGTTGGAGAGACGGTTTTAGACTGCTCACTAACCAAGTGGCCTTCTCAGATTATCAGCTTTGTCTGCAGTTTCCTCTGTGATGTAATATAGTTTGCCAGCAGTTAGGATATTAGCGAAGCAATTGGAGAATGTTAGAACTGTCTTTTCATTTGGCAAAATAACATTCTCATTACACCTGCCTTTGGATTGACCATTGATACTCCCTTCCCAGTGTTTTCAAATTCCTCTAACTAGCTTGGGGGTAGAAGATAAAAGCTTCTTGTGTGTTTGTTGTTTTTGTTCTTCACAGACTTCTAACAGTGCTTCAGAAAATATATAGTGATAATCCAATTAGATAAACATTTGTTCCAATATTTTTACCCAGAGGCCTCTGATACACATTTTTTTTCCTTTTCCCTATTTACTTTATTAGCGTCAAAAATTGAGGCTGAATATCTAATCAGAAAGACAATTATCAGTTCTCTGTGCTTCCTAGCTGGTGTTTGATGTTTTTCTAAGTCCAGATGAGCTGCAAACGTTTTGCTCATTATCTGGTAAGCGTCAACCACTACAGAAAGAAATGGGGCTTCTTTTTCCAGCTGCTCTCCCTAATGTTGCAGAAACCTTCCTTTTCAGTTCATTAAATTTAACTTTAGGCAATAGCTAAAACACAAGATAATTCTTTTTTGTTATTTCTTTGGCACTTCTAAAGTTCAGTCTCACATTATCAACAATGAGCCAAAAGGTTTCAAAGTTTTGTTTGTTTGTTTTGAAGTTATTTGGAATGTAGGGATTTTTAGGCAGGGAAAAAGATCCATTCCAAGTGACCACTATTTAGCATTATTTTTCCTTTCACTTCTATCAAAGGGCCCTTAATTATAATTACTTTTTAAAATATTTATTTTTTCTTAAAATTCAGTAAACATAGTGTTTCTCATTTCAGTGATTCAATACAATACAGTGATTCAGCAATTCTATATGTGACTCTGCTCATCATGACAAATGTACTCTTAATCCCCTTCACCTATCTCACCCATCCACACCCGCCACCTCCCCCCCCCCCCCCCCTCCCCCCCCCCCCCCAGTAACCATCTGTTTGTTCTCTGTAGTGAAGAGTCTGGTTTTTAGTTTGTCTGTAATTGCTTTTTAACTTGGTTTTTCAAATGCATGATTAGGAGGAAATGAGGCTCATACTGCACCCAAAAATCTTGACTCTGTTTTCAGTCATTTATAATATTTAAAATAAATGGCTTGAAGACCATTTTCAAAGCATAATTAAGAAACACTTTGTGAGTATGTGGGTATTGTGATTTCTCACTTATTTTTGCCAGTTCTAAGTTCTGAAAAATTAAAGACAGCAATTAGAAAATCATACACAATCTTGCATAGTATCCTGTGTTACAAATGCACTATTACTTAAACTTTCCATTATTTACATCCATTCATGTTGTTGCTTCATATGTTTGTAACTACAAATGTAATAAATATCCTTTTATCATTGTACCCATGCTGTGTATCCGTTATCTGTCTTTACCCACATGCACCACATGTCCTCTTCTCTATCCTCTCTCTCTCTAGACTTTAGGATCAGCTCCTGCAAGTGGAGTAGGTCAAAGGATATGTTTATTTTTAATTAAAAAGATGGTGTTCACATTGCCCTTCATTGACTTGAATCAATATTTTCCTCCCTAGGATTAAAAAAAATATTTTTTTAGCTTTGATAAGATTGTGTATTGCCAAACTTTATTTTCTCCATGTTTTGGGTCACTGTTCTAAGTGCCATTTCTTCAACTATGAATGTTTGTGAGAATCTTTTCCGTAAGTTCAGATTATTTGTATTTCCTTCTCTGTGCTGGTGCTGTTTTATCTTACCAGAAAGTGATATGGAACTTTGAACTGAGATTTTTGGCCCTTCCTTAGTTTCCTTTTCAAACAACCTGTAAAATATGCAGGATCTGATCTTTAGCAGTGATAGGAATTGCTGTTAATACTTACATGCCCAAAGGACTGTGCCTATGAGTGGCTTTGTAGTCTAAGATAATGTACCAATTTATTGCTACATCTGCTTTGGAATGGATCCATAATTACATTTAAATGTTTCTGGCCAGAAATTGCTGATTTTTGAAAGTCAATATGGTAGTAATTCTGAAGGGAATCTTATCAAAGTCCTCTTGAGCTTTTATCCCTGAACAAACATTGACCTAATCCTTTTGCAACTTGCATTATATCATGATTACTACCGGGCATGGCCTCAGTTTATCATTTTTTTGCTTCATCATAGGAGATATTTTAATTAGATTTTTCCTGAGGATTCTTACATAGAGACATTAGAATAAGCATGAGCATACAAAATTAATTCTTGAAAGATCTAAGTATCTTTTATACAATATCAGATCAAAATTCTGTGTATAGGATGCCTTCTACAGCCAGGATATTTTTCTTGATTTATTTCTATAAATCAGTTTTCCCATAGGTAGCAAGGTCGTATCAGCAGAAGAAAGGACTAGCAGCCCTTTGGCAAAGATAGTACAAAGTAATAAACATTGAAAAAAAAATCCCCCAGCAGACAAATATTATAAATGAGTGAACCTTTTATAAAGATAAATTTTGGGTGGGTATGGTTATCTATCAGCTGTCAGACTAGCAGCTGGAGGGTCACTGGGGACATGGTTTGACAGAGTTTTCTTTTTTTTTTAAACATTTTATTTTTTTATTTGACGAGAGACATATCACAAGTAGAGAGGCAGGCAGAGAGAGAGAGCGGGAGAAGCAGGCTCCCTGCTGAGCAGAGATCCCGATGTGGGGCTCAATCTCAGGACCCTGAGATCATGACCTGAACTGAAGGCAGAGGCTTTAGCCCACTGAGCCACCCAGGCATCCACTAAAATCACTGTTTATGAAAGACTGGGACCCCGGCCTATCCCTCCCCATAAGGTGTTGAGTTTCTCCTCTGTGTTACTTTCTAGACTTACTGGTTGACTCCAACTCTGAAATTCCTTTTAATTTTCTAAGATATCAAAATGGTATATGCTATAAGGAATTATAAATGATCTATTAATGTATTTACCTGGTTGCTATTTACCCCCTCTATTGTTGTAAAGTGAGTTATAGGGATCAGGAAGCACTCTGAATTGTAACTTCATATAGTCCTTTCTGGTTTATTTATTTTTATTATTTATTTATTTATTTATTTTTAAATATTTTTATTTGGTTATCTGGTTTATTTATTTTTTAAAAAAATTTTTATTAACATATAATATATTATTTGCCCCAAGCATACAGGTCTGTGAATCATCAGGCTAACACATTTCGTAACACTCACCATAGAACATACATTCCCCAATGTCCATAAACCAACCACCATATCCCTATCCCCCCCCCCAAACCCCAGCAACTCTCAGATTGTTTCATGAGATTAAGAGTCTCTTAGGGTTTGTCTCCCTCCTGATCCCATCTTGTTTCATCCTTTCCCTCCCTATCCCCCACAAACCCTTGCCCTGCCCTGCCTCTCAAATTCCTAATATCAAGGAGATCATATGATGATTGTCTTTCTCTGATTGACTTATTTTGCTTAGCATAATACCCTCTAGTTCCATCCACGTCATTGCAAGTGGCAAGATTTTGGTTTTTTAGTAGCTGCATAGTATTCCATTGTGTGTATGTATATGTGTATATATATATATATGTATGTATGTGTGTATATATATATGTATATATATATATACATACATACATACATATATATGTGTGTGTGTGTGTGTGTGTGTGTATACACACACACCACATCTTCTTTATCCATTAATTTGTTGATGGACTTCTAGGTTCTTTCCATAGTCTGGCTATTGTGGACATTGCTGCTATAAACATTCAGGTGCATGTGCCCCTTTGGATCCCTACATTTGTATCTTTTCTTTCTTTTTTTTTTTTTTAAGATTTTATTTATTGATTTGACAGAGAGAGATCACAAGTAGACAGAGAGGCAGGCAGAGAGAGAGAGAGAGAGAGAGAGAGAAGCAGGTTCCCTGCTGAGCAGAGAGCCCGATGCGGGACTCGATCCCAGGACCCTGAGATCATGACCTGAGCTGAAGGCAGCGGCTTAACCCACTGAGCCACCCAGGCGCCCCTCTACATTTGTATCTTTAGGGTAAATACCCAGTAGTGCGATTGCTGGGTCATAGGGTAGCTCTATTTTCAACTTTTTGAGGAACTTCCATACTGTTTTCCAGAGTGGCTGCACCAGCTTTCATTCCCACCAACAGTGTAGGAGGGTTCCCCTTTCTCCACATACTCACCAACATCTGTCATTTCCTGCCTTGTTAATTTTAGCCATTCTGACTAGTGTGAGATTGTATCTCATTGTGGTTTTGATTTGTATTTCCCTGATGCCAAGTGATGTTGAGCACTTTTTCATGTGTCTGTTGGCCATTTGGATGTCTTCTTTGGTGAAATATCTGTTCATGTCTTCTGCCCACTTCTTGATTGGATTATTTGTTCTTTGGGTGTTGAGTTTGCTAAGTTCTTTATATATTTTGGATACTAGCCCTTTATCTGATATGTCTTTGTGAATATCTTCTCCCATTCGGTCAGTTGTTTGGTTTTGTTAACTGTTTCCTTTGCTGTGCAAAAGCTTTTGAACTTGATGAAGTCCCAATAGTTCATTTTTGCCCTTGCTTCCCTTGCCTTTGGTGATGTTTCTAGGAAGAAGTTGCTGCAGCTGAGATGGAAGAGGCTACTGCCTATGATCTCCTCAAGGATTTTGATGGATTCCTCTCTCCCATTGAGGTCTTTCATCCATTTTCAGTCTATTTTTATGTGTGGTGTAAAGAAATGGTCCAGTTTCATTCTTCTGCATGTGGCTGTCCAATTTTCCCAACACTAATTGTTGAAGACACTGTCTTTTTTCCATTGGACATTGTCCTGCTTTGTTGAAGATTAGTTGACCATAGAGTTAAGGGTCTATTTTTGGGCTCTGTGTTCTGTCCCATTGATCTGTGTCTGTTTTTGTGCTAGTACCATACTGTCTTGATGACAGCTTTGTAATAGAGCTTGAAGTCTGGAATTGTGATGTCGCCAACTTAGGTTTTCCTTTTCAACATTCCTCTGGCTATTTGGGGTCTTTTCTGGTTCCATGGTAATTTTTGGATTATTTATTCCATTTCATGAAAAAAATTGACATTATTTTGATAGGGATTGCATTAAATGTGTAGATTGCTTTAGGTAGCATTTACCTTTTCACAGTATTTGGTGTTCTAATCCATGAGCATGGAACGTTTTTCCATTTCTTTGTGTCTTCCTCAATTTCTTTCATGAGTACTTTATAGTTTTCTGAGTATAGGTTCTTTGCCTCTTTGGTTAGGTTTATTCCTAGATATCTTATGGTTTTTGGTGCCATTGTAAATAGAATCACTCCTTAATTTTTCATTCTTCTGTCTTGCTGTTGGTGTATAGAAATGCAACAGATTTCTGTGCATTGCTTTTATATCCTGACACTTTACTGAATTCCTGTGTGACTTCTGGAGTAGGGTCTTTTGGGTTTTCCACTTAAAGTATCATATTATCTCCAAAGAGTGACAGTTTGACTTCTTCTTTGCCAATTTGGATGCCTTTTATTTCTTTTTGTTTTCTGATTAGTGAGGCTAGGACTTCTAGTACTATGTTGAATACCAGTGGTGATGTTCCTGACCTTAGGGAAAAAGCTCTGTTTTTCCCCATTGAGAATGATGTTCACTGTGGGTTTTTCATAGATGACTTTGATGAAACTGAGGTATGTATGTTCTATCCCCACACTTTGAAGAGTTTTGATCAAGAAAGGATGCTGTACTTTGTCAAATGCTTTTTCAGCATCTATTGAGAGTATCATGTGGTCTTTGTTCTTTCTTTTATTAATGTATTGTATCACATTGATTTGTGGATGTTGAACCAACCTTGCAGCCCTGGAATAAATCCCACTTGGCTGTGGTGAGTAATCCTTTTAATGTACTGGTGGATCCTTTTGGCTAGTATTTTGGTGAGAATTTTGCTTCTGTGTTCATCAAAGATATTGGTCTGTAATTCTCTTTATTGATGGGGTCTTTGGTTTTGGAATCAAGGTAATGCTGTCCTGATAAAATGAGTTTGGGAGTTTTCCTTCCATTTCTATTTTTTGGAACAGTTTCAGGAGAATGGTATTAATTCTTCTTTAAATGCTTAGTAGAATTCCCCTGGGAAGCCGTCTGGCCATGGGCTCTTGTTTGTTGGGAGATTTTTGATGACTGCTTCAATCTCCTAACTGATTATGGGTCTGTTCAGGTTTTCTATTTCTTCCTGCTTCAGTTTTGGTAGTTTATATGTCTCTAGAAATGCATCCCTAGAAATTCATCCATTTCTTCCAGATTGTCAATTTGCTGGTGTATAGTTGCCCATAATATGTGTTTATAATTGTATTTCTTTGGTGTTAGTTGTGATCTCTCCTCTTTCATTCATGATTTTATTAATTTGGATCCTTTCTCTTTTCTTTTTGATAAATCTGGCCAGGGGTTTACCAGTCTTTTTATTCAGAAGCAGATCCTACTTTCCATTGATTTGTTCTACTGTTCTTTTGGCTTCTATTTCATTGATTTCTGCTATGATCTTTATTATTTTTCTACTCCTGCTGGGTTTAGGCTTCCTTTGCTCTTCTTTCTCCAGCTCTTTAGGTGTAGGGTTAGGTTGTGTATTTGAGACCTTTCTTGTTTCTTGAAAAAGGCTTGTATGGCTATATAATTTCCTCTCAGGACCGCCTTTGCTGTGTCCCACAGATTTTGAACCATTGTGTTTTCATTTTCATTTGTTTCCATGAATTTTTTCAATCCTTCTTTTAATTTCCTGGTTGACCCACTCATTCTTTAGCAGGATGCTCTTTAGCCTCCACGTACTTGAATTCTTTCCAACTTTCCTCTTGTGATTGAGTTCTAGCTTCAGAGCATTGTTGTCTGAAAATATGGAGGAATGTTCCCATCTTTTGGTACCAGTTGAGACCTGATTTGTGACCCAGGATGTGATCTATTCTGGAGAATGTTCCATGTGCACTAGAGAAGAAAGTGTATTCTGTTGCTTTGGGATGTGTTCTGAATATATCTGTGATGTCCATCTGGTCCAGTGTGTCATCTTAGGCATTTATTTCCTTGTTGATCTTTTGCTTGGATGATCTGTCCATTTCAGTGAGGGGGTTGTTAACGTCCCCTACTACTATTGTATTATTGTCCATGTGTTTTTTTTTTTTATTTTGTTATTAATTAGCTTATATAGTTGGCTGCTCCCATGTTAGGGGTATAGATATTTAAAATTATTAGCTCTTCTTGTTGGACAGACCCTTTAAGTATGATATAGTGTCCCTCCTCATCTTTTATTCTAGTCTTTGGTAAAATCTAATTTATCTAATATGAGGATCCTTCTTTTGGTACCCATTAGCATGGTAAATGGTTTTATACCTCCTCACTTTAAGTCTGGAGGTGTCTTTGAGTTTAAAATGAGTTTCTTGTTGGGTATTGATGGGTCTTGTTTTTTTATCCTTTCTGAAACCCTGTGTCTTTTGATTGGGGCATTTAGCCCATTTACATTCAGGGTAACTAATGAAAGATATGAATTTAGTGCCATTATATTGCCTGCAAGGTGACTGTTACTGTATATTGTCTCTGTTCTTTTCTGGTCTATTACTTTTAGGGTCTCTCTTTGCTTTGAGGACCCCTTTCAGTATTTCCTGTTGGGCTGGTTTAGTGTTTTGTCTTATGGTATCACTTATCTCTCAAATTCTCCACTTGTGGTCCAGTAGTTTTTTTTGTCTCTCTTTTACTAAACATCTTTATTCTCTGTCATTTGGTTTTCTATATCACTAATTCTCTATTCTGCCTCATTTATACTAGCTGTAAGAGCTTCCATTTTTTTTATTGCACCTCATTACTACCTTTTTTATTTCAACTTGGTTAGATTTTAGGTCTTTCATTTTTCCAGAAAGGGATTTTATTTCTCCAGAAAAGGAATCTCTAATATCTTCCATGCTTTTTTCGAGCCCAGCTAGCACCTTGATAATCATCATTCTGAACTCTCTTTCTGACATCTTACTAATATCCATAATGATTAGGTCCCTAGCTATCAGTACTGCCTCTTTTTTTTTTTTTTTTTTTTTTTTGTGGTGAGTTTTTTACCTTGTCATTTAATCCAGATAAAAACAGATGAATGAGGGGCGCCTGGGTGGTTCAGTGGGTTAAGGCCTCTGCTTTTGGCTTAGGTCATGGTCCCAGGGTCCTGGGATCGAGCCCCGCATTGGGCTCTCTGCTCAGCAGGGAGCCTGCTTCCTCCTCTCTCTCTCTGCCTGCCTCTCTGCCTTGTTGTGATCTCTATCTGTCAAATAAATAAATAAAATCTTTAAAAAAAATAGATGAATGAGAACAAAATAGTAAAAGAGTAGCAACGACCCCAGAAAAATAAACACTAACCAAATAGGAAGACCTGAAACCAGGGGGAGAAAAAAGGGAGGGGGGGAATATATATGACTGGTGAATAGAACAGAGCCACACACTTGATTTTGGGTGTATTTTGGTCTGTTAGAAGAAACTACCTCCCAAAATTTTAAAGAAAGAAAAACATACACACACACACACACACACACACACACACACAAAATAAGGGTAAACATGATGAAGGGATGGACTATGACTGTAGAGATGAAAATTTAAAAAAGATCCTAAAAAAGGAATTGATAAGAAGTTGGTTGAAAAAGAAAAAAAAAAAAAAAGAGGAAAGAATGTGATCAGGCTGGAAACTAGAAAAAAGCCATGCGCTAGATTTAGGGTATATTCTGATCTATTAGAAGAAATTGTATCCCAAAATTTTAAAGAAAAAAAGTATATGTATACAAAAAATAAGGTTAAAGACAATGAAGGGATAAAATAAAACTATAACAATGAAAATTTTAAAAGATTTTTTAAAAGGTATTGATAAAAATTAAAATAGTTTAAAAACGTTAAAATAGGAAAGAAGAAAAATTTTAAAAAATAGCATAATAAAAATATTTAAAAACTTTAACTTTGAAAGACTAAAAGATCATTGGGGAAAAAAAGACAGTGATTTTATATGTTGTGTTCCCCTAGCTCTGGAGTTCTGCAGTTCTCATTTATCAGTAAACTTGGTCTTGGCTGGATGTTCCTGCTAATCTTCTGTGGGAGGAAACTATTGCAGTGATTCTCAAATGTCTTTGCCTGAGGAAGAATTACACCACCCTAGCCAGGGGCCAGGCTAAGCAATCTGCTCAGGTTTGCTCTCTGGAGCTTTTGTTCCCTGAATGCTTTCTGTACTGCTTTGGAGGATGGGAATGAAAATGGCGGCCTCCCAACCTCTCCCTCCCCACCCACCCCAGGAGCTGAGAACTCAGGGCCCCATTCCTCAATGCACCCTCAGAGAAAAGCAGTCAGTCCTTCCCATCTCCTTGGTCTCTGGCTGCACTCCGTGCTCACCCGGCCTGTGACTGAGCATTTCTATCTCTGGTGCATGATCCCGTTTGGAGTCTCCAAACCCAGCAGATTCCTGCAGCACACTCCCACACGTCTCCTCCCAGAGGCAGAAGGAGGGGTCTCTCTCCGGATCTGCCACTTATGGGGTCCTTGATGGAAAAAGTGGCCTGACTGTGCCTTGGATCATGGTTAAGGTAATCCTGAGCTGAGAGCACCCCCCCAGCAGCCAGCTTACCTGCTCCAATACCTGGGAGCTCTGCCACACTCAGACACCCCTGGTCTTTTGATCCTGCAGGTCCTGAGACCACACTTTCCCCATGAGGGCTCCATCCGATACTTAGCCTCTGGAATGAGTAAGTGAGTGAGTGAGTGAGTCTCCAGTGGAGCAGACTTCTAAAAGTTCTAAAAGTTCTAATTTTGTGCTCTGCTGCTCTTTCACTGCCCAGAAGCTTGCCCCCCCTCCAAATCTATCTTCCCACATGTTGCCTCGGATTCACTTCTCCACACATCCTACCTTCTGGAAAGTGATCCGTTTTCTGTTCCTAGAATTGATGCTCTTCATCTCTACTATCTCCTGTTGAGTTTGTAGCTGTTCAGAGTGGTTTGATAACTACCTAGCTGAACTCCTGGGACATCATGATATTTAGGTCTCCTACTCCCCCACCATCTTGTTCCTCTGACCTGGTTTATTTCTGCTTTAAAGCAAATAGCATTTCATTAGGCTGTTTTAGATACCATAAACTAATATAGTTAAAGACTAAAGAGGTAGGCTGCTTTTATATCTTGGAATAGAGGCTTTCTAAAAATCTACAATTGTTCTTTCCTTACTCAGCTTCCCTGCCTTATTTTCCAGTATTCCCAGCTCCCTCTTATAATTGGTATATTCTCAGCTGTCACTCATTTGTGATGTGAGGCCCAGTCACGACTGTTTTTATTTCTTCAACTGCTCTGTTCTGGTTCTATCCTGTGTCACAACATCATGACTTCTGAAGAGTTTACATGAACATACTTCTGGTGAGTGAAATGAATATGAAATGTCTTCATGATGGGAGACTGACTAGTTTAAGCTTTGGATGAATTTGTTGGTTTCTTTCTTTCTTTGTTTCTTTCTTTAATTCGTTGGTTTCTTTACTTGGCCTCCTTGTCATTGATCTGCTATCTAATCTTAATTACTGTTTGCCCATAAACCTTGCAGTTCACTAATTCTTTTAATTTATTCATCCAACAAGAACTCATTATTCTTACTATGTGTTGGGCTAATTCCAGGCAAGGAACAAAGCAGAGACCTGGCCTCTCTCATGTGTGAGAAAACATTAAAAAAAAAAAATCCCCCCACACTAAAAAGATAGTGTTATATCAGGTGTCACTAAAACAAATAAGTGAACAAAACAAAACAAAAAACTAGGGAAACCTTGGTGGCCCAGTCAGTTATGTGTCTGCCTTCTGCTCAGGTCATGATCCCAGAGTCCTGGGATAGAGCCCAGCCTGGGGCTCCTGCTCAGCAGGGAGTCTGCTTCTCCCTCTCCCTCTGCACATAGGCTCTTGTGCTCTCTTTTGCTCTCTCTCTCTCTCTCAAATAAATATAAAATCTTAAACTAAAGGCTAGGAGTACAGAGAATGACAAGGGTAGTCAAGGAAGGCTTCCTAGAGGAGGTGGCATCTGAGCAGCCACCTGTACAACGTAAGGGAGCAGCCTGGCCTATATTGAAGGAAAAGAGCATCCCAGGTACAAGTAGTAGTAAGGGCACAGGTTTGAGAAAAGTATGTGATTTTAGTTGAAGACTGGGATCCAGCTTCACAACACCATGTGACTGTGTCCCTGAGGGTTAGCATGAGATGGGGGTGAACATGCTCAGTATCTCGCAGAGAGCTGGGGGCAGTAAGGTGGCAGAGCCCATTATAAGAGCATCTCTGCCTGAGATAAATAAACTATGAAGGATTAAAATCCAGAAAGCTTTCTTTTCTTTACTGAAAAGGTAAAATTGTTGATGGCCTAAAATAAACTAGAATTGTCATTTAAAAATAACACGTAATAGAGGACTGAATCCAATGTGAAAAGATGAAAAGTTGATCAAATTTTCTAGCAGTCAAGGAAATGGAAGCAATGAGAGAGAGAAGAGTGATATTTCATTTTAGTCTGATTTGGACGTTGGAAAAAAAAGGCATTGTTGACACACAAGGTTACATTAGTTTCATGTGTATAACATAGTGATTTGACAACTCTGTATGTTATGCTATGTTCACAAGTACAGCTACCATTTGTCCCTATACAAACGATTACAATATCTTTGACTATATTCCCTATGCTGTATCTTTTATCCCTGTTTACTTATTCCATAACTGGAAGCACATACCTTCCCCTCCCCTTCACCCATTTTGCCCATCCCTCCTAGATCCCCTGTTCTGGCAACCACCAATTTGTTCTCTGTATTTGTCGGTCTGTTTCTAAGTTCTGTTTGTTTTTTAGATATCACATATAAGTGATACCCTATATTTGTCTTTCTCTGATTTAGTTCACTTAGCATAATACCCTCTAGGTCCATCCCTATTCTTGCAAATGGCAAGATCTCATTCTTTTTTATAGATAAATAGTATTCCATCATATATGTATATATACCACACCTTCTTTATTCATTCATCTGTTGATGGATAGGAGTTGCTTCCAAATCTTGGCTAGTGTAAATAATGTTTCAATAAACATAAGGGTGCATACATCTTTTTGAATTAGTGTTTCCCTTTTCTCTGGGTACATAGCCAGTAGTGGAATTACTGGGTTGTATGGTATTTCTATTTTTGATTTTTGAAGAATCTTTGTACTGTTTACCACATTAGCAACACCAATTTACATTCCTACCAATAGTGTGTGAGGGTTTCTTTTTCTCCCCTCCTCACCAATACTTGTTATTTTTTGAGTCTAGCCATTCTGACAGGTACAAGGTGATATCTCATTGTGGTTTTGATTTGCATTTTCCTGATGATTAGTTGTGTTGAGCATCTTTTTATGTTTGTGCCATTTGTATATCTTCTTGGAAAAATGTTTATTCAGGTTCTCTATTTAAATCAGATTATATTTTGTGTTGAGTTGTATAAGTTAATTATATATTTTCAATATTAATCCCTTATTGAATATAACCTTTACAAATATCTTCACCCATTCAACTTGTTGTTTTATTGATAAGCTTTTGCACAGAGAAGGAAATTTTTATTTTGGTGTAGTCTCAATAGTTTAATTTTGCCTTTGTTTCCCTCGCCTCAGGAGACATATATAGAAAAATATTACTAAGGCCAATGTGAGGAAATTACTGCCTATGTTTTAGAGTTTCATGGTTTCAGGTTTCACATCTAGGTCTTTTTTTTTTTTTTCCAACATCTTTATTTTTTTCAGTATTCCAAGATTCATTGTTTATGCACCACACCCAGTACTCCATGCAACACATGCCCTCCTTAATACCCACCACTAGGCTCACCCATCCCCCGCCCTCCCCCTCCAAAACCCTCAGTTTGTTTCTCAGAGTCCACAGTCTCTCATGCTTCATCTCCCCCTTCTGATTTCCCCCAGTTCACTTTTTCTTTCCTTCTCCTAATGTCCTCCATGTTATTCCTTATGCTCCACAATTAAGTGAAACCATGTGATAATTGACAGTCTCTGCTTGACTTATGTAGCTCAGAATAACCTCCTCCAGTCCCATCCATGTTGATACAAAAGTTGGGGATTCATCCTTTCTTATGGCTGTGTAATAAAACCATTGTATATACCATATTTTCATTATCCACTCATCTGTTGAAGGACATCTTGGCTCTTTCCACAGTTTGGTGATTGTGGTCATTGCTGCTATGAACATTGGGGTACATATGGCCCGTCTTTTCACTACATCTGTATCTTTGGCGTAAATACCCAGTAGTGCAATTGCAGGGTCCTAGGGTAGCTCTATTTTTCATTTTTTGAGGATTCTCCACACTGTTTTCCAGAGTAGGCTGCACCAACTTGCACTGTGGAGAAAGAGGGTTCCCCTTTCTTCACATCCTCTCCAACACTTGTTGTTTCCTGTCCTGTTAATTTTGGCCATTTTAACTGGTGTAAGGTAGTATCTCAATGCAGTTTTGATTTGAATTTCCATGATGGCTAATTATGATGAACATTTTTTTCATGTATCTGTTAGCCATTTGTGTGTCTTCTTTGGAGAAGTGTCTGTTCGTGTCTTCTGCTTATTTTCTGACATGATTATATGTTTTTTGGTTGTTGAGTCTGAGGAGTTCTTTATAATCTTGGATATCAGCCCTTTGTCTGTATTGTCATTTATGAATATCTTCTCACATTCCATTGGTTGCCTCTTTGTTGACTATTTGCTTTGCTGTACAGAAGCTTTTGATCTTTTTTTTTTTTTTTAAGATTTTATTTATTTATTTGAGAGCCTGAGATCGCAAGTAGGCCTAGAGACAGGCAGAGAGGGAGTGAGGGGGAAGCAGGCTCCCAGCTGAGCAGGACCCTGAGATCATGACCTGAGCTGAAGGCAGAGGCCTCAACCCACTGAGCCACCCAGTGCCCCAGAAACTTTTGATCTTGATGAAGTGCTAAAAGTTCATTTTTGCTTTTGTTTCCTTTGCCTTTGGAGATGTGTCTTGAAAGAATTTGCTGTGGCTGATGCCGAAGAGGTTACTGCCTATGTTCTCCTCTAGGATTTTGATAGATTCCTGCCTCACATTGAGGTCTTTCATCCATCTTGAGTTTATCTTTGTATATGGTGTGAGAGAATTGTCGAGTTTCATTCTTCTATACATAGCTGTCCAATTTTCCCAGCACCATTTATTGAAGAGACTGTCTTTTTTTCACTGTATATTTTTTTCCTGCTTTGTTGAAGATTATTTGCCCATAGAGCGGAGGGTCCATATCTGGGCTCTCTACTCTGTTCCACTGGTTTATGTGTCTGTTTTTGTGACAGTACCATGCTGTCTTGGTGATCACAGCTTTGTAGTAAAGCTTGAAATCAGGTAACGTGATGCCCCCAGCTTTTTCTTTTTCAACATTTTCTTAGTGATTCAGGGTATTTGCTGGTTCCAAACCAATTTTAGGATTGTTTGTTCCAGTACTTTGAAAAATGCCCGTGGAATTTTGATCAGGATGGCTTTGAAAGTATAGATTGTTCTGGGCAGTATAGACATTTTAACAATGTTTATTCTTTGGTTCCATAGGCATGGAATGCTTTTCCATCTTTTTGTGTCTTCAGTTTCTTTCATGAGTGTTTTGTAGTTCCTCAAGTTCAGATCCTTTACCTCTTTGATTAGATTTATTCCATAGTTCTTGGTGCTATAGTAAATGGAATCAATTCTCTAATTCCCCTTTCTATATTTTCATTGTTAGTGTATAAGAAAGCAACTGATTTCTGTACATTGATTTTGTATCCTGCCACATTACTGAATTGCTGTATGAGTTCTAGTAGTTTGGGGGTGGAGTCTTTGGGTTTTCCATATAAAGTATCTTGTCATCTGCGAAGAGAATTTGACTTCTTTGCCAGTTTGAATACCTTTTATTTCTTTTTGTTGTCTGATTGCTGTTGCCAGGACTTCTAGTACTATGTTGAACAACAGTGGTGAGAGTAGACATCCTTGTCGTGTTCCTGATCTCAGTGGGTAGGCTGTCAGCTTTTCCCCATTGAGAATGATATTCACTGTGGGTTTTTCATAGATAGATTTTATGAAGTTGAGGAATGTTCCCTCTATCCCTATACTGTGAAGAGTTTTAATCAGGAACAGATGCTGTATTTTCTGTATTTTCAAATGCTTTTTCTGCATCAATTGAGAGGACCATGTGGTTCTTCTCTCTTCTCTTATTGATTTGTTCTATCACATTGATTGATTTGCAAATGTTGAATCACCCTTGCATCCAGGGGATCAATCCCACCTGGTCATGATGGATAATCTTTTTAATGTACTGTCAAGTATCCTATTAGCTAGGATCTTGTTGAGAACTTGGTATCCATATTTGTCAGGGATCTTGGTCTAACATTCTCCTTTTCGATGGGGTCTTTGCCTGGTTTTGGGATCAGGGTAATGCTGGCTTCCTATAAGGAGTTCGGAAGTTTCCTTCTGTTTCTATTTTTTGAAACAGCTTCAGGAGAATAGGTATTACTTCTTCTTTCAATGTTTGGTAGAATTCCCCAGGGAATCCTTCAGCTCCTGGCCTCTTGTTTTTTGGGAGGTTTTTGATCACTGCTTTAATCTTATTACTAGACACTGGTCTATTCACTTGTCAGTTGCTTCCTGTTTCAGTCTTGGAAGTTTATAGGTTCAAGGAATGCATTCATTTCTTCTAGGTTGCTTAACTTATTGGCATATAGTTGTTGGTAATAATTTCTGATGGTTGTTTCTATTTCCTTGGTGTTAGTCGTGATTTCTCCCTTTGCATTCATAATCTTATTAATTTAGGTCCTGTCTCTTTTCTTTTGGATTAGTTTGGCCAGTGGTTTATCGATCTTATTGATTCTTTCAAGGAACCAGCTTCTAGTTTCATTGATGTGTTCTACTATATCTCTAGTTTCTAACTCATTGATCTCAGCTCTAATCTTAATTATTTCCCTTCTTGTGCATGGAGTTGGCTTAATTTGTTGTTGATTTTTCCAGTTCTTTAAGGTGTAAAGAGGTTTAGTGTATTTGGGATTTTTCAGTTTTTTGGGTGAGGCTTGGATGGTTATGTATTTCATCCTTAGGATGCCTTTGCCATATCCCATAGGTTTCAAACAATGTGTCTTCATTCTCATTGGTTTCCATGAATTGCTTAAGTTCTTCTTTGATTTTTTTGGTTGATCCAAACATTCTTGAGCAGGATGGTCTTTAGCTTCCAAGTATTTTAATTCCTTCCAAACTTTTTCTTATGGTTGAGTTCTAGTTTCAAAGCATTGTGGTCTGAGAATATGCAGGGAATAATCCCAGTCTTTTGGTATCAGCTGAGCTCTGATTTGTGACCCAGTATTTGGTCTATTATGGAGAAAGTTCCAGGTGTGCTTGAGAAGAATGAGTATTCTGTTGTTTTAGGGTGGAATGTTCTGTATACATCAACGAGGTCCATCTGGTCGAATGTGTCATTCAAAGCTCTTGTTTCTTTGTTGATTTTCTGCTTAGATGATCTATTGCTGAGAGTGGTGTGTTAAGATCTCCTACAAGTAATGTATTCATATCAATATGACTCTTTATTTTGTGTAACTGTTGGCTTATGTAGTCGGCTGCTCCCATGTTGGGGACATAAATATTTACAATTGTTAGATCTTGGTAGATCGTTTAAGAATGATGTAGTATCCTTCTGTATCTCTGATACTCTGTTGCCACCAATGGTCTCTCCAGTCTTTAGCTTAAAATTTAATTTATCTGATATGAGACTTGCTACCCCAGCTTTCAAGGCTCATTGGCATGAAAGATGTTCTCCATCCCTTCACTTTCAGTCTGAATGTATCTTTAGGTTCAAAATGTATCTCTTGTAGACAGCATATGGACAGATTCTGTCATTTTATCCAGTCTGCAACCCTGTGCCGTTTTATGGGAGCATTTAGGCCATTCACAATGAGCATGATTATTGAAATATAAGTTTTTATTGATATCATGTTGCCTGTGAAGTCCTTGTGTCTATATATTGTCTCTGTAAATTTCTGGTCTATGTCACTCTTGGGTTATTTCTTCTTTTATAGAACCCCTCTTAATATTTCTTGTAGTACTAGCTTGGTAGTCAAATAATCTTTTAAACCTTGCTGGTCTTGGAAGTGCTTTATCTCTCTGTCCATTCTGAATGTCAGCCTTGCTGGATAAAATATTCTTGACTGCATGTTCTTCTCACTTAGTGCCCTGAATGTCTTGCCAGCCTTTTCTGACTTGCCATGTTTCTGTGAACAGGTCTGACAAATTCTGATGGTCCTTCCTCTGTATGTAAGGAATCTCTTCCCCCTAGCTGCTTTAAGACCTCCTGTCTGAATTTGATTCTTGAATTTCATAGTTAAGTGTCTGGATGTCCTTCTAGACTTGTTGATCTTGGGGGATGTCCTCTCTGCCTCTAGGACACAAACATTTGTTCCATTCCCAGATTAGGGAAATTTTCATTCAGTATTTTCTTAACTATATCTTCTAGTCTTCTATCTCCATCCCCTCAGGGATCCAATAATTCTGACACTGGAACATTTCATGGCATCATTTATTTCCCTAATTCTGTTTTCATGGCTTCTAAGCTGTTTGTTCCAGGCCTCCTCCTGATCCTTCTTTTTTATCAGTTTGTGTTCTGCCTTGTTACACTAGCTGTTAAGAGTATTTAGATTAGATTGGATCTCATTGATAGCATTTTTAACTTCTGCCAGATCAGCTCTCCCTTCCTCCCTTAGAGATTCTCTGTTGCCACTAATGGTCTTCTCCAACCTAGCCATTGGCTGGATAATTGTTGCCCTGAATTCCATTTCTGACATGTTGTTTATGTCCGTATCCAATACTTCTGTTGCAGAGGTCACAGTCTCTGAATTTTTCCTCTGTTAGGTGTTCCTCCTCCTAGTCATTTTGGTGAGGGTTGTTTGAAGGGATGTATAGCTGAAAATATCAACCACGATCCAGTCAAGGTGCCCCTTGGAAAGTTTCAGAGCAATTGGAAATCACCACCAAAAAGAAAAAAAAAAAAGAGAGCGAAAAGGGGGGGGGGAAACCCAGTCAAAATGAGCCCCCAAAGTAAGATTTATAAGGTCATAAACAAAAACAAACAAGAATACTGACAAAATTAAAAGACAAGAAAGAAAAAAATCCCAGCTAAAATGAACCTCAAGAATAAGATTTATATAGTACAAAAACTAATACACAGAAACACTGACAGAAAAATAAGATGGGAAGGTGGTTACAAACCCTCAATGTGGGAGAGGAAGGTTATTTCAGTTCTTCCTGGGTGTATCTTATTATCTTTGTTAAAGGACTCACCTTTCCAGAGATACAGGAAAATTATAACTGGTTTATGTATAGGGGTAGTATTGAATAGGGAAAAAGGATTACCTTGAAGCATATATCTATATATATTAAAAAGAAAAAAAGAAACACAGGTATATTTATGCAAAAAGTTCAAGTTAAAAAGTTATTATGTAATATGTTTTATTAAACATCTAGTGGTGGTGGTAAGTAGGTTAAAAAGTAAAAGAATTGTGAGAATGAATTTTTTTTTAAGTTGTATCTATGAAATATACAGGTTTTGGGACAATACCGGGAATTGTTTTCCCCTAATGTTGGTGTTTTACAGTTTTATGGGGACCCTGCTGTGGTTGTCCTGGCATTCTTTTTGGCTTGTCTTTTGGGGGAGGGGCCTGCTGAATTGGTTTTCACCCAGTCTTGCCTGGGCTGAGTGGCCTTGTTGTGCTCTGTGGAAACCAGTTTTTTGTTTTTTTTTTTAAGATTTTATGTATTTATGTGACAGAGAGATCACAAGCAGACGGAGAGGCAGGCAGAGAAAGAGAGAGAGGGAAGCAGGCTCCCCGCTGAGCAGAGATCCCGATGTGGGACTCGATCCCAGGACCCTGAGATCATGACCCGAGCCGAAGGCAGCAGCTTAACCCACTGAGCCACCCAGGCGCCCCTGTGGAAACCAGTTTTTCAGGCTTTTGTTCTCTGGAGGTTTTTGTTCTTTAGTGACTTTTTGTGGCTTTTCTTTTCAGAAGGTCAGAGCAAAGTAAACTTCCCGCACCCAGACCTCTGCTTCAGAGAGAAGCCTCAGTCTGTTCCCCTCTGGGTGGTCCAGAACATGGACACACAGACTCCCTCTCTGCAAACTCCACTAAACATCACAGCCTCCCATCGGCGGTGCATACCCTAGCCACCATCTCAGTTGGCACCTGAGGCTCCTGCTTGTTTCTGCACCCCCGTGCCACTAAAACCACGAGCGATATTGGTCCTGGGAGCCCGATACTGGCAGCTGTCATTGCCGGGACTGAAGTCTGGAGTCCAGGCCCACACTAGGTGCACTCACCCCTGGCAGCAGTGGTGGCGCAGGTCGTAGAAGGCTGTGGACCCAGGGACCTTGGGTAGGAACCTGCGCGGGGCTCTCTCAGGCATGGAGGGGGGTGCGCCCAGCCCCAGCAGTGGTGAAAGCAGTGGAAAGCTGTGGGCTCAGGGACCACTGACTGGGGCCCCCTGCTGGGCTCTCTCAGGCTTAGGTGGTCACCAGTTGTGACCACCCTGGGACCTTGGGTTTAGGTCTGTGCCTGTGGCCACCTGATTCCACCACTTGCCCCTTAAGACCCTTTGTTCTTTTTGAGTGCTTTTGACCAGACTTCCAAGTTAATGGTGGTCCCCAAGCACACGGCACTTTCATATTGGGGTATTACTTTCCAATGGGTCGCTTCTAGTGGCTCCCTCCCTCTTCTGTTTATCCTGCAATATCAGTCTGAGCACTCCCAATCCACTCTACCACTCCACTGATGATCTCCTGCCCCTGTAGAGATCCAGAAGTGTATAATCTTACATCTCAGGCTGATTTCATGGGGGTTCATAGTATTCTGGTGGATATTTAGCTCAATTCAGTCACATGTAGGTCTTGAATCTTTTGTGTGTGTGTGTGTCTAGTGTAAGGAGTAGTCCAGTTTCCTTCTTTTCCTTCTTTCCTTCCTGTCCAGTTTTCCCCAATACCATATATTGAAGGGACTGTCTTTTGCCCATTGTATCTTCTTGCCTCCTTCTGTTTCATTGATCTACAGATCTATTCTTGTGCCAGTACCATATTATTTTGATTCCTACAGCTTTGTAGTATATCTTAAATCTGGGATTTTGATACCTCCAATTTTGTTTTTTCTCAGGATTGCTTGGGCTATTTGAGGTGTTTTGTGGTTCCATACACATTTTAGGATTGTTTGTTCTAGTTCTGTGGAAAATGCTGTTGATATTTTGATAGAAATTGCATGCAATCTGTAGATTGCTTTAAGTAGTATGGACATTTTATCAATATTAATTTTTCTGACCTGTATCAAATATCCATTTGTATCATCTTCAATTTCTTTTATCAATGTTTTCTGGTTTTCAGAATGTAGGTCTTTTCACTTCCTTGGTTTATTTTTAGGTATTTTATTTTTTGTGCTGAAATTACAAATGGAATTATTTTCTTAATTTCTCAGTTATTTTGTGTATAGAAACACAACTGATTTCTGTATATTTTGTATCCTGCAACTTTACTGAATTCATTTATAATATTTAATAGTTTTTTGGTGGCATCTTTAGTGTTTTCTATGGGATTGGGACTTTTCAAAACTCCAGTTGTGACCAAAATGCTGTGGGATTTGCCTTAGGTGTTGCTGAGGTTTGGGAAAGGGGCAAAGGCCATTTTACTTGTTTGAAAACAGCAATACACACAAGAAAAACAACAACAACAACAACAATTTTCTGGTGTATCTACTAAATTCAGCCCATTTTTCCCTTTTCCTCTCCCCTCCCCATCCCCAGCATGTTTATAAGATCATATGATCAAGGAGAAAAATATCATTGTTAACATCCTTGTTAAACTGAGATTTTAAACTGAGATCTAAACTGAGATTGTTAAACTGAGAGATTCTCTCTGCCTTGGCAGAGAGATGCTATGGGGTAAGGTAGAGAGGGGAAAGGGAAGTCATCTGAAAACAAAAACAAAAACAAAAAACCCTGCAATATTGGAAAGCCTGACTGCATTTAAGTGTTTTGTATGTATTTCCTTTCTTTTGAGACTAATTGACACTGATGAGAACTGTACATTGAAGTGTATGTTGGCTTTTCTTTCAATATGTTCAGAGTTTCATGACAGATCACTAGAAACTCAGAAGAAGCAAATATAGAATATAGACTGGTCATGTTCCTATTTGGGTTTGCAGGACATAAATTGGCAGTTGCAAAATAAAAACTGAAGTTTTTAATTAGTGATTAAAGTTAGTAACTTGAGTATCTACATATATATAAGGAATAATTTGGGTGATATATTTTAAACATTTTTTCATCTAGATTCAGTTGTAATGAACAATATGGATGCATTTTTCATCCAGCATTTATGGCTAGCTGCATATTTTGAGGGGGTCCATATACTAAGTGTTTAAAGGGTTCTCTGCTTAGTTATATTTCAGCAAACAGCTATTTCAGAAAATGCGCTAAGCCCAAGCTACACAGGTAGTAATTTATCTAAGTTGTGCATCCCTTTCTGAATTTGTGCATCTTAATTACGGGGAATTGAGGGAATCTTAATTTCTTAATGTGTGAGCTTCTACCTCGTTTTTAGGTTTGCTCTTTCATTGGTGGGCAGAAGGGACAGGAAGAGGCCTGTCTTCTGACTGAGGGGGCAAGAAGAGCTGGGCTCTGCTCCAGGGTGTTTTATACCCTCTGCTGGTGCTCTTTTGACTGGGAACTATGAGGTCATTTGTCCATAATGATTAATGTGGTAGCCTCAGCAGACTTATTAAGTTAAGGTTTGCATCTCTCAAACTTTCTCAGTTGAAGTTGTTGAAAAAAAAAGAAAAAAAGAAAAAGAAAAAGACTAAGGAACAGGCAATACAGTAGAAAAAGGTTTGGATAGTCACTGAAGTTGTTTGTTTTTTTTTTTTTAACCCATGTATGAACAGCAAATAATGCAAATTTAAAAAGTACACATGAATAGAATGAAAATGATTTCCATGTTTGTTTGTCAGCAACATAGTTATTTACAAATAACCCATATGAAAATGTAAAAAAAGCATATTACATCTTCACATGCCATCTGTATTAACTGAATAAAGCTTAGTGACATTTTCAAATCTGTAGTTAATTGTACATAGACATTTTGTGCATTAAAAAAGAAATGTACATAATTTAAAATAAATTACACAATTTACAAAGTAATATTAACAAAAACTTCTTAGACAGCTGCCTCCTAACAAACAAAATAAATATTCAGGTAATTAAATTAAAAAAAAACATTTAGGGGATTATAATTTATATAAAGACATATTGCAAATTTAATAAAGTTATATTTTACAATGACCGATACTGATCTCTTCAAATCTCTGTGCTACAAAGAGTCAGGAAAAAGTACCAGAAAGGGAATCTTAATGTTTAATTTTTAAAAATAAACCTAGATAGACTGCTGAAAAATAGTTGTGAAAATTGCATTGAGGGTTCAAAGTAGATGCTCTAGAAACTACTGACTTAAAAAAAAAAAAAACTCTACAAAACACAATAAAAAAAAAAAAGTCTACAAAACACAATAAGACTGACCGATATATTCTAAATAGACTAGAGATTTTGACCGCTGAAAACATGATTGCCACAAACTAAAAGTCTTCATATACTGCCCGTTTTAAGACCTGGCTTGGTAGAAGCATGAAAACCGGAAACTACAAAGTTAACTCTAGCCACTTAGGATTTGTTTTACTCATTTAATAATGTAGACATAACCATTTCCAGTGTTCTGCTGGTACAGAATTACCGTAATCACACTGCAAAACATCCTTTTTATAAAGAGTCAGGTTTGCTAGGCCCACACTCCAGCTTCAAACCCTGAAATCGTCTTCAGTCACGGCCACCTGAAGGTAAGGAGGAGGTGGGACAGGCAGGTGTTTTTGTTCTCACACTTAAACTAGCCCCAGGAAAACTCACTTTTTGACAAGATGCTTCACAGATTTGTTCCTATACTGCTCTCCTTTCAACACCCTCAGTCTCAGTGGGGAAAATATCACACGAAACATATTTGAATTTGGTAATATTTTACAAATAGATCTCAGATCATTTTGGAGGCATGATTCTTGGGAATCTATTCAAACTCCAAATAAGTCTAGGAACAGGCTGTCCTTTGAAAGGTACAGGCCTGCCTTACTGTCCTTTAGGGTGGGTCATGAATACAGAAGCAAGGTAGAGGTAGGAGCATACGGAGTCATACTAAATAAGAGTATAAAAAGGGACATATTTACAGAAGGTCTTTTTTTGAGGGGGGCATGTCTTCTACATCTTTCCTTACCTTTTTACTCATGTCTTTAAGCAGTACATTTAGTTTAAATCAAGATGTTCACACTCCTAGTGACACTTTACTAAAGGTAAGGAATATAGACCTTCACCTTCCCCCCACCACCACCTTATTTAAAAATTTGAGCATGTTTAGTAGAAGCTAGTTCTGAGAGAAGTCAGTAAGATTAAGTTGTAAGCAGACTAGAGACCAGAGGAAATCATTATAAAGAAGCAAAAGTATGATTTGGAGGAGGTAAAAGAAATAAAACTGAGAGGTGTTAATCCCTGTAAGAAGTTCTGGGTAAGTGACTTGATCTTAAAGTCAGGGAACGTATCAGGGTTCTGGTGCAGCCACAGTGAACGTTGCCACCTCCCTTGGGTGGAGGAGGATTACAGCAAAGCCTAAGAGCATAGCCTGAGACACGGACGTTCCATCAGGAAAAATACCACACTGGAAGCAAATCCAGAGTGAAGGGTGATTTAAGTGCTTCCTTTACTGATGAAACATTTTCCCTTCTTCTGAGTATCTGTAGGTATACAAAAGCCACGAGTAATTGTATTACAGTGCTCAGCAGAGGGTCTTACATATGATAATTCCAAGAAATATGCCTTGTTATGAGTAACTTGTGCTTTGTTATAAGGAATTAAGAACATGCTTTTATGCACTGCTTTTCAAATCTGCTTTAAGCTACATGGTAGTGTCCTCAAAAAGGCTTTCAAATAAGAATTATGGTCCATATCTTAGATTAGGTACTGATAAATGAACTCTTTTCAAGAGAGATCAGTTGTGCCAGTTCTATGTGGTTTATACTGAAATAGTCCAACAAAATAGCATATAATACCATGTCATTATTATCCTTTTCTTCTTTTTTTAACCAAGCCAACCTTCATATTTATAGAGCAGTAGTTCTAAATCTTTTTGGGCTCACAGGCCATTTTGATAAGGCAAAAGTGTCAACAGACCAGTTACTACTATATTCCCCTCCTGAATTGTCAGAATGAACAGGAAGAATAAGGTTTTGATGAAATTCTAGTAACATACTTATTATTGACTGATGCCAGGAACAAAAATAAGGCTATTATCATGTTCTAAACATGAATAAAGTAACCTTCATTTGTCCAAAATAGCTAGCTGGCTACATGCCCTTCCTTTTATTTTTCTAATAAGAGGGCACCTAGTATTTATCCTAGTGGTGAACTTCCAGTATGTTCCCTAGTTTTAGGTCCCACTGAACTTAGTCTCCTCTATGTATGTAGTATTATAAAATTTAATTCATTTATGAACAAAACGTATTTTCATAAAATTTTATTTTGATCAATTCTTTCTTACAGGATGGGTTGGATGATACTGATCTGCCTTCTGAATTAATGACATTTTACAGTATCCTAAGTATAGCTTTTGTAGCAACAATATATTCAGTAATTTCAAAGTTATTAGGTTTTACATACATTTTATAAGGCTGTTAACTAAATTCTTCAAGTAACTACAAAAGATTCTTTCTCAATTATTTTGGACAAATGGAGTTCATTTTATTCACAGAGACCAACTTGAGGATATCTGGAAGACCCCTGAGTACATAGACTAGCAATCACAGTTTTAGAGCAACGGTATTATTTTTGTCTTCCTCTTCAATAAGACCGATGCAATGGAGTTTGCTTTTATGCTTCGCCTTGTTTAAATCCTTGGTTTAAAGTAAAATTCTCCTCTTTGTGACCACCTGTTTACTTTGAAATGATTGCTTTGCCTAACACAGTGAGTAAGGCATGCATGCTTTCCACATTTAATCCATATTAATTAATTCAGGGAGAAATCTGTTCGTTTTGGGGGCAAAGACCTATCCTAATCAGATGCCTTTTTGTAATTTTTGCAAATACTTTAATGAACAGCAGGGGGAGTCCAAACTCTACTTGAAGGTAAAACACTAGTCTAAACCAGTTTTATAGCAACACAGTTATGTTTAAGATAGAGTAGCTTATTACATTTTTTAAAGGACCTGAAAACCTAATGTCCTCCCCTCTACCAAAGCTTGTTGCAGTAAATGTTGCCTGAAAAATGGAATTGCTTTTTAATGGCACCATTTAATTTTTTTTTTTTCTCCATAAAAAGGAAGTTTGCCAAATTAGTATTTCACTGTGCCATTCCCACGGCTACATGTGTGAAAAATATAACTACTTAAAAAACAGTGATAAAGTTTAATGACCATTTTTCATCTTTGAAATTAAACACTGATGGCATTCTAAGGGTGAATGAATGAAAGCAAAAGATACAACAGAGAGGTAAGCACTGAGAAAACTACTAGACCAGCGGTTTGCAAAGCACAACCTGCAAATGTAGCATGCTGACTGCTGTCACAAAGGTTCACTGGAAAACCACCATGCTCATTCTTCTTTGTATCGTGTATCGTCTACACTTGCCTCCTCACTATGATAGAACTGAGCAGGTACAACACAGACCTGGCGGAAAATACCTACTATCTGGCGCTTCACAGAAGAAGTTTGCCACCCTTGGTCTAGATAGTTAATGAAGCACCACGCACACTATTTATTCTTTTTTGAACATTTAAAAGTTTTAAAATCCTACAAAGACTGCTTCAAATTGTACCAGTGAGAAAGACCAAATGATGGATACATTTGATGTGAAACTAGGAAAAACAAATCCGGGAAAAAGAAAAATCACAGGATTTTGAGTTGTTTTAGTTAAAAAAAATGATCAGGACGTTATTTTCTCCATCTGCTCAAAATTAAAAAGACAACTGGCTCCTTTTTTTCTTTTCTTTTCTTTTTTTAACAAAGGTAACAAGTATAAAAATCTAGTCGTAAACTGCCTTCAAAGTACAATTAAAAACCAACTAGAGAGATCCATCTTTTGAAGGGTTAACGAGTTCGGGATTAGAACATTGAAATTACCGCCACGTTGTCGATCTCACAATGGCTGCAGCAATAAGGAAGAGCGTAGACAGCAGGTGTAATAGCTAATTCCATCCAGTAGCCATTCAAACTGAACTTTATTCTCTTCTGGATGTAAGAACTTGCAAATGGCTCCATGACACTCTTAGCACAGTTGTCTTCATCCCATATGAAAAGAGGCAGTTTCTATGGCAATCCTGGTTAAGTGCCTATCATGCTGCACTAATATAGTGCAAAAATATGCCTTCCATATAGCAAAAGAGATGCAGTCAACCAGTTTGAAAATTAGGGAAAGTAGAAATGTATTAACACAAGCAAATTAGTTTTCCAGACAATAACCACTATAAAATACTGAACTTGAGGACTTTTTTTTTTTTTTTCTCTAAGATACTAGTACATGTCCAGCATTCGTACTTTGGAGAAAGACAAGAATTAAGTCTTGTAAAAGAGTCTTTGCCTCTGAAATGCAGGTTAATGAAAGCTACCATCAACCACCAAGATGCTGAACTTACTCAATAGGTTCTCTGCTCAGCTTAGCGCTTATCTCTTATTCACCATTAAAACTGCTTATTAACAAGTACATAGTCTGACATAGTAATGTGTATCATTCAATTGAGTATACATGTTGTTATGTTGACTATAATATTGTAGAGATCTTGGTATAAACTCTTCATGCTAAAATGTTACTATGGGTTAACACTGCCGACAGAGGCTTGCATCAGGTGTTCTAACTGACCAATTCCACAACCGTATTTTAGAGCTGAAAGTGAATGGTCAGTTGGTAGATTTCTGAAAAGATCACACAAAAATCTCTCAGAATGCAGCCTGTAGCCAACTAAATCTCCTAGAATTCTCATCGCTGATTTTTTATTTTTACATAAGTGGTACTATCTTGGTATCTCCATTGGCACTGATTTTCACTCTTTGATGCTCTTTAAAAAAGTTACAATGCATTTGAATTCACACAGTATGAAGAGCTTTGTGGCTGTTGGATGTCTACTGCAAAGTCAGAAAGCTGAAACTGGTTGTTGCCCGGGTAAGTTCTATTTTACATATCTGCATCTCCATCGTAGGCTAAGGTTAAAGGTTTCAGTCGGTTGTTTTGCCTTCTTTGGGGTTTCTTTGGCTTCTTGCTGTAGATAATAATAAAAATAATTGGAGAAGGATAATCAATCTCTAATCATAAATTTTACTGTCTTAAATGAAAAATTCAAGCTATATTGATAAAGTTGCCTAACTGCCTAATGACCTAAATTCAACCTTAAAGTTTGATTTTCTGGTATCTTTGAATTTCTTACTTAATGCTCTGAATAAACCTGAAATAGAACCCATCAAATATTTTATTATCCTGCAAAAGAATTATCAAAGGAAATTTCTCACTAACAATGGAAATAATATTATAGTATAATCATTAATATTTGACCAGAAATCTTTATAAATAATACATAATTTATAATACATGTTTAAAAAGATAGATGAGTAAAATTAGGTATCACCATAATAACTTTCTCCAGTAGTAATTCAGTATCAAACTCCATAGTTCACGATAAGCATACAAAGCAGTATTATCTTGTATAACCAAGGACAACATACTTGAGATGACCTGGAGCAGCTCTGGCTCATCTTCAGATAGTAAATGGCTCAGATTTGGTAGTTTTTAGAATATCTATGACTACAGCTATTTTTATTTCTAATTTCAGATAAGCATATTAAATAAGTATGGAATACTTATTTGAGACAAATTACTGTTTCTGTATTATAGTCAACTGACAGTGTTTTTGCTGAAATAGATATGTATCCCCTTAGATTTTTAAATATTTAATCACTCACCAAGCTAGATAAATCATGGAGACAATAAAGATGAGTAACACAAATGCCCCAGCTGCTACACCGTAAACCCAGGTCTTTAGTCTCCCATCTAAGAAGAATGGATATTAGTTATTAATTTACATTAGTCTGGTGTGTGTGTGTGTGTGTATATATATGTATATATATATATATATGACAGTCTTTAACTATGACCAATGACCAGTCACCTATGGCCAAATCCTTTCAAAACAAAATGAGTTACTGCTTAGGCACAGTTAATGATTAATGCAAAGCTGCCATTATGAGTTAGATGCTGCTTCATTAAAGGTAAATTATCAATGAGAATTAATGGGAAAGAAATAATATTTTCAATTTACATTCAGATTTCAAGTTCATATGCCTAAATTTTTGTAGCTTCTTATCTAAATTTTACTTCAAATTCAGTGTATGTGTAATGCTAACTAAGCATTTTCTTATTTTTATTCAGAGAATGGCAATTATGAGAAGAAAAGTAATGTAACTTCAATAAAGTCCCACAGCTTAGCGTTAATGCAGACAGGTTTGTGGACATAAATTTTGTCATTTTAACCTTTTTTTCCAAGATAAATTGAAAGTGAATATATTTAACTTTTGGGGGGGAATTAATCTTTTATCTAATTAACACTGTACTTTATAGTTCAGTCAACAATATCCTTTGTAAAAATAGCCAAATTTGATAATAACTTTTTAACTCCAAGTAACATTTTTCACTCCAAGTAACATTTTTCTAACTTTTTATTATATGGAATTAGGCAGGGTAAGAACTTTTCTAATTTGATTTTCTAGTCTCATTTTCTTTGAGGTTCTTAGTTTTGTGTTCAGAATAAACTTCAATTAGATGATAGTATTAATGACTTTGCCTAACTTGATCATTACATCAACATGTATTTTCTGTTGCATGGATACATTTTATTACTGCTAAAATTACTACTAAATTTATAGATTACTGCTAAAATTATAGACTGGGCAAATTGACTCCATAGACACTGTTTTATTCAATATTTGGAAGGCATCGAAAACAAATCGGTACTGTGAAAGTTTTTCTGCTTAGAGCTCGATCAACTTAGAGGTCCATTTAATATTCTAAATATAATTCTTTTCAATTCTAAGGATTTTAAAAATTAGAGACTGGGTTTAAAATCAACCATTCTTGGGTTCATCTGCCTTGAGAGTTGTTTTTCAACAAATATTCTTGGAGTTTTAAAAAAACCAAGAACAAAGTCTAAATGTACTTTTTAAGAACATAAATCTCTTTAATATATTAAAATAATTCATTTTAGGGAGGGTATATACTTAAAATGACAATATTCTCTTTTTAAACTTTTGTTGTTGTTGTTGTTTTTGTTTTTTGTTCTGATGTGAGAAGGTCTGCTTGGATTCTTAGTTGAAGTCAAGATTGCTAATAGCCATTTGCAGCTCCACTATCTTGAACACTGAGAGAAGAGCTTGCCAGGTTTGCACAAACAAGTCAACTTTGCAAAATATACTTTCAGCTAACAGCCATATGAAGGCAAGAACAATGTGGTTAAATCACAGTGTTTTGGTTAAATCATCCAAATACTGAAAATACTTAAAATCCTTGTAGTGATTCTCTAATAAGGGAAACTGTTTGCCTTAATTCATTAGAAATAGAGATGTGCTGTGCAGATTCCCTCCTTTCTCATATTTCTAACAACAGTAAAGTACACTATGCCTGGCTTTGCCTGGGTATTTCCTTTGGCCATTAACTGGTAATCCCTCTTGGTGTGGGGAAAAAACCACCATGATCTGCACTACCTTACAGACCTTGCAGCACAATTTTAAGCACCAGCTTTAGTTCCAGGACTAAGCATACAGTTCATTCCACCTGGGGAGACCGTGTGTGCAGGGTAGGGCCAGCACTGTATTAGGCCTTCAAGCTTTTGCCTGTGTTGGCTTCAAGTCCATTACTAGACACATTAAGGGTGTCTGTTTAATATGACAAGGATCTGGTAAGTCTCCAAACTTAAATCATCCCATTTAGACAGGAAGGCTCCATCCTTGCCCTGCTGTATCTGGCGCTAGGACAGATTCTGATTATTTGAGTTTACCAAATCTAGGGGCTGATAGAAAATGGGCTGGCTACCAAGGACTGCCCCTCCCCCGGTCCTGTCCTGGCATAGCACTGCATTACTGATATTCCTATTTTTAGGTTCAAATTATTACCAGTCTGTGGTCAAATGAAAAATTCTTGAATGCCTTTAGAGTTTTACTTGCTTCAGTTCTGAGTGACAATATACTTTATTCCTAATTAATATTTCCTTGTTAGATTTCTTTGTTCAATGTGAATATAATTATACTTATAAATTTAGGTCTGAGATCAAAATAACTAATATCCTAAATTTTTTTCCAGAAGAAAGTAATTTCATTTCTCTGAACTTTGAGCATGAGTGCCTTTTTCCTAATAACAAAAACATTATGCTATATGGCAGTATCAGAATAAATGAGTATAGATGAAATGATAACTCCTGAGAAAATGCTTGCTTATTTTTTTTAACCCTTTGACAGTGGTTAAATGTATAACTAAAGGATTCTACATTAACACTGTCTAGTCACTTCACCTGGCCCAAATGGCTGTAGAAACCAGGTCCTTCCCCGTCCTGTTGGGTTACTGGAGGATTGGGTGGGATGTACTGCCCGGCTGGTTTTCACATCTCCTCTTTTGTCCTCCACAGTGGGTATCACCACCACAGGGATAAGTGTGCACTGCTCAAGTGTACCATTAGAAGACATGACTTCAGTGTACCCTTCTTCACAACTGCATGTCCTCATCTGCAGAAGAACAAGAGAATTTCTACTGTACATAGAAGGGGATCTTTGAGAGCATAACAGATCCAACTTGAAGAGAAGGCTTTAAGGAAGTGCTGTTTGGGGAATTTACTCTATGTAATTTCTGTCTCAACTGCATAAAAACACACTTTTTAGACTGTATACAAATTATTTGAACAGTAGAAACAGTAAAAACATTCAGAATATTCATAGTGATAAAAGGAGAGCTCTAGAAATAAGGCTTTAGGCCCCAAGACATGCTTTTTCTGGGGGTGGGCGAATGGACTTTTAAGAGGTGGGGAGATGACAAATAATGAAGTTGGCTTGTCCTTCCTAATGAAGTCACACCTACCTCACTACAGGATGAGTGCGGTTGACTACACGGTGGGTTACAAGACCTGTCAGCATCAGGCTGGCGCACCACCAAGCAGCCCCCTGCAGAACAGAAAATCATACGTTGACAAGCAGCATCTCTTGCCATGAGAGAAACACACTGTTGTATAGACTTGTCTTTGAATCCTGAGCCACTTTGGGAACCCCCGTGGATTCTTCTAAGGGTGACTAACCGTGAACTATTTGGTTAGCCTGGACTACTTCGTACAGGAACTTGAGGCCCTTCTTATTCAGAGGAGCTAGCACAGTGCCCAGCACTCAGCAGGAGCTCCACAAGCACTTACTTGTTTAGTTGCTACTTTGAACACGCTAATTGCACACCAGCTATTTCTGTCCTCGTCCCCAGTTCCCCCTATTGGTCCAGTCCAACATTAAAAAGCAGACTGAATTTTTCTTTAAAGTTAAATTTCTTTCTTGGCTAGTCAGAGAAGCCATTTTCATGTCCCTTGAGTCACAAAATTTATGTGACTATCATATAAATGTGTTTTTTTTTAATAATGCATAGTTCTTAGACAACAATCACAATTCCTACCAGTTCAGGATTTTTGTGGGTATAGGAAAGAAAACATTTGTAGCTACTAAGTGATGTATTCCCTTCTTGTTTAACTTGATATTGCAGCTCTCTGGTTTTTCTTCCTTCTCTTTCTTCTTTGTAAGTGTAATACCAAGTGTGCCTAAGTTGTTACAAGTGAAGTTTCAAGATAAGAATTGGTGTCCTAGAGAAACAATATTGGTGATGTGGAGGGAACTTGAGTTTCAAACCATATTTGCTCAGTTGAATAGAATTTTAAGAAAGCAAAGTTTTTCCTTTACTTATTGAATTGATGATCCTTTGGAATTTAATCAGATACCTACTGTTAATTCTTTGCTTTATCTCTCAATAATATAACCTGCTCATCAAAAAATTGTGATGGGAAAGCAGTCACTGAAACGCAATTGCAGTTAAAAGGCCATTATTAAGGTTATTATCATGAAACACAGAAGAAAAAGGAAAACAACATCTTGATTTCTAATAAGGACGACTTCATAAAATTAAAGCAATCGATCAAGATAGGTAATATACTTTACATGCTTGTCTATTTCTCATAAAGAATCCCATCGCTCCTAAAAGATGGAAGAAGAATGCATATAGAGTTTATCACATATCATTTACACACTGGCCTTTTTGGTTTCAGAGTATCAGAAAGAAAGAAATACACTGGGTACTTCAATGGATTAAAAAGGTGAACACATGATGTCTACAGGTAAGCCTTTTAAAACTGGACTTACCTTTGCATTGCATTGAGGAGTATCCCCAAATTTAATGGAAAAAGAACTTTTAACATGTAGAATAAACAGCAGACAGATATTACTTGCACTCATATTTGGGGAGGAAAAATAAAAACCATGAAAAGTAATAGGACCCTCTGGGAAAACTCCAGTGTTCCCTCTGAATAGCTTCAAGAAGAATGTAGACCTTCATTTTCAACACTTGAGTTGAATGACCATCTCTATAAGTGCCTTCAAATTCAGAAAACCTATGCTTCCCTTCCTAGGGTGCTCTCTCCCCTTAGGTCTCTTACAGTGGTGTGGCTGGAAGAGATTCCCTCCCCCCCAGTAAATAATATTGTGAGAGAGCAAAGTTTCCTGGTAGGTGTCTCTTCTTTGTTATATATGTGTCCACTGGGAATTGCTGTTATCAATGGTTTCTTGATATAGATTTCTCATGTATACGATCTTACCTTCACAAGAATATAATTTGATATCCTGTTCCAGCTTTCATAGGAAATAAGTAAATTAGGTTTAAATAAATCCAGGTAATTTAAAATCTAATATAAAAATTGATGCTTTCCAAAAAGCATATTGATCTCTGTTCCTGTTATCTTACTGTATATATTACAGCTAAATTTATAAATGGACATTACTAACAGGCACCCAAATGCACATTACTTTTTATCTCTGCCAGAGGGCCAAAACAATGGCAGTAAGTCAGCAGGTCCCCCTGCTCTCAAAATTTTTGCTACTGTTACACTATGAAGATTCCTATAGATTAGATCTACAAAAATGTTAAAGGAGAGACAATTAGATTTTTGGGTCATGTGCTTAAGGTTGAGGTTCTTTTTCTGACCTTGGTTTCTTCCTAGGTAATTTACAAGGTACATATCTGGAGCCAAGTTTCTCTCCACTTCAAAGGGTCCTTAATAACTCTGGCATTTACTGAGTTTAGGTACAGAAACTTACAGTAATCACAGATTAGAGAAACTCTTTGGTATATTTGGGTCAATTTCAGAAAAATTTTTCATTTGGATTTCTTGACTATATAATTTTTGAGTGGGGATAGAGTAGGTTAACTACCCAGATACTCTGGGCTTGAGACCTGCTAATACTCTTACCTATTAATTAATTTAAAAAAAACCCCTGAATTATAGATTTCTGAATTCAAGCAAGATAATTCAAGATATTTAGCTTTGTATAATTACATTCCCTTAATAATATTTTTGGTCTTCATCTATATTGTTTTTGAGGTACAGAAAGAGATATAGTCAACAAAATACTGATTTTTTTTTTTTTTTTGAGAACGTGGTGAGTTATTCACATAAAATTTTTAGGGAAGGCGATTTGAGATGATAATTTATTGGAATTACAGAGTATGTTAACTAAGTTCTAGCAACATTATCTAAAATGGCTGGATGAGGGAGAATTTAATTGAAATAATAAAAAAAAAAAACAATTACTAGAAACTGAATCCCAACCATGAGCTAAATAGTGAAAGAATATCTTTGCTTCCTTATTTTGTTGAACCAACTGTATGTGTGTTACAGGAAGACTTTCAAAAAACAGAGAAATTGGAAATTTACCTGTTACATTTATACCATCTGACCTTTGACACCAGACTGTTCGGGAAGAACCCTTCCAGGCACTGGCCATCCATTTATACTCATAACACTGTCCATCTGCAGGGACACAATAAACATGAACAGAAGCATTCTGCTGTCTAGAAGGACAATCATGGGGAAAGAATATTAAGAAAATATTTATAAACAATTATAAAAGTGGTAAGTCCATCTCAAAAATTATTCAAATCTTGTCTTGGAATTGCCATATAGATGTTATAAAATTGTTATAAAAATTCCTGATCTATTCCTAAATCTCATTTTTTTTGCCAAGGTTTTTATTCTTTTAATGGTAATACAGTACAGTTGATCCTTGAACAACATGGGGATTTGGGGCATGTACCCCTATGCAGTCTAAAATCTGTGCATAACTTTTGACTCTCCCAAACCTTAACTACTAACATCCTACTGTTGACTAGAAGCCTTATTGATAACACAAAATCTGAGTTAATTGTGTTATATGTTACATACTATATGCTTATAATAACGTAAGCTAGGAAAAAATGTTACCAAGAAAACCATAAGGAAGGGAAAATATTTCATACTGTATTTATTATTTTTTAAAAGATTTTATTTGTCAGAGAGAGAGAGTGCACCAGGAAGGGAGGGCATTGCAGAGGGAGAAGCTCCCTGCTGAGCAAGGAGCCTGATGCAGGACTCGATCATGACCTGATGCAGGACCCTGGGATCATGACCTGAGCTGAAGGCAGATGTTTAACCTACTGAGCCACCCAGGAGTCCCTGCATTCTATTTATATTTTAAAAAAAAACCTCTCATGTAAGTAGATCTGGGCAATTCAAACCTTCAGTACAAGGGTTAACTGTATTATTAAAAGTTTTAAGAAGTATCATTACTCTATGTATCATTCTGAATTATACAGATGAAATATTTTTTTTAATGTAGCTATAGTACATTTATTTTAACTGCTATATAGAATTCCACTGTACTAAATGCCACTTTTTTTTTTTTCTTTTAAGGTATTTCCTCTGAATGGCTTTTAGGTTGTTTTCAACTTTTGCTGTTAGAGCAATGCCTCTGTGGTCAACCTTGTGCAACTCTCTTCATTCTCCTTTAAGGTAAATGTCTAGAAGACAAATTGCTGGGTATCACTATAGGGATGGCTGAAACTTTACTAAATCTTTATTTTTTCCTCTAAAAAGTGACAATCTACATATCCACCAGCAGCAAATAAGGGTTATCATTGTTTGAGCCTTCACAAACATTTATAATTGCCAGATTTAAAATTTTTGGTTAGTCTAGTGGGTGTGGAAGCTCTATCATCATTTTAAATTATAGTTCTTTATTAATGCTATTAAAAAGTAACAAATGTTTGGGGGCATTTAGACGACTTCTTATGAGTGTTGCTTCTTTATATCTTGTGGCCATTTTTTTTATCCTCCTGAAATCTATGCCTTTTCTTATTGAATTGTGGGAATTACTCTAGAATAGCAGTTCTCAAAGTAGGGTCCAGAGAACCTGGGAGACTTAAACATTCTTTCAGACTTTGTGTGTGTGTGTGTGTGTGTGTGTATTTCCTTTTTTTCAACTACACATCTGTGTGAGTAGAGCTGGATTTTCTTCGTATACATAAACTAAACAAAGATTACAACAGATTGAGTGTAGAAACAGAGACGAGAATCTGGCTGTCTTCCTCTAAAGCAGACATTATATATTTGCAAATATGTAAAACAAGACCATGTTTATCAAAGTTATTGTTTTTATTTTGCAAAGTAGCTATTTTCAGGAAGTATTATTGTTACATAAAATTGGTTTTTGGTTATTTAAATCTCATTTTTAGTATAAACTTTTGTGTATATATAACTCACAAAAGAAAATTTGGGGTCCTCATAAAATTTTAAGAGTATAAAATTAGACTAAAAAGTTATAAAACTGTTGTTCTAGATACTAATCCTTGGAAATTAATTGACTTCACAAATACCTTTTCTTAGTCTTTGGCTTCTCTGCTAACCTTGTTTAGGATCTACTACTATGTAGAAGATTTAATTTTTCATCTTTCCCATTTTTGTGTTTGTCCTGTCATTTAGGAAATTCTTCTCTACCTTGAGTTCATAATGATATTCTCCTATATTTCCTTCAAGTGTTTGACAGTTATGCTCTTTACCTTTTGGGTTTATAATTTATTTAGTTTATTAATTTATCAGTTTTGTATATGTGTGAGCTTAAGATAATTTTAAAAACATTATGTAGATAAAGTATTTCAACATTTACCGACCATTATCCTACTGACTTTCAGTTCTGTTATGTACCTATATATGAAAATTTGTTCCTGGGATCCTTTGTTTTATTAGTCTAATTGCTTTATTGTTGACTGGTCATTTTTTTTCAATTATTAGTGCTGTAGAATAAATCTTGAATAAAGCCATGAAAGCTCTTTGACCTCCTCTTCCATTTTCTCTTCTTGAAATTCTGGACTTTAATTAATAATTCTGGGATCTTCTTGGTCTTCAACTTCATACAAATTTTAGGATCAATTTCTCAGATTACTTGAAAATTTTTTAAATTACAGGGAATTTATAGGTAAGTTAGTATAAAATTGAAATGTAATGATATTGAGGCCTACCCATGAACATGCCTATTTTACTGTTTTCATTGTTTATATGGTTCAATAAGATTTCATCACTACTATTCTTATATCATTTCTATTAAATATATTTCTACTTGTAGTTTTATTTTGATTCAATTTTTTTCTAATTAAATTTTGTAATTGACTCTTACTGGTAAAAGATTTTATTTTTTTATTCAAGTATAGTTGACAAAGTATTCATTTCAGATATATAACTCAGTGTTTCAACAGTTACATACATTACAAAACACTCACCATAATAAGTTTAGTTAACATCTGTCACCACACAAAGTTATTACAATTTTACTGACCACATGCCTTGTGATGTTGTTATACTTTTTATCCCTGTGACTTGGTTGCACTATAACTGGAAATTTCTACCTCTTGGTTCCCTTCATCTATTTCATCTACCCCCAGTCTGGCAACCTAGTTAGTTTGCTGTACTTATGCTTCTGTTTCTGTGTTTGTTTTGTTCGTTCATTTTGTTTTTTAGGTTTCATATCTAAGGGAAATCATGTGGTATTTGTCTTTGACCTGTTTCACCTAGCATAATGCCCCTAGGTTCCTCCATGTTGTCTCATGGCAAGATCACATGCTTTCGTATGGCTGAGTAATGGAATACTGTATATTCATACACAACATTTTGAGCCATTTATTGATGGACATTTAGCTTGCTTTTATATCTTGCCTATTGCAAATAATACTGTAATAAACATGGGGTGCCTATATTTTTTTAAATTAGTGGGTTTTTTTTTTCTTTTATTTGGGTAAATACCCAGAAGGAGAATTACTGGGTCATAAAGTAGTTTTAATTTTTTGAGGAACCTCCATACTGGTCACTACAGTGGCTGCACCCATTGAGGTTGCTGCCAAGAACGCATGAGGGTTCCCATTGTCCACATCCTTGCCAACACTCGTCTTTTTGAAATTAGCCATCCTGACTGGTGTGAGGAAATTCTCACTGTGGTTTGGACTTGCATTCCCCTGATTAGTGATGTTGAGCATCTTTTCATTTGTTTTTTGGCCATCCATTACCTTTCTTGAAAAAATGTCTATACTGGTCCTCTGCCCGTTTTTTTAATTAGATTTTGTGTATACTGAGTTGTGTAAGTTCTTTATATAGTCTGGAGATTAACCCATTATTGGAAAAATCATTTGTAAATATCTTGTCCCATTCAGTAGGTTGCCTTGTTGTTGGTTTCCTTCTCTGCATAAGCTTTTAATTTTGGTGTAGTCCCAATACTTTTATTTCTGATTTTGTTTCTCTGGCCTGAGGAGACCTATCTAAAAAAATGTTGCTAAGGCCAATGTCAAAGAAATTACTGCCTATGTTTCTTCTCAGAGTTTTATGGTGTCAGTTATTATATTTAGGTCCTTAATTGATTTGGGGCTTATGTGTGGCGTAAGAAAGTGGTCCAGTTTTATTCTTTCACATGTAGCTACCCAGTTTTCCCAGTACCATTTATTGAAGAGACTGTCTTTTCCCTGCTGTATCTTCTTGCCTTCCTTGGGGTAGATTAATTGACCATGTAAGTGTGGGTTTGTTTCTGGGCTCTATGTTCTACTGATCTAGGGGCCTATTTTTATGCCAATTCCATACTGTTTTGATTACTATAGCTTTGTAGTATAGTTTGACATCTGCAACTGTGCTACTTTCAGCTTTGTTGCTCTTTCTCAAGATTGCTTTGGCTGTTCAGTCTTTTGTGATTCCATATAAATCTTAGGATTATTTGTGCTAGTTCTGTAAAAAAAAAACAAACACTACTGGTACTTTGATAGGGGTTATACTTATTCTTCCAATCCATGAGCATGATCTCTCTTTCCATTTATATATGTGGTCTCTAATTTCCCTTATCAATGCCTTATGATTTTCAGTGTACAGTCTTTTAATTCCTCAGTTAAGTTTATTTCTAGGTATTTTATTCTTTTTGGTACAATTGTAAATGGAGTTTCTTTTTCTTCTGTTTTGTTATTCATCTATAGAAATGCAATGGGTTTCTATATATCAATTTTGTATCCTGCATCTTAACATGATTCATTTTATTCTCATAGTTTTGGGGGGGAGGGTTTTCTGTGTATAATATTACATCATCTGTAATCAGTGACAGTTTTACTTCTTCCTTACCAACTTGGATGCTTCTCATTTCTTTTTATTATCTGATTGCTATAGGTAGGATTTCCAGTAGTACACTGACTACAAGTGGCGAGGGAGGATAATATCCTTGTTGTACTTCTGTTCTTAATGATAAACAATACGAGCTTGTCTATGAAGCATAATAATGTTAGCTGTGGGTTTGTCAAAGATGGCCTTTGCTATGCTGAGAACCACCTGTTGAGTTTTTATCATGAGCGATGTTATATTTTGTCAAATTCCTTTTTAGTATCTATTGAGCTATCAGGCTTTTTATTTTTTTGTTTTCTGTTAAAATTTTTAAGGTGAAAATCATATAGTAATCTGGATGATTATTTCTTTGTTTTCAACTATAAAGCTTCCGGTTGTGCTTTGGCTAGAACCTTCTTTACTAGGTTGAAAAGAAGTAGCCACAGTGAGCATCCTTGCTTTGTTACTGATTGCAAGGGAATGTCTCTTATGTTTCCCCTAATATTATGATGTATGCTGTTAGTTTTGGTAGATAACATTTATCAGGTAAAATGATTTCCTTCTAGTTCAAGTTGTATTGGGAAATTTTTATTGTAAGTTAATTTTGCATTATATGAACACCTTTTCAATGCATATTTAAAAATTATATGCCTTTTTTCCTGTTGCTGTGAGGACTTACATTAGTTTTTCCTAATATTTAGGCATCTTTGTACTTTCAAAATCATAATTAGGATATTAATGATTTGGTTAGATAATACTCGTTCATGATTTGACATCTATTTTCATTGGTGAATTTATTGAATGATTTTACTGACAGGGCTATGCTCCCATGGAGCTGGAGGGATTTTCCTCATCTTTTTTCCCCACACAACTTTATTTTTTAAGATTTCACATAAAAGGGAGTGGTTTGCTTCTTTAAATTTTGGTAAAACTCAAATATTTGATAAATCTGAGTTTTTAATTGTTACAGACTCCATGGTGTAGATTCTCAATTATTCTTGGTATAAATTATAACAACATTCTAGATTACCTTGAAGTATTTATATTAGCAAAATTTATTCAAAAATATATTTTCAAACTCCATTCTATTTGTTGTAGTATTGATTTTGCTCCCCCTTGATTTTTGCCTTGAGGTGGTCTACTGAGTTTTCGTCAACTATTGGTTGTTGATTATCTTGTTTTCTATCTCATGAAATTTATATTTATCTGTATTAGTTATATTCTACTTTTTCTTTAAAAAAAAAATTCTCTTGAGTTTAATGCTTAGCTCATTTTAAACTTTTCTCCTTCCCTTTTAGGCATTTAAGGCTTGAAGTTCTCTCCTAAGAACTTTTGTGCTCCCTCCCACAGGCCATTTGGTATGTAATGCCCTAGAAGTGTGGTTTTTAGTTTTTACCGTTGCGTGTGCATGGGGAGATTTCTTTTGTAATTTTCATTAGTGATTTCTAATTTTGTTTGTCCTTTTGGTTTGAGCAAATCTTTCCCTGGGATTTATTTCATTTTCATTACTACATTGTGCTAGGACGTAAGGAATGATTTATCTGGTTGGTGAATTTGGGAAGATTCAACTGACAATGGGGATGATTCTCCCTACTTCTTAAGTCATCTAGCCCATTTGGTTTTCATTCTAAGCATTGTTCCTTCACATTCTAAGCTCTCTCCTCCAACTTTTCAGTAATATTTTGGCTTCTATTTGCTATTAAATGTCAAACTCCCTAATTGTTTCAAAACACAAGCAGGAAGGAATGGGTTGTTCGTTGACCCTATAAATTCTTAGGTTTTCATTTAGACTGCCTCTGTGTTCCCAAACTATGACATTTCAATGTGCGGTGGCTCTTGGAAATGTCATGAATTGCGTGGCTCTATATGTACATGTACATACACATATAAACCTATAAACATGTATGTTCATGTGTTATGTCAAATTCTTATCAACACTTTATCAATTTCTAAGAATACAGTGAAACCTCTCACTTTGCTGTGGATTTTTCTTTGTTTCCACTGATTAAAATAAAGGATATTATTGTGACAAGGGTTGTCCTGGGTATACAAATAATGTGATCTCAGTTATTATAGCTCATAAACACACATTTTTTTACATCTCTTATCTAATTTATGAAAGGTGGAAAGATTTTTCCTCCTATAAGTTTTTAAAATTCAGGATCATACTCCTAATTCTCAGTCTTAAGTGAGATCTTAGCAAATTACTTATTGAACAGAAAAGTCCGTATCTTATGCTTTTGTCTATCAACGTAAAAATGAATTAAAAAGATTTAATGATTTGCAGCACTCACCATTACACGATTTTGTTTCTAACATTTGCTCTGGGCACAGATGCTGATTTTCTAGTTCCTGTATAATCACAGCTCTGGAACGGACCTGTATTCCACCAAAGCCTAGGTCTTCACCATTCACACAGGTTAGCTGACACAGGCTCCATGAAGACCAGTCCTTCAGATAACAGTCACCTGCAAAACACAGGTTTGTGGTTTATACCCATACCAATAAACAGTGGCCAAGCATATAGTAATTTTACTTCTTAACCTCACTGGGAAATATATGACTAGCATACCAAAAAAACATGATATTTGTATGATTTAGATAACTATTTAATATTTGTGAATTTGTAAGTGTGTATCGATGTTACTTTTGGAGTGGACGTTACTGGGTATAGCCTATGGATTGAAGGAGCTTGTTCCTTGTGATTCACCTCCTCTGAAGAGACAAAAAACCTACCACCACTACTCTTGTCATTATTACGAAAGGGTATATCATCTTGTAGGTACTTATAATTTCAAAAGAATCTGAACTCCGAGGCTGAGAAAACTGGCATTTACACTTTTTTCTCCCCTATTGCTTACCAGAGGTGTGGAGGTGAGAAAGCCAATTGAGCCACTGGAGTAGTGGCGACAATGCTTGTAATTTTACCTGATCTACAGCTTCAATCCACTTCTCCTTTTTTTCAGTTATTGACTGAAGAATAATACACATGAAAAAATGTTGGAATTTTCACAACGTGATTACAAAACCATGCAACCGATACTCCTATCAAGCAACGGGGCATTCTCAGAATTTCAGAAACCCTTCTTGGGTTATATATGGAATTGCACCGTACACATCTTCAACAAATATTTCGCTCTTTTTTGTTTGCAAGATCCACATGTATTTATGTAGTTCTAGTTTGATCATTCTTACTGGTGTACTTTGTTCCACCGTATGAAGGTATCACGATTTAGATATCCGTTCTAGTGGTGGGTAGGTGGAGAGTTGTAAACTCTTCCTACTAGGAATACCGCTGTTGTGAACATTTTAGTATGAGTCTTTGAACTTTTACGTGCATTTCTATTGGGTCCATACCTAGGAGTGGAATTGCTGGACCCTGGTGTATCATGCGTTCAACCTCTTCAACCATTTTGAGAATAGGGAAGAGTTAATGACGTATCTTTCCCATATGCCCATCCGTGCTTCAGGACTGACTGGTGATACAGTATTCAGAGGGTACAGTATTATGACAGACACAAATCCATAGGGATTCTTACCATGTTAATTATTCTAGCCATACCACATGCATAATTCATATTGCGTTACATTATGCTGCAGAGGTCTAATATTAGCACAAAGTTGCCTGGAGATCGGATTAATGAAAACATGTCTTGTGTTGTAATTAAGAAATCTTGGTCAGGCATGAATTATTGACTAATAGATGTCTAATAGTAAAGTGGAGTGATCTTTGTAGATCTTTATAATAGTGTATCATTAATATTCAATGTCCTCCTGAAGTGCAGAAAATTCTAGTAAATTTTACAAGTGTTACAAGCATGTTTAAATACTTTTGGGTCCCCCAGTTTTTAATTATGCAGGAGAAACTATTAAAATTTTAAACAGTCCTCTCAAGATAAAGGTAATATAACTCTACCTCAGTGACTGCAAACTACATGGAAATAAAGCCTACTAGTAAAAAAGGTAGGTTTTATCTCTCTGCTTATAGCACTTGAAATAGTGTATTTTACAATAGAATTCAATATATCTTTTAGTAACTGACTGTGAGTTATACATTCCTCACCCCCAAAGAATCCAGCTCAGGCTTCAGAGATTTAATAACAACAAAATGAGAATGAGATATTAGCTTGTACTAAACATACTTTCATATTGTGACTGTGACCTACAAAGCATAATAATAAACTACACTATGCCTGCAAAAGACAGGACAGGTGTATGAAATGCACATCCCTACTTTAGTATTTTGCTCTTTAAAGCTTGGTAGCTCCTGTATTGCCAATTTTCAAACCCATTATTGGAGAAAACCAGCCAAGAGAGGTACTGAGATGCACAGATCGTAATTTACCAAAAAAGAGCAACCTCATCCTGGATTTATAATTAATTTAATTAGAATGGTGTGTTTGCCCTGTTGGATATTATGGGATCTTCCTTTCCTCTGGGTCACTTAGGACAAAGTTCAATCTCGTGTTTACTTATGTTAGTATTAGATTTGCAACTCTCTCTTCCATTAGAAGGTAAACTCAATGTGGACAGGGTATATTTGTCTCTCGCTGTATCTCCAATCTTGAGCCCTGGGCAGGGCCCCAATAACACTTGATAATCAAATGAATGGGTGATTGGGCTGCAGGAAGTATAATGAAAACAAGTAGGAGAAACTCCACAAGGAAGTAGACACCAATGCCTGGCGAGGAGGCCAGTGTTGTGGGTACCATAATAATTGTATTAATGGCCCTGGAGAATTGGCTTTGGAAGTGATGGGCCTTACCAACTTTTAGCTTTCATCATCTTTCATGGACTATGTGACCATGCAGCACATCGAAATCCAAACGTTCAGTCCCTGGCTTTTCTCAGAGCCCTTACCTGCTGCCACAGGCTGAACCTCAGTCTGTTGTGAAGCAAAATGATTTTATTAAATTCAATTGTGTGTGAGATCTGGACTGAGATCGGGCCAGTTTGGGGGGCAGGAAATGGAAGAGGGGAATTGCTGGATCAGGCTGTTATTAGCAAGTGTTGGAATGTCCAAGAAACAATACTTAGCCTATGTCTAGAAAGTAAGATTCTTGAAAAGCTCTTTCTTCTCCTGAAGTAGAGGAACCCATCTGTACACACAAAACTGTTACAGTTGAATATGCAAAGTGAGAGGATGCTCTCAAAGTCTAGCACTTAGTTCAAAGGATTGGGTTTTATCTATGCTCTGTTTAATTTTATTCAGTTCACCTTGATAAACTATAGAAACTGCCAATACAATCACCTCAAATAATTTACCTGTTGAAGAATAAGCAGATTAATGAGAATGAGTGAACAACCTCTATTGTCTGCTTTTTACAGTGTTTAGATACTTAATTCCATTAGAATAAACTTTTGAAAATATGTTCTCCAGCTTTAAAATTTTCTTTGACTACCCAAATAAAAAAGGTAGGATTTATTTTTGTCTCCAATATTTGTTTGCCAAATACTTTTTATCTTGGGGGAATCTTGTTTTGAAATAACACATTCCTTAATAAGATATTAATATTTTTCTTATATGCAAATTGAGAGAATAAAAACTTTCCACTGAGGGTGAACTATAGGCAATTTATTTCCAATCTTCTTCTTTCCTGGCCTACTAATAATAAACTGTTGCCCCCATCTTTCTCAAAGCCTTAGGCTCATGCTTGACATTGAACCTATTTTGATTTCTATCTACCCTCAAGTTCTCTGCCTCAAGCCCAAATTCCTAAATATTAGCTTCTCACTGTTTGCCAATTATCTCTAAACTATCTGATATATAATGTTTGCTTTCCACATTTTACTGCATGAACCCCTTGTGTCTAACTTTGATTTGAATTGGAATTTCTTTCAATATTTTCTTCCATAATATTTTTTTCTCTTGATGATGTAGCTGGGGATAACACTTGAGGTTCATGACCATTTGCCATCACACTTTGCATATATTCCATTGTCTTTTGGCTTTCATTGTAACTAAGAAGAATTCTTTTATAATTTTAAATGATTACCTTCAGTTGCAGGTAATCTGGTTTTTTTCTTGATGCTTTACTAGTTATTTCTCTACATTTTATATTTTACCTACAATATACCAATGTGCGAATTTATTATTGACTCTATTCAGGACCTAGAGTAAGCTTTCGTTACAAGGACTTAATCTTTCTTTAGCCATTATGTGTTTAGATCCTGCTTCTCTTTCTCCTGGAAGTCCTAAATAGGTGGAAATTCTGTCATACTTGTCCTGTCAAGCATGAGCCTAAGGCCTTAACTGCCATTCCCTGCAGGTGTTAAAACTCCAGGTGGGTGGGTGTCAGCAGAGGCCACATGGGAGACCCAGACTTCACCCTTCGCTGGCAGTAACAAGGCAGTACCCCCCCTTCACCCACACTACAGTATCCAGTTTTTGGCGCAGATACTACTGAGTGAGAAGAACTAGCTGACATGACTTGAGTATCCATACAACTTGGACTATACCCCTTTCTCAACCCTGGTGCTAACAGGAAATGACCAAACTATGAATTCTGTTTTGGTATTGTTACCTGGGCAAGGCTGGGTGCAGGTCTCCTCGAGAACCATTTTTTTATTACCATCTATGATGGGTTCGATGTCAGTACAGAATTCTTCATCCACCACTTTGCTGAAATCATCAGCTGATCCATCACTCACTACACAAGAAATGTTCCTTGTTTTGGTCCCTTCGCCACACTGGGCATCCTGAAATGCAGGAAGAAATAACTAATTAGGAAAAGAAAAATAATTCATTAGCAAGCTCATCACTTACAGTCATCTCTACACCACTGATTTTGATTTATGAGCAGTTAAAGAAGCATTTGTCACCCTAGGGAAGAAGTCCTATAGGACACTAGCTATAAAGTAGACAATGAACAATCTATTTGTTTTCTAGCCAAAGACAGGCAAATAAATTTTCATTAAACTGAATCTGTCTCCAAATGATTTAAAAAACACAGGACAGGGACTGCTTATTATCAAAACTAATTAAACAGTTCCAAAATGGCAAAGCATCTAAAATCTTCAGGAGGAAACACGCTGTCAGCTCTGAAAAATACTTCTGAAAACAAGTCTCTGCGGATAAAGGACACACATTTCCATACAACTTCTTGAGATCTGATTACCTGCACTTGGCATAGAGACCACTGGCCATACTGCCACTGGTAACAGGGTTTCACTGGGCAAGGCCTGGACTGTTCCATCAAGGCAGGGCATGGCCGCCCATCACCCTGAAAGGGCTGGGTCACTGTGCGTCTTCGGACCATTTTTCCTTAAAGAGATACAAAGGGATGCAACATATTTGTGCAAGCGTGTATCTTGAGAGAGGGCATCACAGACCTTTCTGCTGAGGAGACCTGAGGAATGAGTAAGGCTCAGACGTTTTGAAGAGAAAGACACTGACTCAACCTTTCTGAAGATTATCTGGTAAGACTTCAAGCAAGAAGGATATTTTATTTCCTTTTCCTTTTTTTTTTCTTTTAAGATTTTATTTATTTATTTGACAGAGATCACAAGTAGGCAGAGAGGCAGGCAGAGAGAGAGAGAGAGAGAGGGAAGCAGGTTCCCTGCTGAGCAGAGAGCCCAATGCAGGACTCGATCCCAGGACCCTGAGATCATGACCCGAGCTGAAGGCAGCGGCTTAACCCACTGAGCCACCCAGGTGCCCTATTTCCTTTTCCTTGGCCTTGGGTCTAATGTTAATGAAGGTACAAACCTGTGAGGCCACATGTTTGAGAACATTCTGACCAAGGAGACCAGTCGGAAAGCTGACAGTTGACCGGGCATTCCACCATGCAGGATGTGTTCATCGGCCAGTTCTTCTCCAGGCCAAGCTGCGAGGAGAGAGGCAGATCTGTTTGTACTGACCTGGAAGCATGGCTCAGTGCTTAGAAGGAGGGAGTAGTGGAGAGGAGAGGACAGGACGAAAAAGCAAGATGTATAACAGAATAAAAAGGTACCTGGAGGTCAAACACCCACACTCAAAAATAGAAAGTGGCTCAATCCAGAAGACTGGGAGCAAAGGGCACAGGATGAGTGCTGGAGCCCATTTACTCAATGCTGTTGAACTGTTTAAATAAGTCATGAAAAAAAAGTAGCTTTAGTCTCCAAATTGGCTTAACTTCCCTAAACAAGGAATGAAGAGGTGTAAGCACAATTCCTTTCCATTAGTTAAAAACCAAGAATATCACCAATATGTAGATCTATAGTGGTATCTCTGGGATATAACTTATTTTTTCACGTGCATGTTAACGGAAAAGCAAAAGGTTTGAAAGAAAAATCACCGTTTGAAACTAATAACACACTGAAATAATACAAAATATTAGTTGTTAAGTACACTATCTCTTTCAAAAGGAAATATTGTTCAATAGAACTTTTTGATTATGACTATTTCATAAACACTTTTTTTTTTTTTTACAAAGATTTTATTTTCTAAAACTGATCGCAGCAGCTAACTGTAGGATAACTCCCTTATTCTGGTTAGCCTCTCATCAGATACTAATATTGTGACATTCTGTTGGCACTGAGTTCCTTACTTAAGCATTCTACTTTTAAAATCGGAGGTTTCAAACTTATTGTCTGTGTACACAAACAGTTAAAAATTCCAAGGTTCAAAGTAGCATGAAAATAGAAATATTTAAGAGCTTGTTAGGAGAGTACAATTTTGGGGGCGGGAGTAATCCTTGGGAATTTGTAAGATCTTGTTTCATTTCTGTATGGAAAGGAAGTTCAAGTGTCTAATGTACATAACAAAAGCTGGCAAAAGAAAATTTTTCTGAAATCTTGTGTTTTGGCCCAAGTATAGCTCGTGGCTCTAGGTTATCCGCTGAGAGAGGATCAGGTCAGTGACTGCAGGCTGCATACCTCTGCAGGCACTCCCATTATATTCTCCACCAGTAATACTTGACAAAGCTGAGCATTTGGTAAAAAAGTTTTTTACTATTTTTACCATATCCATTGAAGTCTCATAAAGTCACTTAAAGTCATGGGAGGTCGAAGAAAGGAGACTTACAGTGATTATATGCTAAAAACGATGTGTAACATTTAAGGTAGACCATTGTTTTCTGGACAGAAGATCTGAATCACAGAATTCAACTATTACTGACTCATTTCACTACAGAATTGAAAAGAATGTCTGTGTATAGATGCCCTGGGCATCCAGTAGTAAGACATTTTAACCCTTTGCTACTTTTTTTCTTACATTTATGTGTTCTTCTTCCCCCCCCCTCCCCTTACTCTCTCAATATATTGGGTGAATAAAGAAAACATCAAAGAAAAAATGCTATATAAATGCTAGATGGGTTTAACCCTAATTGTCCTCTTTGTTGGGTAGGAATGGCATTTTTTTTTTCTTTTTGGCTGTTAGGGACACAGCAAGAGTTAGCTACTGCTGTCATGCTGAATGCAGGGTTTACACATGTATTAGTAGGTAGGCAATCAATCCATTGTTAAAAAAGATAGCCAGCTTTTCTCAGGGCTATTATTTAATACTACTGCATCCATGGGGATGGATAAAATGGGATAGAAGTTGTTTATTCCAATTCCTGCAGAGAGAGCACTATTCTCCCTAAAGACAGTGTTTACTAGAATGTTATAATTTGAATCCCTAATTGTCACCACAGCATTTGAACATTATAATATTAGTGCATAAGAATAAGTTTATCTAGACTCCTGGATAATTGAAATTAGTTATTTCTCAGGGTTTACTCACATTTCACTAAAGACATAAAGGAGTCTAGGTATCCCTCTGTCCTATAGTCATGTTTTTTAATTGGTTTTGTAGGATTTGGGTTTAGCTTTCACAAAGCTCTCAGCTATTCATAGATTTCATTCTGATCCAGGATGACATTTATATGTACATTTGCAAAAAAGGAGATACATTAATTAACTAGAAGTAGATCAAAGCTCTCCAGCCAATATATGACTATAATAATGTTCATTAATACTAATGTTATTTTTATAATGATTACATTACTTTGATGTTACTAGTTTCAAAACCAAATTAATTCAGGTATGAAATGTATAATTAAAGTGTGAATACGCTAAATTATGTTATAAGATGGTGGTGAGTGGAATTTATTAAGTAAACAACTTGTTTTCAGCACACTCGGGAACTCTGTTCCCATGGACAGATATAACGAAGTTGTTAGGGCCACATGACAAAGATATCAAATGGATTAAGATATTTCCATCTCGAGTTTTTTCAGGAGCTGGAACAATTTACTATGGGCTTATATAACCCCTGGGATGTTTAGATAGAAGTTATGGTCACCATGTCTATTGAACCCTAATGGAGTCATAAGCTCCTCTCTCTCTGTTCAAGATCTATTGAAGCTCCTGCTTATCTTGGTTCTTGTTTAACCCAGTGGGGCTTACATGCAGGGGAAGTTAAAACCTGTCAGGAACGTGAGTACACATTTGGTATAGGAGTCAGACAAAATCGTTACATGAAGTGTTGTTTCATGAAAGCTAAGAAAGACCAACAACTATGTTTCCCCACATTTCATAAGGTCATACTTAGAAATGACATCACTTTTATAAATAGGGAAATTAATAGCTGTAGTCTCTGTACCTCAGAGTTACAATGGCAGACTTCACTCCTTTGTTTGAATTTCAAGCTCGCATCCAGACCTGAGTACTTAGACTCTCACAGCTGGATATTAGATCCTAATATCAAAATCTGCTACCAAACCACATGCGATCAATGTTGAGCAACAGAGAGAATAAATGATGGCTCTTGGCAGGTGTCCCAGGCAACACAAAATTCACATGAAATTACAAAAGATGATGAGTAGTCTGATTAAGATTTATTGCCTTTATTCACCTTGATTACTTATTGTTCCCCAAGCATTTCTTTCAAAATAGGCTAATTAGCATACCTTTGGGCTCCAAGCAGAACAAAATACAGGAAATTATGTGTAGAAATCAGTATTTGGACAGTGTTTCTTTTCAAGAGGGTGCTTAGCGGCCTCTGAATAGTGCAGAGAAACGTCTGCTGGTAATGAGCTGCACTGAGCACAGGTCACTTGGCTCAGCATGAATCAAAATTATTAGGGAAGAATTTACTCACAGAGATATAACACAGTATCCCCTCACCTCTTCACAATATTTCAGGTCAACCGACTTGCCATCACTTCGAACACAATCCAACATCCTTGTTTTAATGCCATTTCCACAAACTGCCTTCTCACTCAGCTGACACGTACTCCAGTCTGAAAGGAAGGGAGCCCATCAGAACAGAAGGCTACGTAGGAAACAGATTTCAAATGAAACTCTGATGACCTGAATCCCATATTTAATTCACAACTGCTTCCTAAGCCCCACAATCAATCATCCCACATGCAGAGCATATGGGTCCCGGCTTTGAACATATCAAGAGTCAAATGGAATTGCTGGGGTTGCACAAAGCTACAGGGATTATTCTTGAAGGCAGATGTCTACTTGACAATCTTTGACAGCTAGCTGTTTGGTGACATTGTGAAACTGGCTTTGGCCCGCAGATCAAATGTCACTTAAAAACTTTTTTCCCTAATAAAAGGAGAAATTTAAAACTCAACATTAGTTTTATTTTAGCAAAATCATCATAATTTTAATGGGTGCCACTTTAACTGTGTTGCTTTAGTCAAATAAAATACCATTTCGCTTACTGTCCATTCTTAGAATATTTTAAAATATACACTTATTTATTTCAAAATCACTTTTGGCCAGATCTATTTAGTACTTTTATTTCATGTCTTTTGCAAAATGATTTTTTCATTTTTCCAGAGTAGCATAGCATATCCTGGAGAACTGTGACTTCTTTATATCATCAAAGGAAACTGAAGAGAAAAACCTAAGGAAGCAAAAAGCCAATCTGACTGCTGTGTGTTATTGTACGAGGTTTGGGGTTCATTTTAGTGTGAGAATTACTCGGGAAGAATTCCCAGATAAGCTTCAGTATTGCCATGCATCATGTAAACCAACACATTCTCTTCTTTCCTAGACTATCTGCCTTGATGGTATGGAAGGGTTATGGGAAAAAAGGGAATTCCTAATAAACCTTTTTTTCTGAATGAACAACCCACGTATCCTTTTTCATCTGTACCTTTGATAATATAGAAATATTAGTATCTTCGTCATATACTTTTTGGTAGCTCAAGATTGCCGACATTTTTACATCAGACTAATTGTGCTTATAAACTGTCCCCACACCAAGAATTGTCCCAGGATGTTATAGCAATTAAACATCTCCTGAAGAGGATGTTTACCTTTCAATAAACCTGATACTTATGGGAAAGATGTATCTTTTACTTGCACCTTCCCAAAGCGGGAGGATGTCTTGAACGGGATCACTTAGACTCTTTACAATCTGCCTTAATCCCCTCATCTCTTCACAACATTTCTCTTCACAATATTTGCAGACATCCTCCACATCTTGATGTCTATTAAAAAGAGATAACTATTTCTGTCTTTAAATAAAGAATTCTCTGGGAAAGTAAGCAGCATGTCCAAGAGGGCCACAGATGGGGATGAACAGTACTTACGGGGTTGCTGCTGGGCTGGAAGACGTGCGATCTGGCTTACATCTCGGGGATGAGGAGACTATGCACGTACCTGTTACATTATAATCGTAGTGGAAGCAGTTTTTGTTCAGGTTACAAGGTTCCTTCTCAACAGCATTAGGGCAGGCTCTTCCTTCATCAGCGGGTTGTCTGATGGGATCAGCTGACCTTTGCCGGAAACTGCTTTGACTGCAAGGCTGACAAAGAAGAAAGCAGCTCCTCAGAAAGGTGAATGAAGACTCAGCCACACGAGGGCTAATATATTAGGGAGAGCACCGGAGCAGGAGGGAGACTGTTGGGGCCGCTGGCTAACTTGAACAATCCCATTACACCTAGGTTTCATCATCTATGAAATCAAGGTGTTAGATGAGTTTCCAATGTCCCATCCAGCTGTAAGATGCTCAAGGGTCTATGTGTCAGACACTCAGCTACAAACACACACACATGATCCTATTAATTATTGCACATCACTACTATAGAATCCATAATCCATCAATCTATCCAGTACAGTTTCTTGGACCTGAAAACCATTTTAAGGGTGACTTTAAATAACTAGCTTTTAGTGACCTCCTTGATTTTCCTAACGGGCACACACACATGCACAGGAACACAACTCAGCAGGTAAGGAAGACAAGCCTGCCATTTGCTACTGGCACCGTCTTGTTCGGAAAACATCTGGTTTCTAAGAACAGGAACTTCAAATCGGATGCTATAGAGTTAGAACAGAAACTCATTTGCACAGCCTTGTCCAACAGCTGACTCTTTGTTGCTCTTTAACTTGTATCCAAGTCAACTGGCATCTCTGTTCTGCTCTGCTCAGTCAGCTGGCTGCCAGTTGCACCTTTAATCATGTTAACACGGAGACAGAAAATTAACTTCGCCTTGAAAACAGGCATCATAAATTCTTTGAAATTGTCTTATTTCGTATTTCAGCATATTAATTCCACATTAGATGTATTCTTCCCGTGCTTTTTGATGCCATTTTGAAATGTGCAGCTTTACAAAGGTGCCCGGGCCAAGGCAAATTTCCTAAATCCTAAACAGCCAGTTCTGTTTCAAACAAGCCTTTCCAGGGTCCCGCGGAAGAGCGCCTATGGGCTGTTGAAATCTAGAAGCTCTGTGTGATTTGAAACTCTCAGCTGGCTTTGCAGCCCCACAGAGACACAGAGTCCGTGAGTGTAAAGAGATTCACTGACACACAGCTTTCTTCTTTTGATTCCCTTTTTTGCCAGCCTCCTTTGGGTTTTAGTGTCAATACTCTGGCTGCAGTATACCCACTGTGTGGAAGATGATTCCTTCAATTTAAATAAAACGGACTGGGCAAAAAGCAAGGGATGACAAGAACCCGACACCATTAAAGTACCTTTACCAGAGCTTCCTCCTTTTTTTCCCTTTACCTGGAGGGACTCATTATCACCAGTGCAGTTTTTAACATGCTGTGTATTTATAGGCCAATCTGAAGGCGGAGGAGGATGGAGGATGGAGGAACACAGAACTTCCAAGAGGTTGAGCTGTTCTCATGTGGGTCAAAACACTACTGACTATAAATGGCCTGGTCAAAGAATGAGGTAGCCAAGAAAACACCCTTGCCATGATAACTAATTTGGTAACTAATTTAGTAATTACTATTTTCTTTTTTTTTTTTTTTTAGTAATTACTATTTTCTTAATAATAGCTTTAAAGCTTTAGTGGTAAGGAATTAAGTAAACGCTACTTATAAACAGTTAATCATCTCACCAAAGTGCATCGGGTCCAGGGGCCCCATTCAGATACCACACAATCCTCGGGACATGGTAATTTGCACTCTCTAGAGCCCAGGGGCATCTCTTCTGGATCACAGAGGTAATCTTCTACATGGTCAGAAGGGCCATCTGCTGTGTTCTGCATGCATCTAGAAGAAAACACACTATTCAGTGAAGGAACCAGGACACTTAGAACAAGGGCTGACCCATTCGATAGATGGTTCTTCCTAAGGCATCCTTATGGGGTTGGGAGGTGGGAAGGTTTGCATTTAGTAACAAAAATTCTCCAAACATGAAGACATAAAAGGATCTCTACCTCCCACAAATACTTGCAGAGTTTTAGCATGACATAAAATGTACCCTTGCTTGTATCATCATAATCTTTTAAAATTATAGCCCCTGTGTGGATTATAAACTCTGTCTTCCTCTGAAATAAGAGGGTCTTTTACCCTCATAAATGATGCAGCAACTAATGAGGAATGGTCCAGAGAGATTCATGGAGGGGCTACTTCTGGGAATTTTGGAATCTAATGCACTTTTTTTTTTTCTTCAGAAGGAAATGGCGGATTCCAGAAAAGATAGATTCATACAGGACGGAGGATGAGACACACTGAACTTTTCTGGTGAGAGGTTTCATTAAGAATTTTCAAAAGTAACTGATGGCATTTACCAAGTTATCTTGTCATTTTAAAAGTAATTTTAGCCTTCTATATGCTGATAACTTTAAAAGAAAGCCAGAAGTGAAAACACACTTATATTAGTAATAATAGCACAAATTCTCTAAATGTAGTTGTTTGAATCATCCTCTATCTTGACCTTTTTTATTGTTAGTTTTCTTTTTAACAGAACAAATTCAAACATTTTATTATGTTTCATTCTTTTGTAAGCAGTCATGGACAGCTCCTTTACTCATCTCTTGGGGGTCTAATTAACGTGGCTAGTAACAGACTTCACTCTTAGCTTGGTTAATAATGTCTCCAGGCACTTTCCTAGTGGAGGAGGAAAACTTTATCCCTCATCTATAACTCAGAGAAGGTCAACCAAAGTAATGGTTGGGGAAGAGCGTGCATTGTTGGAGCTAAAAAGGCAGGCTTGTGTTCCTGAGCCTCTCAAACTCATGGCACTGTTTTAAACTGTCGGTTAAATTACATTATCAGTTATACCTGGAATCTCACCTTTCCCAGGGATTTACAGTCAGTGGGGACACTACATTTTCACAAATCAACTCTGCAGAAATTCCTTTCTATACGGTGCTCCCCAATTTAAGAGGAATGTCGTTTTCCTGTGGGATGCATTTAATGACTGGAAAACTGTGCTGCTGGTCATGTCTTAATTGGGTTTGGAGTCTGAAAAAATACGTCTATGAATACTCGCCTCTGCATTTTGCTGTGTGTGGTGTGAACTGGATAAAAACAGAGAAGAGCAACCACAAGAATACGCATAGGGAGGTATTTGTTTGATTTCATCACTGAAGAAAAAATTGTAAATTTCTTTGGGAGAATTTTAGCCTCTCAGGAAAGAGTTCTGTCTTCGATGGCATTTTTAAAATATTGTGTTTAATACACACCACCAGGCTAAGGAGGGCACGTATTGCATGGAGCACTGGGTGTGGTACATAAACAATGACTCCTGGAGCACTGAAAAAATAAAATAAAATAAATAAAAATATTGTGTTGACAGCAGCTTTGAGAGGACATGGAGCAGCTTTGAGACAACATGGAGCAGAGTTTAAACCCAAAAGTTAGGTTTGCTGCTGACAAAAGATTATATTCATGGTAGGCACTGACACAGTGTATAAGGATTAACTTGCAAAATTACCTATTGATCCGGAGTTAAAGACAGATGTTCAATACTCTATTAAGCATTATGTACATAAAGCTACATTTTCACAGGCTTTTCTCCTTTCATTTTTTTACTATAGAGCTAATTTATTCACTTTAGGAAAATCAGAAGAAACAAAAAAAAAATCATATGATTCTATCACTGAGAGAAAAACACTCTTTACAAATGATTCTATGTAAGCATATACTTCATTTCATTAAATAGAGCAAATTTTATCGACTATTTGTACCATTAAGAAATCAATGATACATTATGAATATCTCTTCATATCATTAACTATTTTTCTAAGATATAATTTTTTTTTAAGATTTATTTATTTGAGGGGGGAGGGGCCGAGGGTGAGAGAACCCAAGCCAACTCTTCACTCAGCACAGAGCCCACATGGGGCTTGATCTCGGGAGCCCGAGGCCCGACACCAAGACGCAGATGCTTAACCAACTGCACCACCCGGGGCGCTCCAATGAAGATACCATTTTTAATGACTGTATTTGAATGACATCATTCCAATGTGCCACAACTGCTAAAAATGCCCTTATTGTTGATACTCAGATTATTTATATTTATTTTATTTGGCATTAATCAGTTTTAAAAATCACTCCAGAATACAGAATAAATATTTGGATCAAGTTTTAAGCACAAGGGAAGGCACTTTAAGTTCATTTGCTTTCTTCAAATCCTTGGCCTTTTTCCTTTCCATAGGACAAGGAATTATGCTGAGAGAAAACTGCACTGTGTTAGAAATACATAGTGCAGAACCAAGTTGGAGGCAAAGGGTGGGACCAGAGGCCAGCCACAGGTATGACAATAAGGGGGTACACTCTGCAGAGAATTCAAAAGCAACAATAAAAGTAACCAAATATGTTGCTTTTAATTGCCTCTTTTTTATTACCATCAGGCGCTAGAAATTCTTAAAAAAAAAAAAAAAAGTCTGTGAAAAATATCCCTTCCCCTCAGGGAAAATCACTTCTGCCACCAGCCTCTGAGGTACATACCATCCTAAAAGAGAAAGAACGACTTTGGATAAATTGGTACTGCCCTCTCATAGACCCATCTATCCTGAAATGCCACCCAATGCTTGCATATAAGCAGGACATTCTGACCTTAATTAGCAGAGGATTAGGTTAGAGAGGCTTACTACTCAATCAGTAACAAATAGGAACATTATTACATGATCAGAGATCACAATCGATACCGACCTTCTCTTTTCTCTATTGACATTAAAGATGTTTACTGAAAAAATAAATTGATCTCCAAAATTACTTTGCTTTAGATGTACTTGGAAATGTTGAGAGTACTTATAAAGCAAGAAACAGCAACATCTACAAAGATCATTGAAGGGAAAGCTGAAAGAATAGTTCTTTATTATAATTTTTCTTACAAAAAGCCAACTTGATCAAAACCTTTTAATAGGGAAAGTATTTTTAAATTTGAAAGAGAAATTTTAAATTTGGAAGGGAATGTTTCCCTATCCAACTTATTACCTCCTGACCCCTTATCCACCTTTATTAAGTTCCTCAGAAAAATAGCTCGAGAGTTCAGAGGGCTTGTGAAAAAGAAATAGAGATTATCTGTATTGGAAACAAAGTTATACAGTGTGCCAAAGTTTTATAATACAAATGTTAATTCGCCCTACTTTTCTATTGAGAAATATAAACCTTAAATTCATGAAAAGTTAGGTCAGTGCTTGCCCACAGCATGAATTGTTGAGTTCTGGATGTTTTGACACCTGTCTTTACTGTGTGTCACTCAGCAGGGTTAGAAGAAACTGGTATAAAGAGTGACAAATCTGTCACTTTACTAGATGGGTGTTCCTGGTAAATTACTTAGTACTTCTGAATCCACTCTATAAAGTAGAGATAATAAAACCTCATACACTTGTTCCGTAAAGTTCCAGAACCCTTAAGAGTCATCTGTAGATACTATAGGGAAAATTTAATGAGTATCCAAACTGTATTAGGTGTTAGGGAATTTCTGTGACTATGACAGGGTTTTGGTTTGGAGAAGGTTCTAGAATTTAATAAGAATGACAGACAGTAAATGGCTCTTTCCAGAAACAGTGAGGGGTATATGGGGTACTAAGAGAAACACTGCTCAACAGAACTTTCTGTGATGTGGAGAGGGCCTATACCTCTGCTGTCTGACAGAATTATCCACTTGTGGCTACGGCATAAGCACTTGAAATATGTCTCGTGTGGCTGAGGAAATGTATTTTTAATTTAATTTAACTTTAATTAGTTTAAATTTAAAATGAAATAGCCCCACGTGGCTAGTGGTTACCCTACGGGTCGGTGCGCCCACCTAGCAGCACTAGGTATTAGGAAGGGCTTCCTGGAGGAGAAGAGAGTAGTCAAAAGTTAGCCAGTTTGAGGAAACCAAGCAGTAAGAGTTTAGAAGTTTACCACTAAAAAGCAGCCGGAAATATTTTTGGCCTTTAAGAACAAAGTCCCCGGGGTTGGAAAAACCTGCATTAGCTCAGCTTGCATTCAATATGCGGATCTTTCTACTCAGGGGCACCTTGAAGTGAGGCTTCCTGTCAGAAGCACCCCCCCTCGCCGCCCCCATGACAACCTGCTGCTTGAAGCAGGTCCCCTTGGAGTATTCCATGAGGGCATATTCCCTAGAAATAAAACTGAAGACAGTTTTAGGCAGGAGACTCAGGAGGAGTGGGAGTCTTACCTCACTTTCCGGGTTTGCACGCCCTCTCCGCAGTTATCTCGCATGTTGACAAAGGTCACTTTGCAGATGCTCCACGGCTCTGAGACCCATATGTACTGGCTGCAGTCACTGTGGCAAGGGACCACCTCATACACCTGAAACACACACAGTTCTCAGGGGTTTCTCCTCAGGGAACCCGATGAGCGCGAGTGGGAGCCCTTCACACCACAACACACACCGTATTCTTGTTCGGCTATCTTCACTCCTCTCCTTTATGGCTCACTATTCTAAGAGAGGAATATAGAAAACCTCTTGAGAGTTCCAGCTGTAATGGGCAGGACCAGCTGTGCTGTATTCTCTCAATTCTTGATCCTATGTGACATTACAGTTGCGCATGTGACCTGAAGAAGTGCCCTGGACACAGCGCACACTGTCCCACACTGCCCCTCACCGCACAGCACTGTAATTTCATGGACCATCTGTCTTGTTCGCGGTGTTGTGGGTCTTCAATACTTAGGCCACAGTGCTCCAATGTAAGGCATTCTAGAGAGATTTGTTGAATAGGTGAATGAATGAATAAATGAATTAGAGAATTAAGTAAGCATATAAAAGTAGCTGTTTTGAAAGAAATACAATTTGGCTTGTTTTCCAAACGAATGTATATCGTGTAAGAATGTATATATTTTTTTCATTCTGTATGTGAAACTGAACTAAATAATAAATAAGAAGAAATAAATCCATTTTAAAACTAACCCTTAAGCATTTAGGGCTTGGAAGCAAGGTCTGAAATTGGCTTTATATTACACAGTCATAGCCCAAAGCAGGGAGGATCATATGACACAAAGCCAACTGTCTTGCTCCAGTGTCCACAAAGGCAGAGAGCCCCACAGTTAGGCAGGGGTGTTTGGTTTCAGGATTTTTAGAACAATGAACCAATTATGCCTTTTTCTCAATGAGAAGAATGACTAAGCCAAGGAAATAAATAAACCATAATCCAACGCGCACAGCTGACTCAACCATTAAAGAAATGTATTCTAAAATAATTTTAAAATCTATGGTAATTTGACTCGATTTTCTACACACACACACACACGCACACACACACACGTATATGTATATTTTGTGTTAACGATCTAATTCCAGAAAATAGAGATATAAATAGTCCTTTGGAGCTATTCTTCTATGCAAATTTTAGTGAATAAAGTTGACCTATTCCGAGTAATAAAGAATATGCACCGTTGGAATAAGAATCTATCATTATTGTTATCAATGATCACCTCCACATTGGGTACTGCATTAAAACAGTACAAAGTACTACCAAGTAAAACATTACCCTACCACTTGTGGGGAAGGGAAAAATTGAAGGAGAAATGGCATTTCCCCTAATCTTTCAATGGCTTTCATTTTAATCTCCTACACTGGACTGAATACAAATCAGTTCAGAGCAACTTCCTGCCACCCACCTGCAGCCCACCTGCACCTTTACCTCTCCCTCCGAGAAGCATGACAGCATTAACAAGAGATGTCACTGCCTTTTCAAGGCTGGTGAAGTGAAGCTTGTTCTCCCCACCCCTGCATCTCAGCCCTGATATTAAAGTGAGAAAACACAGGTAGCATGCTGGGGCAGGGGCGGGGGGTGGGGTGGAGAGGGAACAGCTGCGGAACAAAAATTTTATGGAAAATGTGGTATTTTTCTCCCTGTAAAAGATAAAAGACCATAGCAGGAAAAGAAATACATTCTCTGACATCAGGAGTAAAAAGAAAACAAGCAGTACAGTATTCTGCCACGAACTGGGAGGTTTAGAAGTTCTTACCTGTGCCTGGAGTAGTGTTCAACGGGAGTGAAGAAAAGGGAGAGGAAAAAGATGAGGAAAAATGTCAGTATACTGAATGAAAAAATTCATGTTCTAAGTTAAAATATTATTTTATCCACACATAAGAGCCTACTTTTCTTTTTTTTTTTGTTAAATTATTAGAGTATCTTTATTAAGCCTTTGGACAGAAAAAACAAGTCATTATTCTTTAAAGTTAAGATACACAAATGAGTATTGTAAACAACACAGTCAAGGAAAAGATTAGATGCGCAGGATGAAGAAATCTTAAAAAACTGAGTAGACCTCAAAATACATGTCATGGGGGATTGATAAATGACTGCAACTATTTTGTGATCCACGCTGTGATTGAAATCTATCCATAGATTGATTGATTAATCTATTGATTTTAATTTAATTAATCTATTTGATTTTAATCCATCCATCCACCCATCTACATTTCTTGGGAAATGAGAATTTGCTTCCTCAATTAGAAAATGGTACTTAAAAGACCATTTCCAAGTCAATGGGCCAGTAATTATTTTATTGAGGACTGTATAATTGTGGTAATAGAAATCCTTGTGATTTACAATTTTCAAAGTTAACAGAAGCCTTTGCATATTCTTTCTTAATGTTTTACTAATAAGGTCCTAGAAATTTCTATTTTTAGATGTAGAATATTTGTATTCAGATAGTCAGGAATCTATTATTTCTTGTTTTAGCTTTAATTTTTAGTTGTTAATGCCTTAATATCCCACCAGTAAGATGATTAACAAGTACCTAAATGTCCCCATCAAACTCTGCATTAAATTTTATCAGAGTTGAGAGTGACAGAGAAATGGCTTAGGTAAAAGACTTTTCATAGCAAAGACAACTTGCCAGAAGGTCCCAAACCTTTGAAAATTCACTAGTAAAAAAAAAAAATGCTGAGGCAAACACAGCTTTTTTAATTGAAAGACTGGCCATACACACACACACCCCCCCTATACATTCATGGAGAATTTCTCTTTATTAGGACCATGGATCAGAAGTTATTATGATTTAAATTTACGGATGAAAATTTAAGATTTCACAACTTGTAGAAAAATATTTCTTTGCATTATAAACCTTGCATTTCAGTTATTGTGTTTCATTAGCATTATGTTAACTGAATTTTCTCTGCAAATATTCACTCTGGCAGGAAAACCAATTCGCCAGTAGATGGCAGCAGTGCAGCGTATTAATCACCGATGGTAGAATTTAAGGGCACCTTCAGCAACTTCTCTCCGGGAAAACAATCAAGATTTTTTCAGAGTAGTACTTCCTATGGCGCTTAATTCTCCACCTTCTTGTCCTTAATTTCTTTATTCAAAATGTATTTTTATTTTCTCTAGACTGTACCTTTATTTTTCTTTACTATTTTTGAAGCTTTAACTGGCTTTCTCATGTGATTCATGAATTGGGTGGCATCCCATTTAGCAGGGAGATTAGGAGCACTCTAGAGTGTATCTTTATTATCATTAACAATTTAAGTTAATTTGGGAAGTAAAGTATGTGTACTGGTAAGCAGTTTGGAGAGTAAGTGATTGGACATTAAAATTAATCTATGTACGCATGAAACCTACCTGCATATTTAAGGTTGGTTCATATGTATGATTTGGTTCATTTGTAACAATATAAATACACTTCTTAACATCTACACATACTATATTAAATTTATTCTTTGTTAATTCACATGTAAGTCAAACATGATAATAATTGCCTACATCTTCTATTACATTTGAATTAGTCATGATTCCCTCTATTAGTCTTTTTATTTTTTATCTCTAATAGAACACAAGGAACAACTATTAATGAAGTGAGCGTACAAAAATCAAAGAAGGTTCCAAATAAAATTTTAAAAGTCATGATTCCTTCTATTAGTCTTTTTATTTTATATCTCTAATAGAACACAAGGAACAACTATTAATGAAGTGAGCGTACAAAAATCAAAGAAGGTTCCAAATAAAATTTAAAAGGTCAAAGACTATAACATGGTTAAACTGATTCTGAAGTAATCTTTATATTTTTTTCTTTTAAAATTTTACATCAAACACATTTAAATGAACAGTCAATACACATTTCTTAGTTTTATTTTTTGATTTTTTTAGAGAGGGAGGAAGAGCGAGAGAGACAGAGAAAGAATATGAAGGGAGAGAGGGAGAAAGAGAATCTTAATCAGTCTCGAAACCCACGCAAACCTGTTGATGGGCTAGAACTCACAACCCTGAGATCATGACTTGAGCTGATATCAAGATACTCAAACAACTGAGTCACCCAGGAGACCCTCCACAACCTTTTTTTAGAGATGGAGAGGGAGAAAGAGAGAGAGAGAGAGAAAGATTTCCTAGTTTTAAATAGTTGGCACTTGAGGTATCTTTTCTGAGAGTCTAGGGGAATTATGATAATGGGACAATCTTGCTCTCAGCACACAGCTAGATACAATTTTATGATCTTATTTTAAAGGTAGGTGTCATTTCAATTTCCATTTTTCATATGCATATACATGCAGCTTACTAAATCGCCTAATGCAAAGATAATATATCTGATTTGGGATTTTAAGAACATATATATATATTTACTCAGGCATTCTAAAGATAAAATGGGTCAAATTTCTTATTCAGAGCTATTATTTATTCTTCTCCATTTTGGAGGGAAAAAATAGATCATTGGGAATCTAAATAATATCTTCATATTCTCAATATTAGAATCAATGGTAGAAAGTACCTGGTTGACATGGTCCAGCTTGGGGCAAGGCCTCCCTCCATTATATGGTTTTTCACGCAACCACTTTGACCGAACCTTCACGCCGCTCCCACAGGACTTGCTGCAGCGGGACCAGTTGGACCACTCGCTGAGCTTGCAGTCGGAGGGACATGGGATGATGCAGGCCTCTTCGATGTAACCTGAACAGAGACAAACCAGATGAGAGCCACCTTCTCTGCATGCCACTTGCCCACTTCCACCCATCATTCTAGCTCATTCAGAAGGTCCAAGTTTGACTTGACAGCCCCAGGCAAATGCAAAGACGTCTGCGTTGTTAAGGACCCAAATTAAATTCTGCAGGAAAATGACACATACATAAGGCGACTCTGGTAAAATAACAGCTGAGCAGCCGCCGTACGATCTGCTTAGGATTCACGCTCTCCATATTTCAACATCTCTGCCTCTCTGACAGCTCGTGTTTAATTGACAATAACCTGTCTGCTGCTGTATCGTTCTCATGCTGTCAGAGTGATACATTAAGATAAAGGATAACAGCTTTCTCTCAAATTCCCTGTTAATGTCACACAAGTTTTAAGTGTTTGAGTCCGTGCAATGTTCTTCCAGGAGAAAGCCAGACACTCAGTCAACATCCAACAGGAACGGTTTAACTTAGCACCTTATGTTTCCCCTTCTCAGCAAATCAACTCTGGAGAAGAAAAATGAAGGATGTTACGTAAAATATGCCAGCAATTTTAGTGCTATCAATTTCAAAACAGTTTCCCATCTTGCATTCAGGCAATTCTCTCGTAAATCTTCCACATGTTTTGGGCAGGTACTGACCGTCTGCTGCACAGATAGGAAAACAAACACAGAAAGATAACTGGCAAGGGCAGGATCACACAGCAAGAGATGGGGTCTGGTCCAGGGCTGGTTCCATCGAATCACACAGCTAATTAACTTATTAGTCTACAGATGTGATTTGAGAAATGGGTGCATTTTCCTGGAACAGTCCCTTATTACCAAGTTGGCATTTTACAACATCAATTCATCACCAGTATTCTCCAGGCAACTATGTGGAAAAGGCAAAATTTCCTTTGGTTGAGAGTCAAACACATGGTTGTTCTGTGTAATACTCTGATGTGCAGAGGGTTTGCTCTTGTGGCGTTTTACATCAGCATCAAGGATTCCGTTTTGAAAGTGATAATTATATAAACAACTAGGAAATTCTAGGGTGGTTTATAACTTTTTCAAAAAATTGAGATACAATTCCTACAACACAGTAAAAGTCAGCTCATGTTTTGTTTAATATATTCATTGAGTCATACAATCATCACCACTATCTAATTTTAGAACATTTTCATCACCACAAAAAGAAACCCTATGCCCATTAACAGTCACCTCCCATTTTCCCCTCCCCCATCATCTGGAAAACACTCATCTACTTTCTGTCCTTAAGAATGCACCTATTCTGGACATTTCATAAAATGAAATTAAACATTATGTGGTCTTTTTTTATTGGCTTAATATAATGTTTTCAGGGTCCGTCTATGTTATAACATGTGTTAGTATCTCATTCCTTTTTATGACTGAATAGTGTTCCATTTATGGATAGATCATATTTTGTTAATCTATGAATCAGCTGATGGATATTTTAGCTGTTTCCCTATTTATATGAATAATGCTGTTGTGAACATTTATGTATCAGTTTCTGTGTGAACATGTTTTTAATTCTCATGTGTGTATATCTAGGAGTGGAATTGCTGGGCCATATGGCAACTCTACATTTAAATTTTGAGGAATGCCAAACTGTTTTCCAAAGCAACCATTTTACAATACCACTAGCAAGGTATACGTATTCCAATTTTTACATTTGTCAAAACTTGTCTTTCTTATTTTAGTGTCCTTTGAAGAACAAAAGCTTTAACTGTTAATTGAGTCTAGTTTACCTATTTTTGATTTGGTTGCTTGAGCTTTGACGTCACATCTAGAAAACTATTACCTAATCTGAGGTAATTAAGATTTACACTTATGTTTTTCTTCTAAGAGTTTTATAGTTCTAGCTCTCATATTTAGGTATATGATTCACTTAATTTTCGTATATGTTAAAAGGTGGGGGGGTACAACTTTATTCTTTTGTATGTGATTATTAAGTTATTCCAGGCCCATTTGTTGAAAAGACTATTTTTTTTTTCTACATTGAATTATTTTGTTGAAATCAGTTGACCATAAATGTAAGGGTTTATGTCTAGATTCTAAATATCATTCCATTGATCTCTGTGCCTATACCACACCATCTTGATCACTGTAACTGTAGTAAGTTTCGAGGTCAGGATTTGTGAGTTCTCCTACTATGTTATTTTTCAAGATAATTTTGGTTTTTTTGGGTCCCTTACTTTTCCATATGCATCTTGGAATCAGCTTGTCAATTTCTGCCCAAAAAGGCAGCTAAGATTAAGAGTTATTTGCTTTTTTGGGCGCCTGGGTGGCTCACTTGGTTAAGCCTCTGCCTTGGGCTAAGGTCATGATCCCCGGGTCCTGGGATGGAGCCCCACATCGGGCTCCCTGCTCGGTGGAAAGCCTGCTTCCCCCTCTCTCTCTGTCTGCTGCTCTGCCTACTTGTGCTCTCTCTCTCTCTCTCTCTGTGTCAACTAAATAAATAAAATCTTCAAAAAAATTGTTTTGTATTTCATAGTAATAGTTTATGAAATAGAATCAAACTAGAATGTCTAAAATTTCCAAATCAATGGCATTCTGTGACCAAATTGTTTAATGTTTGCAAAAAGTATGATTTAAAAAAAAATCCCAATTATTTTCAAATGTTATCAATAGCTTTGGTAAAAGGAAACTAGAATTTCAAAGGTAATAATTTAAGGTTTTACTTAAATTCCAGTTCATTAACATACAGTGTGATATTAATTCAAGTATACAATATAGTGATTCAACACCTTTATACAATACCCAATACATCATCAAGTGTACTCCTGAATCCCCATAACCTATTTAACCAGTCTCCCCATGCACCTTCCCTCTGGTAAATATCAGTTTGTTCTTTATAATTGAGGGTCTCTTCCTTGGTTTGCTTCTCTCTCTCCTTTTCCTTTGTTCATTAGTTTCATTTCTTAAATTTTACATATGACTGAAATCATATGTTGTTTGTCTTCTCCGACTGACTAATTTCATTTGGCATTTTACTCTCTAGGCTCCAACCAGGCTGTTAGAAGATTTAATTCTTTTTTTTTTTTAATGGCTGAGTAATATTCCAGTGTGTGTGTGTGTATGTGTGTGTGTCTGTGTGTGTGTACCACATTTTCTTTATCTATTCACCAGTCGATGAATACAGATACTTGGATGTTTTCAAAATTTGGCTATTGTAAATAATGCTGCTATAAACAATGGAGTGCATATATCCCTTTGAATTAATATTTTTGTATTCTTTGGGTAAATACCTAGTGGTGTAATTGTTGGATTGTAGGGTAGTTTTATTTTTAAGTTTTTGAGGAACCTCTACACTGTTTCTCAAAGTGGCTGCACCAGTTTGCATCCCCACAAACAGGGCACAGGAGTCCTTTTTCTCTACATCCTTGCCAACACTTGTTGCTTGTGTTGTTGACTGTAGCCATTCTGACAGGTGTGAGATGAGATCTCGCCGTAGTTTTGATGTGTATTTCCCTGATCAGTGATATTGAGCATCTTTTCATGTATCTGTTGGCCACATATATGTATGTCTTCTTTTGAAAAATGTCTATTCATGTCTTCTGCCCACTTTTTGGTGGGGGGAGAAAGGGCAGAGGGACAGGAAGAGAGAATCCCAGTCAGGCTCCATGCCCAGCATGGACCCCGATGTGGAGCTTGATCCCATAACAAATAAGTTCCTGTCTGTGTTCTCCTCTAAGATTTGTATGGCTTCAGGTCTCACATTAGGTCTTCAAACCATTTTGAACTTATTTTTGTGTATGGTATAAGAAAGCAGTCCAATTTCATTCTTTTGCATGTTGCTGTCCAGTTTTTCCAATACCATTTGAAGAGGCTGTCTTTTTCCCATTGGATATTCTTTCTTGCTTTGTTGAAGATTAATTGACCATATACTTAGTTCATTTCTGAGTTTTCTATTCTGTTTCACTGATCTATGTGTCTGTTTTTGTGCCAGTACCATATTGTTTTGATCACTATAGCTTTGCAATATAATTTGAAGTTCAGAATTGTAATGCTTCCAGCTTCACTTTTCTTTTTCAATTGCTTTGACTCTCAGGGTCTTTGTGGTGCCATCTAAATTATAGTATTATCTGTTCTACTTTTCACAGAATACTATTGGTATTTTGATAGGCATTGCATTAAGTGTGTAGACTGCTTTGGTTGGTATAGACATTTTAATAATATTTGTTCTTCCAATCCATGAGCAGGGAACGTCTTCCCATTTGTTTGTATCATCTTCAGTTTCTCCCCCCAGTGTTTTATAGTTTTCAGAGTACCTGTTGTTTGACTCTTTGGTCAGATTTATTCCTATGTATCTTATGGTTTTTGGTGCAACTGTAAATTGGATCAGTTCCTTAATTTCTCTTTCTACTGCTTCATTATTGCTGTATAGAAATGCAATAGATTTCTGTACATTCATTTTGTATCCCACAACATTACTCAATTTGTGTATCAGTTCTAGCAATTTTTGATGAAGTTTCAGGTTTTCTATATAGAGTATCATGACATCTGCAAACAGTGAAAGTTTGACTTGTTCCTTGCGAATGTGGATGCCTTTTAGTTCTTTGTGTTGTCTGATTGCTGAGGCTAGATCTTCCAGTATGGTGTTAAATAACAAGTGATGAGAGCAGACATCCCTGTTTTATTTCTGACCATAGAGGAAAATTCGCAGTTTTTTTCCATTGAGGATGATACTAAACTGTGGGTTTTTCACATATGACCTTTATTATGTTGTGCTATGTTCCCTCTATCCCTACTTTTTTTTTTTTTGATCATCAATTGAGATTGTACTTTGTCAAATGCTTTTTATGTATCTATTGAGAGGATCATATTACTCTCATCCTTTCTTTTTTTAATGCAGTGTATCATGTTCATTTGCAAATACTGAACCACACTTGCATCTCAGGAATAAATCCTACTTGATCGTAGTGAATGATGTTTTTTTGTCTGTATTGTTGAATTTTGTTTATTAGTATTTTACTGAGAATTTTTGAATCCATGTTCATCAGCGATCCTGGACTATAGTTTTCTTTTTCAGTGGAGTCTTTATCTGGTTTGGGTATCAGGGCAACGCTGGCCTCATAGAATGAGTTTGAAAGTTTTCCTTCCTTCTCTATTTTTTTGAATAGTTTGAGAAGAATGGGGACTATCTCTTCTTTAAAAATTTTGGTAGAATTTGTGAAGCCAGCTGGTCCTGGGTTTTGTTTGTTGGGAGTTTTTGACTATTGATTTTTTTTTTTTTTTTTTTTTTTTTTGCTGGTTATTGGTCTGTTCAAGTTTTCTATTTCTTCCCTTTTCACTTTTGGTAGTTTATGTGTTTCTAGGAATTTATCCATTTCTTCCAGGTTGTCCAATTTGTTGACTGATAGTTTTTCATAATATTCTCTTATAACTGTACTTCTGTGGTATTGGTTGTTAGTTCTCTCTCATTTGTGATTTTATTTAAGTCCTTTCTCTTTTCGTTTCGATATGTCTGACTACGAGTGTATCTGTTTTTGTAATTTTTTCAAAGAACCAGCTCCTGGTTTCATTGATCTATTTTTTTAAAATTTCTATATCATTTATTTCTGCTCTAATCCTTATTATTTCCTTCTTTCTACTGGCTTTAGGCTTTGTTCTTTTTCTCGCTCCTTTGAGTATAAGGTCAGATTGTTTGAGATTTTTCTTGTTTCTTAAGGTAGACCTGTATTGCTCTATACCTCCCTATCAGGACCACTTTTGCTGCACCCCAAAGGTTTTGAACCATTGTGTTTTCATTTTCACTTGTTTCTATGTATTTTTTTTTTTTTAATTTCTTCTTTGGTTTCCTGGTTGACCATTGTTTAGAACATGTTGTTTAACCTCCATGTATTTGTGTTCTTTCCAGATTTTTTCTTGAGGTTGATCTCTAGTTTCATAGCACTGTAGTCAGAAACAGTGCATGGTATGACTTCAACCTTTTTGTATTTGTTGAGGCCTGCTTTGTGAATGAATATGTGAGCTATTCTGGAGAATGCTTCATGTGCACTTGAAAAGAATGTGTATTGTGCTGTTTTAGGATGGAATGTTCTGACTAAATCTGTTAAGTCCATCTGGTCCAGTGTGTCATTCAAAGCCGATGTTTTCTTGTTTATTTTCTGTTTCGATGATCTGTCCATTGATGTAAGTGGGTCTTAAAGTCCCCTATGGTTATTGTTTTATTATCAATAAGTTCTTTAATGCTTGGGTGCCCCCATGTTGGGTGCATAAATATTTACAATTGTTAGATTTTCTTTTCAGATTGTCCCCTTTATTATGATATAGTGCCTTCTTATCTTTTGTTACAAAGGTAATAAATTATTGAAATATTTCTAGAAGAATTGCATTTTCCCACTTTCAAAATGACCACAAAAGTAAACTTTTAACCTTTTGTTATTTAGTACTCCTAGCTGAAAGTAGAATCATAGGATCATTCATGTCACTACTACACAAAGTAACAGATAAATGGATATTCTTTCTTTCCATTTTATCTGTTGGAAGATTATGGCATTAGGGAGAGTTAACATGTATGACTTCAGACTGATTCACATTATATTACTTAAGAAAGCAGATATAAAACTTTTATGTCTGATCTTCCAACAGCATATTCCAGAAAACATGTCTCAAATAAAATTCAACCTATTAAATTGTTAAAAGATATAAATTAGGCACTGACATAAAGACAAACTGCAAAAGAGTGTAATGCTCAGCGTTCCATTTTTATTTTCCAATGTGTAACAACACTCAATAATTGTCTGTCATGTTTATCTAGCACAATTAAAATCCTTAATGCTACTAGTAAATTGCTAGATAAGCATTCCCTTGCCTTCTCTGCTAAGATCATTTTTGAGGGCAATTAACACCAAACAATCACAGGGGATGGAAAGACAGAAACATTTCATGCGTTTTAAGGCTAAATAAACTGCTGGCATCTTGTAGCAATTTATGCCTTCTGAAGAATGCGGGAATAAAACAAATGACTTCACAATTAGCGTGTTAAAAGTTTTAGCAGTTCAACACTGAATTTGACACATGGAAAAACCAACCTCCTGACTTCTGATCATGTTTTATGTATCTCATATCTATTCTGACCACTCTTCCAGGTTGAAATAAAAACAAAACACTAGCAGGCTTAAAGTGGCAACTGGAGGACATACTGCTTTTGAGAGACATCCAATCACCCCTTTCATTTGAATTATGAATGCACAGATAAAGCAGCTTTCTACAACCTTCACAGTTACTATATTGTATTGTTGAAAGGTGCACTGCTGATAAAGAATTCATTTTAAAAGCACATGGAAAATATTGGTTGGTTCTGATTTACAGATGTTTGAATAAGCAACTCTGTGGCACTCTGTGTGAAACTTTTGGATTTATCTCAAAAGAAAACTCAAAAAAATCTCTCCTACTTTAATGTATATTCTATGTACATGACTGCAATCAGGAATGAGAAAAATTAGCTAGAACTTTATTACTGTCCTCATGGGTTTAAAAATATTAAAAATATTGTTAAAAAATTCTCAAATAGAATATTCTTTTATAATTGCATATTGAGGACTGATAACTCAATTCAGGAAAACCAAATTCCTATTTATAGCCAAACTCTTTTCCTCAAATGTTCTATCCAAATTCATATATTCAATGTATGAAAAGTTACAATCAACCTTGGTCAATCATAATTTTCACAGTGAAGTGTTCAGGAAAATGTAATTACAATGAAATGCTATTTTAATTTTATATTTATTATTTTATATACATATGAAGGCCTATCTCTTCATATCTGCTGGGTACTTAATGATTTTCTCAGGAAGTTTCAGCATCAGTGTTCATGGCTATGGGGTTCTGTTGCTGTTATTATTCCAATACTGGAAGTTACCCGATGATGAGGCACATTCAGATTCACTTAGATACAGCTATGTACAAGTTTATTACCAAGGCCATTTCTTATTGCCAACTCTAAAACCTCCCGTTGTATAATAAGGGATTTGGCTGTTCTTTGTCCTGATTCCTGGGAGGTAGCCTTCAAGTCCTAAAATTTTCTGACTCTTGCTTATTCATGGTGGCTTCTTGGACTACAGGTGAGTTCATGTTAAAAGAGATGCCTGAAGCAGTGGGGTGGGTCATACCACAAAGACACAACAAGTTTAGAGGGTTTGGGTTTTAAGCCATATGATATCCACCCAATCTCTGTGTGCAGGTTGGGGGAAAGAGTAAGTTCAACCATGTGCCCAATGAATCGATTAATCATGTCTACGTAATGAGGCCCCAGTAAAAACTGCATAGCAAAGCTCAGGTGAGCTTTCTGGCAGATAATACACACTGATATGTAGAGAGGGCCATGCCCTCGCAGACCTTGCCCATTTGTCTCTTATTTTGGTAGCTGTTTCTTCTTGTTCTTGTTCTTGTTCTTTTCATTTTTTTTTTTTTAAGAGAGGGAGAGAGATTATCTTAAGCAGGTTCCATGCCCAGTGCAGAGCCTGATCAAGTGGGGCTTGATCTCACAACCCTGAGATCGTGACCTAAGCCAAAATCAAGAGTCAGGTACTTAACTGAGTCAGCCAGGCACCCCTGGCTACTTCTGATTTGTCTCCTTTTGCTATAATAAGACTCTAATTATAAGTCCATGGGGGTTATGGGAACTGACTCCCTGTGTAGCTGAAAATCCTTGTACAACTTTGACTCCCCCAAAACCTAACTACTAACCATCTACTGTTGACCACAAGTCTTATGGAATACATAAGGAGCTGATTAACATGCATTTTGTATATTGTATATACTACATGCTGTTTTCTTAAAATAAAGTAAGCTGGATCAAAAGAAAACATTAAGAAAATCTTAAAGAAGAGAAAATACACTTACAGTCCTGTACTATACTTACAGAAACAAATCTGTGTTCAAGTGAACCCACACAGTTAAAGTCATGTTGCTCAAGGGTCAACTGTATAGTGGTTTCCTAAGTTCTCTGAGGTGTTCCAGTAAACCTGAGGGGTGGCTGGAACCTCTAAATCTGTAGCCAGTATATCAGTAGTAAGGGTGGCCTGGGGAGCCCTGAACTTGCCGCTGGTGTCTGAAGGGCGGAGCAGTCTGGTCAAAGACTAAGCCCTTAACTGGTGGCATTTGGCCTAACTCCAGGTAGTTAAGGGCAGAGTTACACTTCACTTTTAAACATACATTTTAATCTAAAAAGTAAATAAACTTATTTATATAAGACCCTGTATCTACAGTTCACTTATTCAACAAAAATAAAGCCTTGGGAATAATTACATACATTAAAGCATTTATGGGCCTTCTCTCCAGATTTAACATTTATTATTTTAACTAATACCATATTAAAAACAAGACATCAGTACTAAAAAGCTCACTTCGGGAATAAGGCTTTGTCAGCAATGTAAACATATTTGGTGGAATGCTGAGACCATGAAGTAATGGGAAATAAATTCATTCTAAAACTTATTAGAGTGATTTATTTTTAACTTGATCCAATGTAGGACATTTTTCTTTCAATCAGTGAAAACCAAATATCGTCTTAGAAGTATTTCCAAAGGATGATCTTTAAACGTTAGTTTGGGGGATTCTAATAGGCATTAAGTATAATTTTAACCAAAAAAAAAAAAAAATTCTGTGGTCAAGTTAAAAAATTACTGCATTTAAATTAAGTAGGTCTCTTTACCCTGGGCTTTCCTTGTTTTGCTAATATGAACTGTGAATCTCCAGAATGATTTGGTTGGTGCATTCCTATACTGACTTTTTTCTATAGCATCTCCTGGACCAGTAAGAAACAGATCATTCAGATAGGTTGTAATTATAATGCATTAGACTTGGATTCATATGATGCTGGTGGAGGGTATTAAGGAGGGCACATATTGTATGGAACACTGAGTGTTATATGTAAACAGTGAATCTTGGAACACTTAAATAAATAAATAAATAAATAACTTTGGATTCATGTTTTAAGGTGTACAGAGTTTTAATATGTAAAAAGTAGGATTTTTCGTGTCCATTTCCAGATATGGAAAAAAATGCAAAAGTGGATAAACAAATAAAAAACTTCCAACTCTCCCAAAGTTAAGAAATTTTTTTTTTAAGTTATATTTACTTTAAAGTTCTAAGGCTCTAAAGGTCAAGCTAATGGCCAAGGAAGGGAGAAACTGTTATGTGAATAAATACCTTGAGGCTTTTTTTTTTTTTTAATGGCTATTTAAAAAGACCCAAAGAGGAATCAAGTTTGTTTTTATACAAGTTAACTAAAATTTCCTATAAGAGATATAGTGAATTTTAGTGCAGCTATGAAGAAATGGGATAAACATGAAAAGTAAATACAAGTAAAGATTTTTCTTCAACATTTAAATTTAAAATGCCCATAAATTTGTGTGCTCTTGGGTTGCTTTTTGAGCCCACAGATAGGGCTCATGTCTAACATATAATACCTTCTTCATGTACGCATAAAAAATTCCTTATGCATAAGCCTTGTTCACTACATAACTATTTTGATGATGTTTTGAAGAAGAAAAAGACCTACATTGAAGGAATGAGACCAGACTATTGGGTTATGCAACTTTAATACTATTTTAGATTTGTAGGGTTTTACTATTATAATAAGAATCTATATGTGGATTCACACAGGTCATTTAGTATCTTTATGAATTATGAACCTTGTAACATAACGTAAAGAATGAACAATTCTATGGTTAAATCAACGAAATTGCCACAGATATCGGCAAGATTACCACTCTGTAATCATTTCACTGAAAATTAGTGTTATGACTTCTCTAAAGAATTAGGGGGGATTAGGGGCCACAGGCCTATAGAAAGGATGTGAAATAAAATACAATGGCAGAAGTTGTTGATTAAGGTGAAGATCAAAATTCTTTTTTTTTTATTGTTACAGATAATGAACTATTTTTAGCAGTTAAATTTACTTTAAGCCACAGAGCATTTTCTTTCTATAAAGCTGAAAAGAAAGTCCAGTACATTTATGGGATTTATTGGAAGCTATGTTTGACAGCCTGGCCTGAGGGGCTCCGTGGAGCCCAGTTTGAAAACCATGTTATTAAGTAATAGATGAGTTGAGGTCCCCAGGACATGGAGCACACAGAATTAAATAATAACGCCAGATGTTTTTCTGTCACACACAACAGGAATGGTAGCTGCAGGAAATTTTCCAATGAAAGTCTCTCCCTCATCACCTCTATAGTCCTCCTTCAGGGAGCCTGTTGGAGAATAATGCTGGTCTCCATACCTTATTTAAATTTGACCCTAGGCTACTGCTTTCTTTTTGTACTCAGTATCCACAGTGGCCCCTTCCTTCTTTCCCTGGCTCTTTACACTTGCAACTTTTGATTACCTCAGGAAAAGTCTGTCCCTCAAACCCTGCCTCTCTTTTACACTTAAAAAGAAAAAGATCTCAGTTGTGAATGATAACTTCAAAAGTCATACTAGCTGTACCTATGCTGTCAAATGCAAGATTTAAATTCTGAAATGAATTAGACATTAAACAAATATGACCAACTAAAAAAGGTTTTCATAGAACTTAGCACTCCCTTTCAGCTTGTTTACAAGACTCTATTTATTGCCTTTTCTGCCTGGTTTAATTAAACATGCTCTTCCTCAAATACCACCATCCACGATGATAAGGAAAAGTTTCTCATTCAATTTTGTTTCTAATTAACCTCTAATATTAAACTTATATAACCTTCTATAGAATCCTATTACAAAAGTAATACATTCTAGTTATACTATGGTTGAGTGGTTATGTAGGTTATCCTCAGAATCTACTGTCCCCATATTCATACTTATTTTTATCCGATGTACCCTGAATTCCACACAATGTCTTAAAAGTACATGCTCTTGAACTAAAATCTATTTGTAAGTTGAGTACTGATAATCATTAAATTGCCAATATCCTTTATACAGAGAACCCTGTAGACTCGTTCAGTTTGAGAATCATACCTAAATAGATATTCACTTTATGAAGACTCATCCTTGTAAATTAAAAAAAAAAAATTCCTAATGTTCTTTTCCTAATAACTGGTAATCAAGTGAACAAGTGAACTATGACATGGGAGGCATTGATTATTTTGCCGAAGTCAGCATATTGTGTTTCTGTAGGGGGTGATCTCCACAGGCTTTTCCTACAAAGATTTAAGCTCACATTCCTACCAAAACCTGTGAGGATATGCACAATCCAGAAAAGTAATCCTTAAGCTTTAAATGTGTGGGGTAACTGGCTGGTTCAGTTCTTAGAGCATGTAAGTCTTGATCTCAGTGTTGTGAGCTCAAAACCCATGATGAGCATGCAGCTTACTTGTAAATGAATGAATGAATGAATGAATGAATGCAATTTTTTAAAATGTGCCATAAAGCTTCCTGGGGATCTTGTCAAAATGCAGATTCTCACTCAGTAGGGGTCTGTAATGTGGGTTGAATTTTCACATTTCCAATGTTTTCCCTGTGAGGTCAATGCTGCTGGTCTGTAGACCACTTGTGTCTTTACTTGTGCAGAGAACTTTTGGTCCACAGAGCCTAGAGTATTTGCTAGCTGGAGATTTAGGAAAACATCTGGTGATAAGATGGCCACCAGATTTGGCCTTTTATCACCTTTTCCTCTCATTTTAATGCCAGAAAACATGACCAGAGGTGGAGACTTAACATACAAATGAAACCTCTGATGTATGAAGAACCATGTTCTGTCAACTGCACCGTGTGCCCACTTGCCTGGGAGCTCCAGCCCCTCCGTGCTCAAGTATGACCCCTTTCCCACCTCAGCCCCTTTAAAACATTCCCTGGTTGTCATTCTGAGAGCCATTCTGACACTTTCATTGAGACGGTGTCTCCCTTTGCCTGCAGGTGCTGCCCCAATAAAGCCTTGCCTGTGCCTTCAAATTTGGGGTCCAGCCTTGTTTCTCCTGTCGCTGGGTCCGAGAACCTGAGCCCAGTAACAGGTATATCATCTTTCATACAAAGTTTACCACTATAAAGAATTCCAGACATAACAGAACTGTGCCTTAAGGAGAAGACATTAAAATAATGGTGACCACATGGGAAATGGCCTAAAATAAGAGAATTAAACTGGTGAAAGTCCAACTGTTTTATCAGTATAATAACTGATAATATGATCCACTGGCGGACAGCACAGATAAAATAGAAACGCCCTAAGGCCACTATCAAACAGGGAAGAGTTGCATCTTTGCACTGCATTCATGTGGGGATCAATTCTATGTTTAATCTGAAAGCAGAAAGATACTTTTTCGTGAAAGCCTCTTTTTCTACCATCCATTTGGAAAGCCAGTTTGGCTGAGAGAAGGCAGTGGTCACTGAGATTGTAATGTAGAGTGCGCCTCGCATAGAACACCGAAGTTAGAGTCTCCTGCCAACACCATCAGAACTGATAGAACATATATAAGCAAAGAAGCAATTTCCAAAGAAATCAGGCCACAGAGATTCAATTTCCTTGGATGTCACTTTGAGTAAATGTATTGGTAAATACTAAAATATCCCACCGGACATCTACCATAGATTAGATTTAATGGGAAAGAATTGATGCTGGACAGACACAAGGAACGAAGTGGAGTCACTTACTTAGTTAAGGGTCTTAGATCCTTCCACAAGCCCCACAAAGCTCAGTGCTATCAGGAATCCATCTTTAGTGCTTTTATTCTAGAGTACAGTACTGTCTTCTTCATGCTTTGAGTCAACAATCCTATGGTATTAAGTTTACTGCCTTTGTTCAATTTCTGTTATTTTTGTACTTTGACTTTTGTTAAGTGATTAAACATCTTTATGAGATTCACAGGATATTTTTAAGGGTTTTCTTTTCTTTTTTTTTTTTTTCTAAAAATAAGATAGACTGTTAAGTGGCTTACTGACACTCTCCTGCATCTAATTAACAGATCAGGATAAAAGTGAGAATATACAAAAGTCATTCTGAAAACTCAAAGGTTATTTTACAAATGATTATCTTGGTGATTCACTAGGTATAACAATTTAAAATGTGAGCAAACCCTTATAAACTATATTCTAGGAGACACATATTTTTAAAAGTGATCTTCAATTTTACATTTTAATGACTAATTATGATCTTCTACATTATCATATATCTCAGAATGGCAAGTGCATTTACATTTTTCCTGGTCTCTAATCCATAGCACTGATATTATTGATACAGAAAATAAAATATCAGTTACCCTTGCACCTATTTCTCAAAGCACACCTATTATAAATATCAAATTCTTTTTTCTTTTGTAGTTATTGTTCTAAATGCATTGACTATCTTTAAGTTAGGAATGCAGTAAACTAAATATATTAATCTGAAAATACTTATATCTAGAGCTTCAATATAATCGAGTCTCTGGGGCTATTTTTACTAGACTTTGATAAAAAAGGAATTATGAGATAAGGTGAAAAAAGGGAAGTGAATTTTGGAAATTTCTTTGTGGGGGGAGGTTTAAGAGATTCCAATAAATGTGTCACTGATGGTAATTCGACGGTTTATAAATAGAGATGGTCCTATTAGTTCATGTTGTTTTCTGAACCATATAATAAAACTGGAGGAGCACTGTTTCAATTGCAGAAGCTATTCCAGCAAGGTTCGAAGGTAACTGCTATGTCCCTCCCTCCTAGCAATGTAGCTCATCTTTCTGAGGTCACCTCCATGAAGAAGGTTAAGAGGATCACTGCCCAGTGTTTGCAAATATATGGCATCTATGATTCAGGCTGACCCACTGTAACCTAATCTCAGTCCAATACAAAAAGACAGATGTATTAAAATAAAAGAATAATGGAAAATATTGCTTAAGGACTACCATATTAAGATTTAGAACCAAAGAGTTTACAACATACTCTGATCAAAGATGGCCACTCTTCACAAACATCTGGCAATTTAATTATTATCACTGTGTTTGGTTTAGAAAACTAAAGAGGGCACAGTTAACTAAAAGTATGTACATTTTTCTTTTTTTTTTCCTCCCCGACACCTTTTTTTTTTTTTTTTTTTTGCTAATCTTAACACAATGAGGAATAAACAAGAGATATTTGACTTCACACCAGTTATGACTTTCAGTTTTTCTTCTTTGCCACTTAGCAACATTTCAGGCATATTTCAAATCTTGCCAGTTTGGTTATTAGAAGACTGTCTAGTTTGTAACTTTATTTGCAGATTAAATTCAAATCTCCTCCCCTCCTCCCTCTCTTGTGGCCTTCTTGGGCCTATTTGTTGGGCCTATATCTTCATCTGTACCAAGGGAAGTTTCTTGCACCATTTTTGTCTGCCCATAAGGCTTTCTTGCCACCAACTCTGGGATTTAGTTGTCAACTTCTGGACAAGACAAATGTCCCTGCGTATCCTATCTGGTGCCCCCAAAATGCTCCATTTAGAGCACTATCTGTAAACCTTCACTTCCCTCCCTTCTGACCCATATTCATTTAACCTCCACCCCCAGAGAAAGCAAACATCTAACAGTGAAGAAAAATTGGATTACCATGGCTGTTACATCTGGACGTTTCCACGAGCCTGCCATTTTGGTCGTAGCATGCCATTGCTTGGTAACGATATCCTTGACCACATTCCTTGGTATCTCCTTGTGTTTTCACTCCCAGCAACAATTCCACTTTCCCCTCTGGTAAAATGCAGTCTGACCAGTTCCCCACAGGCTGTGCATTATACTTGTCACAAGGACAGTACTGAGTCTCAATCAGGGGGTACAATTGAGAATTTTTACATTTTTCCTTCTTTTTACTTTTTCCTGTGGAGAAATTTAAGTTGGATAATATTGTTACTCATTTCGAGCATCCCTAATTTTCTTCCATTCCTAAACTTCCTTTCTCCATTTTTAACCATATTCAACAGTAGCTTACAAATAAATGCTATTTTCTCACTCCACAGTGCTTTCTCTGGAGGCTCTTATTAATACTGGGTGCCTTGCAATAGTGAAATTTTTCTTATTTTCTCATTTTAAAATCACCACTTTGCAAAAGGCGTTCGCTGTTGTGCTGCATTTTATACTCCTTGAATGATTAAAATCCTTTCAAATGATCATGGGCTTTCACTGATTAGGGGAGTTTAAGGTAATTGCATAAATCTCTCCTTTATAACATGTGCAAAAATATGAAAGAGAGAGAAAGTCGCTGCACTGGACTGTACAGCTTTCTGTTTATTCCAAATAGATGGCATGGGTATATAGGATTATAATTCAGTAAATGAGATTTTTATATTTACTTTTCTGATTATGAGTTTGCATCTTTCATTATTTCTGAAGAGTCATCATTTTGACATACTTGGTGATTAGTGTAGTAAATAATATCCACAGTGAAGATATTGAGTGTCAGAAGAAAGTGCTAGGAATGGTCTGTATGAAAATCTAAAGAAATTCCCTTTTAAAATAAAAAACGAACAGTAATATGTGCTTGAAAATTAATATATCATTATTTTAATTTTATCACATTTCTATTATGTTAAATATATATCATACTATTAGTTATATCACACACAATTAACTGCATATGTTTTACATATATTTATTTCTAACTTTCAGAATGTGCCTTATATAGTCTTCAACAGACTTCTTTATGACGGGTGGTTCATTGTATAACTTTTAAATTCTGAATAGTCTACTGGTTATTTTTTTTTTTCTTTTAGCTTTCTTTTTGCCACTGACAATATTTTTGAATGCACCAGGTTTAGCTCAGTATGATAGCTCCTGTTCTGCTCATTATATCACCACTTTTTGTCATTGTGACTGCCTTTTAAAATGCAGTTTTCAGATACAAAATTAGTGTCATATTCCTCTTCTAGGCTATGAAAAATAATCTGAGGCTGTGACAGTGAGAATGGCTTAAGAAAATTAAATGGCAACAATTCCTTTTGTTCTCTAAACACCTCACAGTCTGTAGGCAATCTGCCAGAAGTGTATGCTTAAACCAAAAAAATAATCTACCTATTGTATGGGGAGCCAGCTTAATTTTCAGGGTTACTTTTCCTTTCTACTAAAAGTACATAGCACGTCTGTCACTGTCAACTTACATGAAACTACACAGGCAAATCCACTGGCATAGTATCAGTACACCAGCAATAAGGCATATCTATATATTTTCCAAATACATTGTCAGAACTCTGTTGGTCTAACTTTTAACATGTTTTCTAAGTTGACAGTATTGGCTTTCGCATCGCAATTATTCTTACCAACAATAGTGCGCTTTCTGGTCCTAACTGCACCACAGTCTCCGTTGCAAGAAGAAAACTTGGACCAGCTGGTAAACTGACAGTCATCTTGGCAGGGGATCTGGCAGGCCTGGGTGAGGGCTGGCACGGGGCCTGCATACCAAAGGCATTCATGGATGCCAGCCTGTCCTCCATCTTGCTTTCGACAAGTAATAGCTAAAGGAAAAGCATATAGAGCTGTTTAAAATAAATTTGAATGTCTATAATTATTCCACAATTTCGGAATTAACCAACATTTTCTTACGCAGTCAGAGGAATCCTCTTTTAATTCTTTATTTGCAGCAGAAATCTGGGAGGAGTGTTTCTAATAATCATAGTAGTCATTAAATTGATCCTGTAGGTTTTTTAAAATAACAGATAGCCCTCAGTGATTTTTGTGACACAGAAAAGCGCACACACACACACACACACACACACACACAGCATTTAGCCATTTTTATTACAAGCTATTAAGGTTTTCAAGTCCTTATTTAGAAATTAATTATTTAAGAGACAACACATGGGTTCTGATAATAGTTTATGCTGAACAAAGACTATTCATAGAGGTTCTGGGAGACACCACATTCCTCTAATAATATTTATATATCATTGGCTGCTCTAGGATTTCTATATAGAGGGATCTTAGTGGCAACAAACTGGAAGGTTTAGGTGAGGAGGGGATGCTTATGGAATCCATCTTGTAGCTACATTTGCATGGAAAGTATGTTTTTTTTATTTTTTTTTAAGACTTTATTTATTTATTTATTTGACAGAGAGAGATCACAGTAGGCAGAGAGGCAGGCAGAGAAAGAGAGAGAGAGGAAGAAGCAGGCTCCCTGCTGAGCAGAGAGCCCGATGCGGGGCTCGATCCCAGAACCCTGAGATCATGACCTGAGCCGAAGGCAGAGGCTTAACCCACTGAGCCACCCAGGCGCCCTGGAAAGTATGTTATTTTACATTGGAAGCTTGTTGGGATGGCTGTGGAGTGGTTAATGGGGAGGGGGGACTGTGTTCAAGTCCCCCATTCAGCTCTGTCTACAAGTTCTTCACAAGCACAAATATCAACCATGAATTTAAAAATAAAAACAAAAATTTTAGCAATCTTTATTATATCATAACCGACATTTCCCCAATTATATATGAGCCCTAAAAAATGGTCAAGTAATATATATGTGTATATATATATATACATATATATATATGTATATATATATATGAGTTCCCCCAAGATATTGTTCTACTGGATTTTTTAAAATCATGTCATATTTTTATTGCTTATTGAACACAGTCATAAAATTGCTTTATCACGTCTCAAAGAAAAAGAGCAAGTGATGTTTTAAAGTCCCCTTTCTCTGCAATTTTCTCCCATGGTTTTAAAAATAACTTATTCATTTCTTGAGGAAGAAGATGAAACATTTAGACCTTGGTCCTAAAAGTGTTTTCCTTGAACTAGCTTACACGGCCCCAGGCACACTGATTTACGTGGCCCGTTCAGGTTTATGGCTTAGGCTGGAACTTGATCTCTTTCCTGCTCAGGATTCTATTCATCATGAAACTAAGTGAAGGAGCCTGACATTTTGATCCTAAGTTATAGTTAGGGTACCCGGGAGCCCGGGTTAGACAACACTCTCCAGATCTGTATAGTGAAACTTAACACCCAGCAGCAGGGCTGTGTGACGGGATGTCTAAGAGGTTGTAACAGTTTTCGCAAGGGAAGACTTTCTCTGTGTAGGTGAATACAGCTTGTCACAGCTGGTGCAGGAAAAGTTACCTAATTGTGCAAAGGTAGGTCAGTATTCATCTAGTTTTGAGCTGAAGATACTCTTCATTTAAGGTGCACAACACTGAAAGGGCCAATTTGTATGAAGAGGAGACAGGGCTCCCTGAATTTTAAATATATGAAAACCCGGTAGAGTGAACAGTGGTGGCGGTTGTGAAAGTTTCGTGACAGGAGACAGCAACAAGTGCCCTGAAGAGGCGCTCACCACCCAGGAGAGATGCTGTCTGTGGCACTGTGTTTATCCTGCTGGTCTAGTTGCAGTTCTCAAAGCAGGCTGTGGACTACCATCACCTGGAGAGCTTCTGAGAGATGTCCGTCCCCTTGCCCAATTCAAACATTCTGATTTATGGGTTGAGGACAGGGTCCTGGTCATCAGCATCTTTTTAAAACTCCTTCATGATTCAAATGCGCAGCAGTGGATTCAGACCACTGCTCTGGCCAGTGATGTTTTTTCACTTGCAACAGAAACAACTGGAATACTGTGAAGGTGGAAGATTCTTGGATTCACTCTAGAACTCCTGAATGAGATTTCTGTGGGTGGAGTCAGAGAATATGTGTCCCCCCAACCCCCACTCCCACCCCCCAAGCTTCTCAGATGTTCCTTATGCACATTTAAGTTTGAGACCCATTCACTTGAGTAGTCAAGGCACCGGGAAGGGTCTGGCTGAGATCTGAGACTAAGAGCAGAAAGTGCCTTGGTACTCAACCACCCTTGGCAGTGCGCCAAGGTTGGGAAACAATGCTGAGCATGTGCAGATGAACTAAGGGAGCTCTAAAAGTGGGACTCAAGGGCACTTGCTCAGCAGTGAACCAAGGGAGCATCGACACAGCTTGGGAGGATTAACATCCTCAGTACTGGGGTGGGTGCTAATGATGTGGTTTTGCAGTCTGCTGCCATGTGGAGGCAGAGCGGATTCCTTAAACACTGTAAATTTAGTAATTTCTGATGGTTAAACACTGTAAATTTAGTAATCTCTGATGGTTTGTGAGCCGAGCTGTCCCAAGGAAGCTCGAGAGGAAGGACTGACAAAGAGGGAGATATTACATGATTTGTTTATCAGGGTATGTAGGAATCTGAAGAATGATTAATTTGGAAAATAAGAGATTTGACCATATCAGAACTCTAGGCTGTGAAGAGGGTCCCACTGTTTATAATAAAAGAAAATTACAAAAATTATAAAACTAAATTTGGGTTCTTTGAAATAAGACTACTTTTATCTACTCATCCAATCTGATTCTCTGAAACAGAGAACTGAATAGAAATCTTTTGAGAAACTAAATGAAATTACCTTGGGTTCTCCATTAAGGCTCACTTTCTAAGGTTCTCTCACAAGTTTTGTTTCAGAATTGCTCTCTCATCACATTACGTGATGCCAAAAAACCGAGATAAAAGGAAACCACTAACAACACAGTTCCAGAAACAAGCTAGCTTATTTTGTGCAGATCTGTATTATTTGCATAAATGTGAAGCCCTCTTCCCTGTATGCATGCCTTACGTATTTCTTAGTGGAAAAGAAAAAAAAAATGGAAATTTCCCATATCTGTTCTCAGAAACCCATGCAGCATTCTACTGCCCTTATCTAAGATTTTAGACAGTGTACTTTGAATGAATTAGTCATGTAATGTTATCTAAACACGTAACAACAGCAATATTTGCACAATATATTGAAAATTTATCATACATCCCAACTTGTTTCTGTTCTGACTTAGAGGAAACACAACAATTCAAGCACAGAAATGCAATCTGAAATGAACTTCCTGCTATTAGGGTGAGGAAAATATAAATGCTTGAAAAGGAAACCATCTGGTCTCTCAACTTTATAAACCCTAAATGTCACCTCTAAGTTACTGAAAACAGGGTGGTTTTAACTGTAGAAAAGATGCATCAGACAAAGCATGGTTTCCTAGCACACCAGAGAGCTACATACACCCAGACAGCTGTCTCTGTATTTTCAGGTGGAGGGTGTGTGATGATTATGCAAGTTCTCCTTTGGGCAGAGGTCTTATGCACAAGATGGGCCAAAACCCGTGCTGTCCATCTGCTTCATTCACCATGAAATCATCTTAGTGAGGTCAGCAAATATCAGAAAAATTATTTTAAGGCAAAATTCTTTAACTCTACGTTGATTATATCCTGTTTGTTTATAATCTTATTTTACTTACATGAGGCACAGCAATTTTTATTTCTGGGCTGCTTCCAGCAGACTCAAAGCCTGAGGGACACCCATGTGGCTGCCTTGTGGGTTATATCTGAATTAGGCAAGGCAGGCTGGGCCCATCAACATTGAGGAAATGACGGTAAGGTAAGTAAGAGAGCGACTGTCCTGAACAAATAAATGCTCTGGAAAAGGGAACTAGAACTATTAGATTAAAAGTGACTCAACAAGTATTCTAACCAAATGCAGTGCAGAGACCTTTATGAACCCTGCTTTGACCAAACTAACTGTGGACATTTTTGAGAGGATGGGGGGAAATTAGACATGGTGAATATAGACGATATTCAAGAATTATTGTTAATTGTGTTTAGTGTTATAGTAATACTGCTGGTACATTTGAAACAATAAAGTATTTATGGATGATAGACATCTTATCTGGGAGTTGCTTTAAAAGATTCCAGCAAAATCTTTGTAAGAGTCATCTTGGCAGATGACCAAGAATGGCAACCTGCTAAAGGCTGTTGAAGCCATGGAAAAGAAGACCATGCTACCAGTGCTCATTACATTATTCTTCCTATTTCCGTGTCTCTTTGAAGCTTCCCATAAATTTAAATAAAAAAATTAATCAGTTGAATAAGTAAAGTCAATTTTAGAATGTTTTCATGAAGGTTGAATTTTGAACTATGTTTTAAAGAGGAGCATAATCAAGGTTCCAGGAATGAAAGGGAATAGATAACATTGGTTTGAGCTAAAAGGACACGGGTATCTGTGTTATGCATATATGACTATGTAAATGGAACGTTACCAACGCAGCCCTGAAGTAAATCTAATAGAATTCCAAATGCAGTTGCTCATCTTCATTTTCTTGAAGAGGAATGAAACTCCCTTATTATTCAGGATGCACAAAAGAAGAAGGAGTTCTCTCAGTCTGCAGATTACCCTTCAGCATGCAAGACCATGTCGTTTCGTTTGAATAATCAGTGAAATAAATGACTAGATCTAAAATGTGCACATAGAAGTTCATTACAGGAAACAGAAGAAGATGAACGCCCCAATGCAGTGAAAGCTGCTGGACTGTACGTAAACAAAGAGTTCAAGGAGCTCTGAGACATTATTTATTACGCTGAGTAATATTAACACGGTTTACCTCACAGCAACAGCATCTGGGTATGTGTTCGGCGGACTGAATGCTTGGAGGAGTGATTTTTTTCCTATGATGTTAATGAAAAAAATGGCAAAAGTAAGAACGAATCATGTAGAAATGAAGAAGAAAAAGCTTAATGTGAGTGAAAGCTAGTTACCAAGAGACCTTATTGTGCTTAGAAATAAGACCCAACCCATAAATAATGCAAGAGGGCCCCAGTTGTTTACTAGGCAGACGTAATGATCCCGGGCCTGCTCTGTGTGGAAGAGATTTTCACTGACAAGTTTGCCAGATGACTTTCTAATTACAACTTGTGAGTGTAGCTCTGGCAGAATGGAAAGAAATGTACTTTTCTTTTATTGATCCTAAAAGTTCCAATGATTCCCCAGTCCCATTGAGGCTGATAATATATGTGAATCTATGTGAAGGTTCTTGGATGAGGATGTACTAGGAAGTAATAATCAACTCCCAGGGGAGTAGCTCAGACGAGCGACCAGAGAAGGGCTACCTGACTGCATCACTGAGAAACCAACCTGGACACATCACAGTGTCAAGCTTATTTTATGAGCTATTTCAAAAATAACACATTCTAATAATAATTTCATGACAGGGCCCTCGCAGAGATACAAAACAAGACCAAAATCTCCCAATCACCTAGGATGCTCATATTCACAGGCAATTAGAGCAAACCGTTTATATTTAGAAATCATTTTGGAAATTTTTTAAAAATTAGCTTTGTAACTAAAAAGGAGCATTGTAAATGTATAAAAATATTGGGTGGTGACTAATATGTATACCATCCAAAAAGTGTTTTAAAATCATGTCTCTGCAAAATCTCTTCAAAGCAAGTACCTTTGCTCTTTGAGTTACGTTGAGTGTAGCTCTTTCCTACCTCGTTCTTTTTCCACTTTCATTCTTTTCTTTCTCATTGCATAGTAATCTCTGAAAATCAACACATTTGTGTGAATGACAGAAGTTAACCCAGATATTCTGGGCCTAACCTTGATAATGCTTCCAAAATGCAATCTCTTAAAAAAGAACAAAATGGGCCAGAGTTTAAGTAAAAGGATGATGCCAAGAGCACCAGTAGAGATGAAGCCACGTAATTTAAGCACAAGATTTAAGCATATTTGCTCACAAATAAATAAATAAATAACTACATAAGTTAGCGTTTAATACTTGGCACATCATTTAGATTTAATTCTGGTAGAAGGAGAATTAGAACTTCCTTTTTCCCCCTAGACTTTCCTTTTGTAAACTTTTCAACCAAACAGATGATGCAGAGTGAGTACTTCTGGGACCAGGAGGGTCTCAGTCATATGAGCATGGCATTAAAGTTGTTTTTTTTTTTTTTTCTTTTCTCTTTTTGCGATCTATTTGAGAATACATCTGAATTGTACTGGCTTCCACATAAAGAGACTGATGTCAGAACTTAGTGACAGGTCAACATTCTAACAGACATTCTTTGGCAGGCAAGAATACAGAGGGAATGGGGGATTAGGATAGGCAGGGTTGACCCTGGGAATCATTAGCCATAGATCCATCGAATTCACAGGAAGTATACTTGGCAGGAGACAGCATGAAGACCAACAAGGAACCTGAACAAGAGCCAATCTGAAGTTATTTTGTGAAACTCAACATCTAACCTGTGATACGTTTACCTCATACTCATGGCATAAATGTGTCGTAAGGTATAAAACACTGGAATAATACATATAGATTTTAAGTAGTAGTGACTGACATTGCCCCTTAGGGCAGACATAAAGAAAAAAATACGTAAATTGTCGAAAACTGTCATTATCATGAGCCATGTATTCAATTTGGAATACAGCTCTCATGGCAAGTCTAGATGTAGCTATTATGGCCAGGTTTCAATGACACAGTCACTGACTCATATGCCATAAGTTAGCCTTCAAATGCCATCCAGACTGTAGACATGTGAGCAGAGAGAAAAGACAGCAGCAATTACTGTTCTATTAAAAATTTATATACAAGTGACTCAAACAGTATGAAGCAAATATGAGTGTCTATTCACCTAAAAATTAAACAGAATGTGAAAGTACTTTCATGTTATTTCCATTTCTTTTATTGACAATATTACAGGAAAGATGCCTTTTTCAAAGGCTCTAAAATTCCCCTACGATATTTAAGAATGATTCCAGGCTTAAAGTTGGCAAATCTGTTCAAATCCTTCTTTCAAGTATCTCTGCTTTCTTTATTTTTTAAATCATTGCATGAAGTTTCTTGGACGATATCATCCTCAATATTCAAAGCCTTGCTAAAATTCTTCTTTGTGTCTAATTTCCTATTGCAACAATATTCCTTCTCTCTCTCCTCCTCTCCTGGACCCCCCTTCTAGTATTCCAAACCTCCTGAGCGTGGCCCTTTGCCTCCAACTTACTTATAGGAATTACAGGCAAACTGCTCACTGCTCTGTTCCCTACATGTCCGGATTTTATTTTGTGCCTTTTTGCTTTTGTCATCCTAGATTTAAATGTCATTTCCTCTGTCACTATGGCCTATCAAGTGGTTACCTCTTTTGATCTTTTCTTAATTCTTTAGTGGTTATTATGTATACTATTACTAATGTATTATTTAATATGCTTAACACATGGATCACGTATACCCATAGAATATGACCTACCATAAGAAATAAGTGAAAATTACTTATTATATACTCTTATTCTCTCGACAGTCTGGACCCACCACCATGTAGGCAAGAGGCAACATGTGGCATATATTCAACAAATATCTGTTTTATGAAAGAATGAATTGTGCTGAATGATATTCAGGAAGTTTAATCTGGCTTTTAGGGACTGGTGTTAACCTATTCTCACCGCTTTCCGAGAGAGCTAGCTAGTATCCACAAACTTACAGCGTGTACAGTGGAATAGGAACTTTTTTCAAGACACTGGCCCTTTGTTATTGCTATGGATTGAACTGTGTCTCTGTAAATTCATACGTTGAGGTCCAAACCCCCAATGTGATAGCATTTGGAGATGGAGCTTTCGGGAAGTAATCGGCAGAGATGAGGTCATGAGGGTAGGGTCCTCATGATGAGGTTAGTGCCCTTAGAAGGAGAAACCAGAGAGCTTGCTCTCTCCCTCTGTCTGCCATGTGAGGAAATAGCAGGAAAACAATCATGGGCGAGTCAGAAAGAGAGATCTTAGCTGAATCGGAATTAGCCAGCATCCGGATTTGGATTGTCTAGACTCCAGACTGTCAGACATAAATTCCTCTGTTGCCAGTCTGTAGAGTTTTGTTACAGCAGCCTAGGAAGACTGATAAAGCTATCAACATGAAGTCTTAAGCACTTATCTTACAGAGGATTTCTAATGTTTGTATAGATACACTTGATAAATTTCAGGAAACTATCCTGTTTTGTACCACATCAGCTAATTCAATTTAGAGAAGACTGGGCAACAATTACGTGGTTCTGTGAATGCTTGATACAAAACTTCCCTTCACCATTATTTTACTTTTCCTTCAAAATCTAATGGGATTGGGTCGTAAATAAACAAGTTCAAAGGTTCAGAGCATATCAATTTTCTTTTAAAGCTCTTTATGTTCTGATGTAAGAGTTCTGAGAGCATTTTCACATAGTTCTGAAATATAGAGAACATAGCCTTGGTCAAAACTCCATTTCCTTGATTGGGACAGAATATTCCTATATTCTTCTATCCATGTCATTCTAACTCATTTCTGAGTAAGGCTGCTTCTCACCAATTTGCTTTATAGGGAATGTCAATGCTGGGATGGGAAGCAGTTGCAGTCACTTGTTAAAGAGACTCTGGGACCATAATTGATTCCCATATCCTCTGCAGTGTATCAACACAGACAATACTTAACGATTGGAACAATGATGCTATTAATAGTAAAAATGAAAGTCTGTCCATAATGGCCACTTTATCGTTAACAGTTTGCTAAAAGTAGGTGTAGGTAACTTGAAAAGAGGAAACTTAGGACTATTGGCTAGTAATCTGATAAAAGGGAAATTCAGAGTTCTATTTTTCCTCGACTGTGTAAGGTTCGAGTCATTTGAGACAATCTGAATCATAATAGGTGACCTTGTAAATGTTCTGCTGAGTAGCACATGCTATATGAGACACACATGTTCTGTTCTTTCTCTGCATACTTAGTAAATGAACTCTTACTGTCCAGTTCTTGGGTATGATTTATCAGCTGCTAGACAGCAGAATTATGAGGGTCTTCTCGCTTGTCTTCCTTCCAATGTATTATCTGCTTTCACCGTTAATGCTTTTTTTAAAAAAAAATTTTTACTAATAAAGTTTTAGGTCAAAATTTTATTTCTCACCCCCCCAAAAAAAAACAGCGCTGCAATTTCATCCTAATAGTGTATATTTTACTGCCGTGACAGTGTTTAAAATCCACTGCTCTTATAACTAAAATAGTTACTTTAATGTTGAATTGAATGGAAAAACTTCTTCCCAAGTGACCTGATGAACTTCAGAGGTTCTCTGATCCTAACAAGTAATGACCACTCAGTATTATTAGAAGTTGTGATTCTATCATTGATTACCTGGCTTCAGAGTTTAGACTGGGGGTCAGCAAACTTTTTGTGTAAAGGACTAGATAGTAAATATTTTTGACTCTGTGGGTCATATGGTTTCTGTCACAACCTGCTCAACTTTGCCTCCTTCTCATGGAAGCAGCCATAGGCCACAGGTAAAGAAAAGGGTGCACCTGTGTTCCAACAAACTTTTAGATGCAAAAACAAAAACAAAAATACCCAAGCTGTGGGTGAGATTAGGTGCACAGGCCACTGTTTGCTGACAGCTGGTCTAGAACAAGAGTTTGATAAAAGCCATGTGATCAACATTTTCATCTTTAGAATCACAGAATGGTAAAGTTAGCAATCTCATATTTTAGTTCATATGGTGTCATTTCCAACCCAAGCAAGAGAATAGTAATTTAAAGCTAATACCATTAAAGATCTTTAGGTTAAAAAAAAAAAAAAAGCTTAAAGACTACACACATGCAAACAGGCTAGTGGAAAAAGAAACCTATTAATGGGAACATACAATAAGAATTTCTCCTCCTATGTACAATATATCATAGAGATATTAGCTTCTCCCTTGGCTTCATCAAATCCTTTTACGGAAATGCTGCCCACATTTCTATCTGCTGTCCTAAGCCATCTCTAGAGTGACATTTCTCTATTTCAACACATACCTGGATATTTCCAGTTGGCTCCCATGCCATCATCTCTAGTGCACAATATAAAAAAATATAATTTCTAAAATTAGTTCTTTCAGATCTAAGACTTTTCACCAATATTACAACTACTCTCAAGCAGAAGATGCTGGACTTAAAGGACCGCATGATCGTCTTTGAGTCACTTATTTCTATCTCTGCTTCTACAGTTTGCCACTAAGTCTTCAAATTATTTTCCTCTACTGCATGTTGAAAAACCACTTCTTTTGCCCATTCCCCCTACTGTGGTTCTAGTCTCAGCCCCTATTACTTCAGCCTCATATTGCTACAGCCCCGTACTAGCTGGCATCCGACCCACACGTCTTATCTTCCTAGCTTATTCTGCACATGCTGACAGATAACAGAGCTTTCTTCAGGTCCTTGCTCCTACCACTTATTGAACAAGGCCTAAAATACTGATCCTGACATGTATATCCTTCTACAAAATCACCTCAGGCTCTAGCTCACATCTCTGGAGCTTGAACCTACCCAATTTCCCGTGAACACTTTTAATGTTTTTGTTTTTCTTTCTCCAAATACTGACCTTGTATAACTGATCTTATTTTCTCTCCTTCCTACTCATTCTAATGTTATGGTACAAGTTAAGTCCCAGCCCATCCTTTAGGTCTTTCTTCAGTGCTCTGGCTTCAAATGGTTGCTTTTGCAAAGAATCAGTTTTAGTCTTTACCTCCCACTCGTTGGGTGATGTTACCAGTGATCTCATTTCCCTAATCGAATGTAAGCTCCCTGGCTTGAACATATGCATCCTTTGCTGACATCCGTGGCTTCTACAGAGTCTTCTGAATTCAGTCACAGCTGAATGAGTGACTGGAATGAGAAAGTCTGAGGTAAAAGAGAGGACAGGGGGTAGCTTCTCTATAATCTTTGCTGATTGATCCTAATCCTTACCATGTAATAATTTTAATCATCATCAAAAAAACCCAGCACAAGTTGGCATTTTAGTCTCTGATCAGATAAGAACAAAGATGAAAATAGCAAGAATCTGACAGGTCAATCACACAGAGTTCTGAAAACAGCTAGGACCATCAAAGGAAGAAAATTCTGTCTTTTTGCCACTAGCAAAAGATATTTCTATCCTCTTAATTCTCCTTATTTCATGTTTCTGTGGGAATGCAGGCTCTAAGAAAAAGCATCTTTAATCTCCCAAGGCAACAAAGAAGAAGGCTATCTTCATATGGAAGTTGAAGGGGTTCTTCTGATTGTATTTACGCAGAAATTATTTGTTAAAATGCAATTTTCTCTTCCCAGATATTCTGAGACTAGAGGAAACTGACAAGGTAGAGTTAAATACGCCAAGATGAGAAAACATTATTTAAGTACAGGCTGAGGAAGTGGCACCAGTAACAGGAAACTACGAATGGACCAGTGAGAAAGGCAGGAGAAAGTAGCCTCGAGGAAGCAAGAGGAAGCTCCCCTTTTCGTGCTGGGAGTGGGTCACAGTATTAGATACTATGAAGCAGACACCCAGGAGGAGGGATGAACAGAGGTTTTCAGATTTGGAAATGAGATGGTTGCCAGTAATCACAGAAAGAACCGTTTTTATGCAGATTATGTGTCGAAAACGAAAACACCCGTGTTAATATTGTTGCTTTTATGCCTACTATGACCTCTGTGCACATTCCCTGGGGCCATGATCTAACAGGAAAGGGGAAGGAATTAACGCTGAAGAAAGACTTAATAATGTACAAAGCACTGTGGGGATTATTAGGTTCTCAGCCTCGGAGGGAGGAAATGAATGAACCACAGTTGCACAGTGGTTAAGGAATAATTTGGAACTGAAGCTCTTTTCACACTTGTGCTGCTGTTACCATATCTCAGGTTTCCTCCCATGCTATTTTATAAAAATACGGCTTTCATCTGTTTTACCCAAACTTCATTTCACACTTTGATCCCTGGGCATTATCTGCACATAGATTGTAGAATACGAAAATTGGAAAAATCCTGCAAGATCATTTGGTCCAACCCTCTTTTCATTTCTTCATTTAAATTAACTGAGACCCAGGAAGGAGGAGAGATGAGCAAGCCTCGCCCTGTGTTAGTGAAAAAACTAGACTAAAACTCATGTTTCCTGATTCCCAAACTCAAGCCTGTTTCGTTATAAACTCTGTGTAGGGCTAGATTTGTATGCAACCGTATGCTTGACTCAGGAGGAATGAAGAAGGTGAACAAGAAGCTCTTCTAGCCTGACACAGGGCTCCATCCCAGGACCCTGAGATCATGACCTGAGCCGAAGGCAGAGGCTTTAAGCCACTGAGCCACCCAGGCGCCCCAGCACTCAATTTCTTGATGAATGGTTTGCAATGGGGAGAATAACTTTCAGTTCTAAATACCTAAGTCTCTCTAACAGTAATAGGAGATAATTATGTTCTCACCATAGCTGATGGTAGAGGACAAATAAAGAAAATTAAGTATATGAAATAAAATTCTAAACATCGCTAGATTGTTAATATTCTTTATAAACTAAATTTTAGGTTTTAAATAAAGATTTCTAAAAAGATGATGATAAAAACTGAAGATGTTTACCAAAAAGAAGCTATTTTTCTCGTTAGAAAAGCAACTTTTTCACTGTCAAGGATCAAAATCAACAAAAACTGGAATTTTGTGTGTTCCGACTTTTGCATCATCACCACATACGTAACTACAAATGAGGGGGCAAAACAGGTTTTTATGTATTAAATTAAATACATAGCTACATTTTAAGAATATAGCAGGAACTACATGCTCAAATTCAACGCAAGTAGAAACAATCATGTTCTCTAAAGGCTGAAGTTGCTATAAGTATAAACAACATGTTCCAAAGCATGGAATGTATCATCCACAATACCTAGTAAATAACCACACTACCCAGTAAATGTTGGAAACATTTCTGTCACTCATCTCTGCAAGATTCGATGTTATCTAGTAGTGCAGACAGATTGCAGTCCACATATGGCAGTAAATTTGAGTAAATAAATCTGCCATTTAAAAATCAGCACTGAATATGAACAGGAATGGGCATAGCCATGGCAACATTAGGAATGTCATTGCTGAGCATTTCTGGAAAGTTAACCAACCATAGTACGCTGTATGCATACATATATAGGGTTCCTATGGGCAAGGACGTATGGATCTCATTGAGTGTTAGGGTGACGAGCTAACTGCTCTGGAATGCCATGATACAAAAACTAACCAAAAAATCCCAAACAAGCTGCAGGGTACAGTACAGTCATAGCCTTCTTGAGAGTTTGCTCTGATTACCTTCTAAATACGAATGGAAGAAAAATTCAACCAAAGGAGTTACAAGTTCCGGTCAAAGAACGAAGGACACAGTTTAAAATGATGTTTCCATGTAGCTGTGTCAGGTGGACTGGGCAGAAGTGGACGGACCGTCTGCTGCTCTGGTCACCAAGCATGGCTTCAGAGCGACAGACTCCTCAAGCGAGTAGTTAAGTGAGTGATGACGGAGGAATGAAAAGTGAATCAAGTGTGGAACGGAGCTTCCCACCTCTTGCCTGGCGTCCAGGCCCGCAGCCTTCCTGCGCTCCGGGGCTGTCCTGTCGCACACTCCAGGGAACCAGCTGGCACCTGCGCCATTTGTGAGTCTTCCACCTGCAAGGAAAGAACGGAAGCCCCATAGAGAGGAAGCAAAAATGCCAGGCAAACCATAGAGAGATGGAAACATGACTTTGAACACAGCAAGTGGGAATTTATTTCCCAACGCTCAGTCCTATCTAAATGTAATTTAGATCTCTATCAAGACATTGTAAAAAGCAGCATTAAATATACAGGCAGTTTCTATGGCTGTGGAGACAAGAGTTCATCATTGTCAGCTTCTATAGAAATGAACTCTATAGATGTATTTAGCCTTTTTTTAAAAAATTGAAGTATAGTTGATACTTGTCACATTTTTAAATCACATCTACTATGCAGATAGTACTACAAGTGATGTACTCCATTTAAATAAGGTATGTTTATTTTATATTCAAGTTATAAAACTGTATTCAAGTCATGAACCTTTTGTATGGTATCTTTTGAGTAGCATCACAGGGGTAACTCAGAAACTGCAATTAAAATACATTTTACAAAAACAAATCTCCCAAGTAAGTAAGTCTGGGGCTGACAGTTGTCAGTCACTGTTCAGAGGAAATATGCATTTATACTGTTTTTCATGTCGGAATTAAATACAGAGAAAATAAGATGGCAAATATGCCATCATATTCATCAGATTCATCTTATCTTGTGATCACACATTCTATCAATTAATGCCATAATACATCATCTGTCATCAGACTGTAATTATGTACTGCATCAAGTTTTAAGTAGGTGCTTTCTTTTAATAGTTATGAGGAAAAATTTCCCTAATAATCATCAAGATGATGTTATATAGCTTGTATAACCTGAATTTCCCTCGAGGTGGCCACAAATGAATAGCAGACAACTTATTAGCAACACTGAAGTAAAGATGTCATTCTGTGAACTGGAATGCCAGCATTTAGGAGGAACAGGTGCTCTCTGGAGCCAGGGGAGGAATGCTTAGGCTACTCCTCAACCAGGAAGAGAATCGCTTAGGTGTTTCATAATTATTAACCACCTCTCTGAATTTCTTATAGTCTACATCATCATAAGACACTTCTCCCAATCCCTGGAGTTAGTGACACAGTTTGGAAATTTACACAAGTATTTGCCTTCCTGGAGATAATGCCGGTGGGGGGCAGCTCCCCTAAAGAGGCAAGTGATGGCACACACAGCCACAACCCGTGCAAATTTCCACCGAGCCTGCGGGACCGTCCTTGGCTTTCTTTTCTCATCGTGGGAAAGAAAATGGTCTTGGGAGTATTTGCTCAGTGCATGGCTTATAATGGTTTTTCTTTAACACCATTACCTGTAGCTTTGGCACACTGGAGGGGCCTCACAGACTTTCTCTTCATAGAGCGGGTCCGGGCAGTCTCTGCCTCCGTTGGCTGGCAGCTGAATGATGACCCGGTGCCGAGACTGCTTTCTGACTCCGGAGTCCCCTGGAATGAACCAGCTTTTTAACTGCTGTACCCTGCGCTGATAAAACAATGTCCAAATGCCAGCCCTTGTGAAGAAATTACCTTGCTTCCAGCTACATGGGCTTTGACATCCTTGAATGAGGGGCCTCATCTAGTCTCATCATTTCCTAAATTTCCAAATTCTCCAGACCCTTATATTGAGAACCCAACCAATTTATATTAAAAAATGTGAAGAACAGAGAAAACAGTTCCATAGTCAACTATGTACAGATACAAAGTAATTGCTCTTTTGTATATTTCTTTCCTCTTGAGAAATATGACAGATCTAATTAATTTATTTTCCTCTACCTTATGCTTATTTTTATGCCATTTCACATAGTCCTGTTTACCACATGGGACTCATACAGTTCTAATGAATCTTTCTTAGGAGACTATATTCAATGTTTTAATGTGAAATTTTATTTCTTTGTTATTCACTTAATTTGAAATGCACACCTCATAAATTATTCTAGTCATTTATTATTCATGTTAAATAGCCTAAGATCTTCAATTCAGGTCACATTCTAAACATCAGGGCTCTAAGTAGTGAAATGGAAGTGGTTTCCTAGAGGCAGAATTTTTACAGAAACATTCAGAGTAGCAATTACTGTAAGTAAATAACTCTAAATTATGTTTAAAAAAAAAACAATGGAAATAATTAAGATTTACCTTCAATGAAGATACCAACTTAACAGTATTACTCATCTAAATATGTCCAAATATTTTCGTATTTGAAAGAGACAATGTAGAAGACTTGCCAACTTTAATAAAAGATATTCTAATTTGAAATATATACTCTTTAAGGACAAAGGCACAATCACATGGCATGATTTTACTTACATTAGAATTCCCTAGAGAATTATTTTAATAGAGTTCACATGATACATTTACATTTTTTGCAAGATCATTAAATATTTGATATGCAGATATAAGAACAGAGAAATTTAGAAAGGTTTGCTGTCCCTAACAATGGATGTTTAATAAACAATTAAATGAGACTTTCTTAAAGTTATTGTGTTAGTAGAAAAACGTGATTTGACAATCACAACTGTCTAATAAGGGACATCGTCCCTCATGAAGTCGGGGTATCCCTCAAAATGATCTGGGCAAGTGACTCCCAGCAATGCGGACTGAAGATTTCCATAAGAGCAGGGAGAAAGAAGCAGATTAAGGATTCCCAAATGTCTGACCGTGTAGGAGAATTTCTTTCAAAACCTGAAAATAAAAGTTAATACAGATTTCTCACCCTCTACCCAGAACTACTAAGTCAGAATCTCTGGGAGCTGGATTTGGGAATCAGATTTTTACAAAGCTTACCAGGGAACTGTGAATGAAGAGCCAGGTTTGAGAGCTACTGGGATAGATGACTTTGCGTATTTTATCCCAATTTAAGATTCTAGGGTTCACATGTAAGTTTTTAGGATTATTCCCATTGTGGCGAAAACCTCTACTACTAGTGATTATATTAACTATTTTAGTGAATAATTAGAATACTAATAATTAGGTAAGAAAGTAGGGAGTTAGGGGCTGGAGGTAGTGAGTAGCAGAGAATTAAAGAATGTGAAAATACTGGGGCGCCTAGGTGGCTCAGTGGGTTAGGCCTCTGCCTTCAGCTCAGGTCATGATCTCAGGGTCCTGGGATCGAGCCCTGCATCGGGCTCTCTGCTCAGCAAGGAGCCTGCTTCCCCCCCTCCCCCTGCCTGCCTCTCTGCCTACCTGTGATCTCTGTCAAGTAAAAAAATAAAATCTTAAAAAAAAAAGAATGTGAAAATACTGTCAAAGACTTTTTTTTTAAAATTGTAACAATAGCAGTTTGAATACCAGTTGCAACTTTTACATATTAAATATCATTTATCTAGAAAAGATCTAAGAAACACCAAAGGGACTTCTAATAAAATTGCTAAGTCTGCTTCCATCCATTATGTTGTTCCAATGGCCCCTATTTTAAGGCCCAGGTGATAAATTCCTCTAATAATTTAGAGCTAGGAAAATTTTGTTTCCCTTGACAATCTGTTAAGACTCTTACAGGCTTCTATTTTTTGCTTTGTTCACCAGAATCTCAGGGCTAATTTCCTTCTGAATTGCAGGAGCTTACCTTAACTTTGACTTCACAGTGTGATTTTTCTCTTCCTGTCCCCTTCCCCAACTCCATGTACTACCTGACTCCATTCTTCTTTTACACTTTCTACTATTTTTCTTTCTTTTTTTTTTTTTTTAACATTATGGTCTTTCATCTTTTTAAAAGAATATACAAACTGCATATTCATTCTTATTATTTGGTTAGCATTGGGGGAAAGAAGAAGGTGGTTGTTTGTTTAATAGGGAAAGAAAGAAAGAACATGGAGGAGTGGGTCTTTGTTTCCAGGATGGTCAAGGTTCTCAGAGTGAGTAACTCACCAACCATGTTGTCTACATGCAGGTAGACAACAGACATGGAATTGAGACCCAGGGATCTGGAACCTGGAGGAGACAATGAGTTCAGCCTCAGTGGCACCTTATACACTAAAAGCTCTGCATCACTAACTGTCACAAGGGACACAGGCAGTGCTGCTCCTGGGAGAGTTAGTTCCTGTGATAGAAGCAGCAGACAGTGTTTCAATCCTACTTCATTTTTCAACCTCAAAGCAAAAATTTCACCTCAGGTACAACTCTGAAACATTCTAGTGTCTTTTCATCGCAATGTCCACGAGCTTGTATTTGATATATAAGATCACGATAACTCTTTTCACTTCCATAATTGATTCCACAGTGGCAATCCACTTATTCTTAAAAAAAGTTCAAATACCTTGACCTCGTGTGGCCCACAGAACAGTGACTGTGAGCTGATGAAAGCAGAACAATCCAAAGCTGTAACACCTACAGGGGAAGTTTAATGGGGTTACACAGGAAGTGTCACGATATCCGTGTTTCTATCCACTGGGAGGTGCGCTGACTCTCAGATCTCAGCTACGAAATTACTTGTATACTCGAAGAAACAGCACTGTGGAGCTCAGCCAGGTTAGAGAGCCCTCAGATCAGAATGCAGACAAAGGGAGAGCTATGGCACATATTTAGAAAGAAAAGTGGAAGGTTTCTCACTAATAACTTGAGCGGGCAAACCTGGAATTTTACAACCTTCATAGTTTCCTGTATACATTCGCACTCAGTTTATTGCATGTGGTTGATAGACATCCATAGTTTTCCATTTATCTTTGTGTCTTAGGACACAGAACACCAGTCACATATGGTAAGGATTTAATAAATATTTGCCGGGTGAGCAGACACATTTATTTCACTTCTCAAGTGGATTGTTAGGTAGCACCTTCTGTTTCTTTTTATCCACTTCCTTATAGTAGGAAGCACATGGGTACAAAGTCGGTGCACTGAGAATTAATAAAAAATAAGGGATCGTTTTGTTCATTGGAAATAATAAACATGGGGAAAATAAAGAAATGTACCTATAGTGCTTATAGTGAAAATATCTATCTAGGATAGAAACAGAAAAAGGAGTTAGATATTCAAAAACAATTATGTGATAATGAGGCACACAGACTCAGAGGATATGCAGTCTCTCATGTAGTTATATTATAGCATCTTACAGATTATCTTAAGATATTCAAGATAAATTTCACTAGATAATTTACTTGATGGAAGGATTTAAAGGGCAGGCAAAACCAAGATTTGTTAAGCTAGACACAGGATGGATGGCAGACTGAGCACCAGAGTGCTAGGAAATTGAAAGGGAAATGTTTCATGCAAGAAGCAAAATGTAAAGGGAGTTTTCATATCTTTGGGGGTAATTCTAGTGCCGTATTGCTTCAGGGCATCAAGGTAGACTAGACCTCTCTACGATATCCCTTCTAGCTTTCAAGTCAATAAATATATTAGAAAAAAGGAGTAGGCAGAATTTGAAGAGTAAAATGTATTATTTAATCAAAAGTACTGATATTTTTAAGATTATAGTTACAAGTACTTACAGGCATAAATGTTTCCTATTTTTTAGGAAAGTCCCACATAAAAATTTATAAAAATCTGGAAAAAGGGAACAAGTGCACTGGTTTGAGGATTAAAACTACTCTCTACTCAATACTGATCCTTACCAGCATTGATTTTTCAAGATACATCTTGAGAGAGGGCTGAATGACATTTCAAATAATTCTTTTTGTTTTTCCTGGCATGCTAAGTTATTCTAGTCCATCTTCTGCAACATTACAGTGTAATCTTACCTCCTAAAGTGATTTTTAAAGGGAGGGTGGCCCCACCTTTTCTAAAGTTTAAAGCTCTAATAAGATTTAGACTTTACCTGAAGAATTAAATAAGCACCCTATCCTTGAGTTAATTTTCTGTTGCTATTATCTGTCCTTGAACATAGAACTCCATTTACTATTTTTAATTGTGTGCGGAAGTCAGTGTTATTTTAATGAAGCCTGGATTATTCCCATTTCATACCAAATAATGAAAAGAAAAAAAACAAAAAACAAAACAAAACCCTAACCACATGTCATTGCTTTTTTTCCCCCCCTTACAACAATAGGCTAGTTTTCTATAACACCATTGTATTGTTATTATCAGTTAAAGCAGTCTACAGGCAAAAACAGAAAAGGCTTCTCTGGGTATACAATGCATCTTGGCACTGTTGTCCAACAGCAAACCCCTTTCTCACTCCCTTGGCTGTATTTTCTCAATACACAATTAGAGTTATTCTTTTTAAGTCTGAGTGCCTAGGTTTAGGGTTTCTGAAAGCCTTTTGTTATGTGAGACTCAATACAAAGCTTCCAAATAGAATAAGCAGGGCTGGTCTTCTGCTCCTGCTGAGATGACCCAGGCTTAACCAAACACAGCCCTGCTCTTGGAGAGCCTGTCACAGGACAGCAGGTTTCAGAGCTGGCATTCTTGGACTCCTTGGCCACCACCACCCAGGAGCTCCAGGGGCAAGAACAGTATCCTAGTGGCACCGTGCATTTTAATTCACAGAGGTTACTAAATCCTTCAAGAGACAGCCAACTAATCTCATTCTATACCTCACATGTCTGTCACTCACCACAAGAAACTAGCACCACTGCCACGACCCCCTCCTGACACCCCCACGTCTTCCATCATCATTTGGACCCACAACACTCCCTACGTGTGTAATGTGATCTTCGATTTCTCATTTCATCTCATCCTCTAATCCTCCCACCCAGACCCCCATCAGAACACATGGGGGTCTCTCATCTCCTGTCTCTTCTTGGAAAGTTTCCTTTGTACTTTTTGCACATTAGAACACATGGGGGTTACTCATCTCCTATCTCTTCTTGGAAAGTTTCCTTCATACTTTTTGCCAGTGAAGCTGATTCTACACATTTCCTAGACTTTTCTTCTCCTTTTATCTTTAAAAATCTCCAACTCCTCTGTCGCCAACATTCCTTCAGATACCCAACTCGCAGCAGCCAGCTACTAACATTTCATTAATTAACCACTTTAGAATGTCCCTCAATGTGATCCTTTCTCTTCCTACCCCAGCCACCACTCTGCTGGCTTTGGCAACCACATGGTTATTCCAGGCAAGGTGCTGGGCTCTGAATTACTGTACCTCCTCATCTTCAATGACCTTTTCCTCTGTTTCAAATCCATTACTAGCGCTTTCTGTTCAGCCCTTGATGCTGTTATCATTAGTACTTGCACACTCTCATCTTAAAACATCTTACTTTCCTGTCATTCCTCCTAACCTTCCAGTTCAACGGATTCAGTTCTCATTTTACTAAAATTCTTCAAACTCAGTTGAGACTGCCTGTCCACCGTCATTATTACTTCTTCATTATCTATCATTCTTTCATGACCTCACTTCCATCCCAACCCAACTGAGATTCCACTTCCATTATTACAACGGATACTCCCTTGAGAACACCCTTGATTCCCTGCTCCTCTCTTTTTCCCTTGTACTCTCCTAGGAAAACCCCAATTCTAGTCAAAACCAATTATTTAGTTATACTTTTTCTGCACTCAGGCAGCTGAACATGGCTGGAGAAACAATGACAACTGCTCTGAGGAATCCCTTTTTAAACACATAACTAAGTGGGGTCTCCATGTTGCCTAGAAATTCTGTTATTAGCTTGTCTGCTTCTGCATTCTCCAAAATGATGGCACATTTTTTCTTTTCTCAAGACCCCCTGCACCCATGCCTTGATCCTTTATACTCATTGAGAGATCAGAACAATCATTAAATGCCCAGTGTGTCTCATACCACCAGACTGTAAACTTCCTAAGAGCAAGGAACATTGATTTCCTTGTTTACTGCTATATCATTTATATTTAAAAGTTAAAATATTAAATTTATTTGAGACATCTCCACAGAAAGGAAAAAATAAATAATTGCTTAAAATAACATTCATGACATAATGACATAATGAGTATTTAAAAACAAGTATCAGTAAACATTTCAACAAATACTTAAGTAATGATCATTTTTTTCTTCATCATGATCTAAATACTTTTCTCACACTGATACACAAACTTCTAAGAAAGACTGCATTTAGACTGCTTTCACTAGAAATTGACCATATGCAGCATGAAGGTTATTTCCTACAGGAACTTAAATAAAAAGAAAATATAGGATGGATGGATAGATGGATGGATAGATAGGTCAGTCAATCAATCATCAAATCAATAATAGGCTAACCAATAAATTATATGTCAGTTGGATCATGGTTCACAAAGCATAGAGCACCGTACCATACATTATCTCGTTTGTGCTACAGAACCACCATAGATGTTATAAGCAAGGCCTGGTGAGCTTAAGTATCTTGCATAAGCTTACAGGGCTGCTAAGTGGCCAAGACAGGTGTTCAAACAAGATTTGCTGATTTAAAGTTCACTCATTCCATTATACCATAAAACCCACTACTTATATGTATGCTCAAAAACTAAAAATTGTGTCCTGCTAGACATAAGCCCAACTTGGTCTTCTAGAACTTGTCTCTATTCTTCTTTCCAACATCACATCTTGATTTTTCTCCCTATTCTCTGGGCTCCAACGGGCTAGTTGTCTCTTTCCTCTTAAACAACATACCTTCACATGGTCACCTAAGAGTCTTCCTGATGCTTTTGATCCTCCCTTGGGATTCTTTTCCATGTTCCTGCTTTCAAAAAGATTGCTTCCACCTTCAACAAGGTTTTCCCTACTATTTTTTTCCACAATATTTTCCCCCTTCCCTTCCTAAGAGCTCTGTTTTACAACTAAATCTTCTTATTGAATCAAGTCTTAACATTATCTGGTTTATATTGAAGAGTTTTACATTTTAGAACTCATGCTATTCTGTATTTTAAATGAAATCAAAATCTCACTGAAGTCAGGGACTGTGTCTTCTCTACAGGGCCAGTAATGTACCAGTTTTATATAGGAATCAGTAAGTAAGAAATCCAGTAAGTATTTATGTATATATATACACCAATAAGTATTAATTTAATTAACATGTACATAGTATTTACAGTTTATTTCTTCATCTGCCTGCTAAATTTAATTAAAAGGCCTTATATAAGTAATCATAGTTTGTCACATAATTTTAAAAAATTATAAATGGTCAAACAGAGAAGAGCAAATCACTTTCTTGGTACTATAAAATTCAGCAGAAATCAAAATAAAAATTATATTATTTGATTTTAAATTATAGTATTTTTATAATTAATTATATCTTTTGTTTCTTTTCCAGGCAAATATCTTTTGTTTCTTCTTCCTACAGAAGAAAATTCATAGGCTACTAAACTAGTTTCTAATTCCTGGATATATCCTAATATCCCAAACTAATTTCAAATGAAGACCTAAAGAAATGAGAAAAACTTACCTGATTCCCCACTTTTGTCACTATCCTAGAATCAGTTTAATGGAATATTTTGTGTTCTTCAATTTTATTTTCTTGAAATACTTTAGAGCATTTCAAATTTTTTTTAAAATACTTTACCCAGTATAAGGAAGTATTTAATATAAGAAAAAGGCAAAGGTTTTTTCCTGCCTTTCATTTTCATTAAAAATATTATGTTTGTGTTAGTTTATTAATTACATGATTATAAGTGTAACTGCACATTTTTGGAATTATTAGTAAATAATTGCCTTATACTAACATGAATATTAAGTATAAAAACATTAAGAATAAATTTTGAAAGCACATGAATTCCATGTAATCAATAAGCTTTTTTACTGTAGTGATGAATAACTAATATTTACCACAGAAATGTTGACTGATAAAGTACCATTCTGTTGCTGATTATTACCAAGCCAGATAATATCATCTGTTATTTATTTTTTAAGCAAATAAAAGAAGAAAATGGAAAAATTGTCAGTGACACTGGTTTATGATTAAGTTTAATGCCATTAACGTTGTTTTGAAAATGTTAATGCTTAAAACTTTTTACACCAAAACTGGTTTAGGTGTCTTAAAAGACTTCTAAAATAAAAATTTTATATTCTTGCTCACTTTATGGTTTAATATTATTTGATGTTTCAAAGGTACCTAAAATTTTTTTAAAAGCGTAAAAAGGAACCCATGTTTTAACTGTATAAAATGATAATGACCCTGTAAAAACAATCCACTATTAAATTTATGATCTCATATAATATCTTAATGATTTAAATAATTTTTGGCAATTTAATATAGTGGTTAATCTACAAGTTGATTCTTCTTTTTCTTTTTAATTATTTCATTTGTTTAGAGAGAAAGAGAGAATAAACAGTGGGAAAAGACAGAGGGGGCAGGGAGAGAGAATCTCAGACTCTGCACTGAATGTGGAACACGGATGTGGGGCTCGAGCTCACAACCCTGAGATCATGACCTGAGCCGAAAGCAAGAGTCAGATGCTTAACCAGCTGAGCCACCCAGGTCCCCCTAGAAGTTGATTCTTAATTGAATCTCTTTGGTAAGAGTCCAGAAGCTTAAATAAAATAAAAACACAAAATAAATTTAAGAAAAACTATCAGTATTTGCTGGGAGAGTAAAATAAAATAAAAAAAAAATAGGAGAGAGTGTCACCCAGGACACTGAGAGAAAATTTGCTCAGGTATTCCGTAAGTCACCTGGAGGATATGGATATCTTTCTCAGCAGCAATGAGAAAGGACATCATTCTAAGAAAAGACACTCAGTTATCAAAGTGTCTGCCATGATATTAAAGAGTCTTTGTGAGAAATAAAAACAAAACAAAACCAAACTGGGAGGAAATCCTCATCTTGCAAATGCCTCATGGCACATAAGTGTTAGAAGAGGTCTAATCTGGCCATTGTTCTCTTTCCTTTATTTGCAGCCTTTGGGGCTGCATAATTGAATTTTATGGTGAATCTGGGCCTAAGGCTATCTATTTGTTGCCAGTAAGAGGGCTAGAAGCCATGAGTATGGATAAGATTGCTGTACGTTCTTTCTGAAATACATGGGGACACTACACATTCTTTTAGAATAATGTTAAAGGAAACCTTGTTAATAGAATAAAGCCTAAAATCCACTCATTTCGATCTACATCATATAGTCTTAAATCAGTTTTTGGCATAAAACTCATCTGTTTGGCTCTTGAAAGCTGGCTATTTTCTAGAAAGAAACTAGAATTTTACGGCATGCACGACAAATCAGGATTACCCAGCCCCGTGTGAGAAGCACAAACACTGCTCAGCCAGAAGAACTTGGAGGTCCTGCCTGGTGAGTGTGTTTTCTAGGTGAGTGATCTGCAGAACTCTGGAGCTCATACCTTCTTTACATGAGGTGGGACATGATGTCCAGTCACTATATGGCGTCACGAGACAGTCCTTCCTGCAAGGAAGGAGACAGGGCCTCACTGTTTCAGGTCGAAGGCTTTCAGGACACCTAGGAAATGCAAAGGGAAATTACTTGGCCTCTTTGGTAACCCAGAAAACCAGGTAATTTAGTATCCTTAAATTTTTCATTACTAAAATGGCTAAACAGTCATCAACCTGTATTATTTAACTTCTAGGAGCCTGTTCATTTTTTCTAAGAACTATACAACTACATTGATTCTTCCAAACTGGACCTCAATAAAGCTTCTCAAGGCAGGATGTATATAAATTTAATAATAGTAATTGTGTTACTAGAACAAAATATATTAATTATACCATAACCCCTTATAAAAATCTCTCCATTAATAAAAACATTCTCTAACATGCTCTATAAGAAATTTGTGGAAATTCAAATCACTAATTTAAGGACTAATTCTGCATCTCTGTATAAGTAAATAGGCTTATTGCTGATTATAAGTTTCCAGGTTATTCTACAGTTTATTTTTATAAGATATGCATGGCATAACATAAAATTTGTAATGGAATATATTCAACATACAGTACATGCTCCAAGAGGATGATATTTATAGCTATATATTTTATAATAACAAAACAATAAATGTATATAGATAGAGTATTATGATAAGCAGTTCTTTGCTTTTTTCCTGGTTTCATTTAGTGTCTCTATTCTTATTTTGTCTTCCATTGTCCCCAGTTTCAATTTACCCCAATTATGGGATTTTAAATATATTTATAAATTAAAATTATATATATTTATAAATTAAATTATTAAATAAATAAATTAAATATATTTATAAATTAAATTATAAATATTGGGGACAAAAAAAGTAAATATAGATAAAACAAAAATAGTCAACCAGTAATTCAAAGAAAAATAAAACACTATGCTTTTGACAAATTATAGTAAAATTAATTAAATTATTTTCAAAAATACAGCAAACATTTATTAGGAACACAAGAGAAAGAAAATGAGAAAACACTGAAATGTCTTAATTTATATAAGAGTTTTCACTTTTTAAAAGATACCTTTAAGAAGCTGATGTATGAGTTTTGAGTACACGGTCTTGTTGATTGTATATTCAAGTGATTTTTTTTAACTTTCCCAATTCTTCTCTGTATCTTCAAGATCTAATTCTACCATTTCCAGTGGTCAAATACTGACCACTAGCATTAACACTAGAAGAGGATGTATAGTAAGGACAATAAAACATAACAGCATAATTCATATGACTAAAAGTAACTTATTGTTCTGATTCCTACGGAGTTCTCTTTTGAGGTCATATAAATCTCTGACAAAGAAGCTAAGAGGCAGCAAAGAAATAAACTAACAACCACTAGTATTACTAGTTGCTGGAATAACTTGGCAAATCAGTGAAAAACGGGATTTAAAAACACTCCTGATGGCAGAAGTCAAATTTTCTGTAGGTCAGGATAAATTGCTTTTTAACAAATAGATTAATCAGATTTTCACAACTGAACTATGAGTGGAAAAAAAAAATCAACATCATTAATCTCCTTTCCATAATATCTTTTTAGCACTTTGCTGACACTTCACTTTTTATATAACTTGTATTACACTTATGTATCTACATGTTCCATCTCATTGATAAATATTATGTTCTATTCAATTATACAGATACATGCTTTCCTCTTTCACTCTATACCACTAGGGTTTATTTGGAAGTATATTTGAAAAATATATTGGACTCAAGATTTCAAAAAGAAATAACTCCCTGGTTTATGTTGAGGATAATCTTGGATTTTCCTAATTGCTGGGACAACAAAGAAATTTAGATGGGAGTCACAGAAGTTAATGAATTGTTAGAAATAAAATTATAACTATCTAGAATTATAATGTAACATGCATTAGCTAGAAAACATTGTATGGCAAATCCCCACATATAATACTGTTAATTATTTTGGAATTATGGAATTATTGATTAATAATTATTACTGGAGGCACTCCTTCTCAATGAAGCAATTTTACAATTTTAATAATGCAAGAGTATTTATAGCAAACTCTTCAAATTTTAGCCCTTTATAAATCAATGAAATTTACAGTGTTATCATTGACAACCTCCAAAATTCCGTTTTAGTTTTGAAATATCCACAGCAAGATACTTGGCTAACTGTGGAGAATAAAATTACTAACAACAAAGCCGTTAAATGAACACACAAAGATAAATTATACAGCCTAGATTACATCCAATAAAATGAATTCAGACTTCCTTTGGTGAAGCAATTGGTTCAGTCAACATGCTTCTTTTCTCCTTTGTACTGTTTGTATTTAGTGTTTGTGGTTTAAATCAAGGAATTGATTTCCCCCCAAATCTTATTCAAGGTCAAATTAAACAGATGTGATAGGAGTTGAAGTTTGTTACTCGGAGGATAGATAAGATCAATAACATTGATTTTACCATTGCACAGTAATCTGTTTTATTAAGAGGAGTTTAAAATAATGTTTCTATTTGCATTTTTGTTTCAAATGCCTGGCACTGCAAAAAGCATTCACTGAATTTAACCTAGTTGTTAGGGATAAGGGCAGTAACATCTTCTCCTGGATTTACAGTATTTGCTTAATTTTTCAGAACTTTAATGACAAAGTAAATCCACTTAACTTGACAAATCTATACACGCATCCAGGTCATTGAATAAAGGCTGTAAGGGCAAAGGAAATTTTTAATGGATTATTGTGGTGGCTGGACATGGGGCTTCAGGATAGCCTTCCTATTGAATGATTTAATGACATTCATCCATCAGGCTCTTTCACACATGGGTTTATACACATGTACATCTACTGCTTAGCAAAAACAGTCTGTAACTTGGGTAAGTGAGGTATATATCAATAGCGCTATTTGCAGGTGATGAACTGTGGAACAGGAACAGAGTGAGCTCCCTTGTAGCAGCTCAGCATAATAACCTGCAATCCTGTGCCAGGTTGATCAGATCACAGCCCTCCGCAGAGAGTATTTCCACCTGTATGCTCGTCCCAGCAAGACCCAGAATCTTCCAGGGCTTGGCACTTCTGCCCCTGCTGTTAGTGCCAGAGAATTTTAATACACTGCCCATTAACTCCCTGTGTTACATTGTTTACAACTTCAGCATTATATCTATTAAAATAGTGGTTTGGGGCTACCTATTAAGGATGTGGAATAGTTTCTCAATTTATTCCAGTCTTCTGGCATGTATTTCCTAATGTTTCAGAATTTCAAATTATATAATCAAATGAAGTATGGGGGCAAAATATCCTTAATGTCTGGAACCCTGGCCGCATAATAACAACTCTTAATGGGATTATTATTTATCCCCTGAAGTTTTCCACACATCAGCTACATTATTATCATTTCCCCAAAACATTAGAAAGGATCTCAAATTTTTAAGGGAAAATAATATTTTCCCAGATTTATTGAGTGCTTATATTACTATTTTTTTAATCAAATCCTTTCAATTAACTTTGAAAACTAAGGCCAGAATCGGTTAAGGAGCATGCTTAAGGTCGCACATTATACTGAAGCACCTGGCCAAGTGTTTGGAAATTTCGAGGCTGTTTTCATACCAGAGCAAAACTGACTGGTTTGACTTTCCCTGTCTCACATGGCTAAGAAGCTTTGAATTCTCAAAGACTTATGCTGTCTATATCTCAAAAGATAAAAGTGCCCCCCCTTAAAGGAATATGTTTTTGGAGTTGATTTATTAATTTTCTCAAATAATTGATTAGCTCAGTTATGCTGTGACATGTTTTTGTTTCTATTTCTCACAGGGCACATATAATATGCCAACTCTTCTGGTTCTTTGTCCTCCCCTCCAGCAAATCGTTTGCCTTGTTATTACACTATTTGTAACCACAGTGAGAAACTGATGGTTTTTCTACTTACCATAGCACTCATCCTATCCCAAGGCTCTCTTTCAGAAGTAAATGGCTTATTCATTTAACCATTAAAAGATGTAATAAGTTTGGCTTCAGTATTTTTGATATAGTATTTTCTAGGGAAAATGAAAGGCAGATCATAGAAGGCTAGAGCTCAATTAAACCAGAGTGGCAGACTCCATAGCCTACGGGTACACAGGAGGTCACAGATGACCTGAGCTGCTAGGACGTCATCCACTGTCATTATTGATCACAGGCCCAGAGCAAGCACTCCTTTCACAGCCTCACTAGCCTAATAAAAGGAGAAAGTGCTGCCGTAAAACTGAAAGTGGGCACCACACAGAAATATTTCTATGGAGTTTACAGATCCCAGGTACAAGACTCCTATACTGTTAGAACTTTATCAGCCACTGACATTCAAAACAAACACATCCTGCTCTTGAGGACAGGTGTGACAAGCATCAAAAGGCAAGTGAAGCCTGAGCCAATCCTCTGCGTGGCTGGCCACAGGATTTACCCTCATTATTCTAAAGCCCTTACTTTTTGGGTCCTACTTGGCCCACGTTGACCCGCACACAGATGACTTTCCTTGTCTGCATGCCAACGGAGCAAGAGGCCTCTCCGTTCCAAGTTGTGGTTGTGTTGAAGGACGACACTGAAGTGTCCTCGATGCACTGGCCCCAGGGACCAGTTTGCCAGTGGTATACGGTACAGGGGTGTTCGTTACAGCTGCGCACCTCTTGCAAAGCACTGCTATTTGGACAGTGAGCTCCACCTACAAAAATGAACAACAGAAGAGGATTAGCTATGGTACTGACAGGAAACTCACCATTCTCTCTTCTTCGAAATTAAGAGTAACAATGATACCTGTCATTTGTTAGTGCATACTAAGTGGCCAGCACACTGCTGGGAAGGCAAATTACATAGTCATCTAATACCACTTGGCATCCTCCGGCTTAAATTTTAAGCTATGTAATATGCATGATTTTTGTTTTGGGGGACTATGGAGGACCTCAAGGAGGCATTATGCTCCAGAGAAGCAGAAAATGAGGTACAAATGACAAAGGGAAACACAGGGATTGAGATTCTGTAGATGGAGAAAGCTCATTGTGTTTTCACATGTTATCCCCCAAACTGAAAATCTTAAATACATGGTTTAAAGTACCACATATTTTAATGCATTGGTCTTTAGGGTGATGTGAAATGGGGGCTTAAAATCAACTGATGCTGTTTGATCTTCCACAGTGTTACTGGAAAAGCCATGTAGTAATGATAGTGTACCATGTTTCTTCAAATCTAGGATGTCATTGGCTGGAAGATATATTATCATTTTGTATGTCAAAGAAAGAGCGATGGCTACAAGTTAAATGATGCTACACTGTTTCTTGATCAACCCTAATTTTTACTGTACACTTACTGAAATAGATTTGTAGGATTCATTTACATGGTTTTAAAAAATATATCACTCAATTGCACACATACAAAGGGAAGACATTCCTAAATATCCTTTACATTCAGAGTCCAAATCTTTTTTAGATTTTATTTATTTGACAGACAAAGATTGCAAGTAGGCAGAGAGGCAGGCAGAGAGAGAGAGGAAGAAGCAGGCTCCCTGCCAAGCAGAGAGCCCGAATCGGGGCTTGATACCAGGACCCTGGGACCATTACCTGAGCTGAAGGCAGAGGCTTTAACCCACTGAGCCACCGAGGCGCACCCAGAGTCCAAATCTTTTGAGTCACATTTTAACTCACACTCATCAAAGTTTGCCCTCCTATACAGAATCATCCCTGTGGTATCAAAAATGTTGATGATGCAGGATTTTTTTTTTTTTTTTAAGAGCTTCCTACTATCTCCAGGGCTTTCTGCCAAGGTACTGGTACTCATTTCTAAGTTTTGATGTTGGCACATTTTTAATTGTACCAGAAGATGTCAACAAAAGATTTAAGCAAGCAACTGAGGAACAGTTCTTAGCTGTTTTTGTTTATTTTGGGCAGAAATATCATGGAATCGCTATTCTCACCAGGAATAACAATAAAATTCAGGTACTAGCAAAGATAGCTATGTTTTAATTGCTGTCTGGCTGCTGTGGTTTTAAAATACAGCCATTTTAAGATGCCATAATTGCAGAGATGATAAAAGGTAAAAGGGCTGTGTCTTTTAATCAATAGAATATGGTGTGAAGTTGTCACTATGGAACCATTTTTTTGGGGCTAGCTCTGTTATAAGTACTTTGTAGGGGGACCTCATTTTATACCCCAAACTGCATTACAAGTTAAAAATTATAAAGTGGATGAGCCAATATAACTTAAATGATATAATGGTAACAGGTCAGAATTTATGGAGCCCAGTTTCTTACCACTATGCTATTTATAATGCCAATTATAAAAATAAGAAGCTTTATATTGTTACAAGCAGAGTATAGGAGGAATTTATTGCTTATTTTATTGATAATTTAATCTATTTTAACTTATGTACCCCTTGGATTTAATCTATCTGAATTTATGTAGTCTTCTGAATTTTAGGAACAGAAAATACTTGATTGTTGGGGCACCTGGGTGTCTCAGTCAGCTGGGCAGCAGACTCTTGATTTTGGCTCAGGTCATGATATCAGGGTCCATGATCTTGGAGCCCCGTATCAGCCTCCATGCTCAGCGGGGACTCTCTCTCTCTCTCTCTCTTTCCCTCTGCCCCTCCTCTTACTCTCTCTCTCTTTCTCAAATAAATACATAAAATCTAAAAAAAAAGAAGAAGAAGAAGAAGAAGAAGAAGAAGAAAATAATACCTGGATGTTAAACAAGAAAAGGTGATTCAATAGCTACTGATCATCAGACGGAAGGGGGCCCCCAAATTTGAGATATGAGTTAAAGTCATAGACAAACTACCCCCCGAGATGGTCTTCATTTACCGTTTCACTTACTATTAATACACCCTCTATCTCAGCAAATACATCGGTAGGCAGTGTCTGTGAGAATTTAACTACAATTCAGAATCATTTATACCGTGTTGAGCAGGGGATCAACATCAGAATAACCTGCATTAAGCAGGATTTCATTAAAGTCCCTGTTTCATAGTGGTGAAAACATCTGTCACGCAGCTCAGTGACCCTGGCAGCCTCTGAAAAGAAGTTTAGGATTTGAATAGGAATGGATTCTAAAACATACTAATTGGATCCGGGAGAAGTAAATGAGCACTCTTATAACCCATTCCCTGAGGCTCTAGATTTACCCAATCTTATCTCTAAGACAAACACCTAATTATAGGTGTGAAACGTATACACTTTAATCATTTTAACCATACCTTTATATTTATTTAATAGTGAAATGTTGATCTTCTATGAAAAAAGCATTTATTTACCTCATTTTCACTATGGGCGTCTGTATGCTGTTTCAACTGTGATTCTAAACTCTTGAATTGTTTTTGACATTGGAATTGACTTCTTGGCTTTAGAACATGTGATAGGAAAAAAAACTTCTACGGCATCAGCATAGGGTGTCAAGGAACTGCAAGATGGCAGTTAAGTTTACAGACAGAAAGGCTGTTTATTTTCTTGCCCCAATCCACATTAAAGCCACATCAGCAGTTTTCGTCTGATGTCAGGATACTCGTGCAGATAAGCCCCAAAGTGGCCTTAATTGTAACAACGATATGGCAATTTCAAAAGCATGGCTTGGGTAATCAGTCATTGCAGCATCGTCCTGTTGCTTGGGGAATAATTTTACGGTAGAAAAATTGATAGATATAATATTGAATTTATTTATTATTTATGGGAAGATCTAATTCCAGACACATGGGAATATTTCCATAGTACTGGGGAAATTATAAAATGTCATCTATGACAAAACTAACGATAAGTGGTATTTTAAAAAAATTCTCAGACACATAAAAATATATGCTTCATACTAATGTGACTATATAGGTTTTCTATCATTCCATGAAGTGGAAAGACTTTATAATCCTTCGATGAAATTCTACTGTATATCTTAATGTCTACACTTATATTAAAATACCAACTATTATAATGTGAAACTTTTCTTATAAAAATGAAAAAGTGACTTTTCCTCTCCACATCAAGCCTATAAATGCTGTGTGAACATACATTTGAATAGAACTGTAGTGTTTCTGGTTCCGGCATCGAAGTCCTTATAATTTAAATGAAAAGACTGAAAAGATAAAAGAACCTTGTTCAAAACATTAAGTGGAAACATGTGTACTGAGTTCTATAGTATGCAATGTTTACGGCCAATATTTCAAGAGACAGATACTTACAAGGGTTAGAAATAGTTTTTGCTGTTCTCAAGGATCTTATAAAGCAGTGGGGAAAAGTAGTAGGGATGGGCAAGCATACAGATGGGTATAATTTTAGGTGGAATACAGTAATCACGTTAAAAGAGGTAGCACCACTGAGATTCAAAAGCCTTAAGATTCTGTTCATTTTGGGGCGGCTGAAAAATGCCTCTCAGTAGGAGGTGCTGAGGTGAGTTTTGAAGGAGTGGGATTTTGACAAGTAGCGTTCTGGGAAGGGAAAGAGCAGAAGAGCTACTAAAAGCCAAAGCATGGCAGGCAGGTGTGATGCTGGGAATTAGCAATACAGATGCAGTCCACTGGAGTCCCAAGTTCACACAGAGAAACAACAGGCAATACGGGTAAAAAAGTGGACGGGGCTCGTGCTAAGAAGTGGCTATCAGTGTACTATGAATTACAGTTTTAAAATGCTTGTAATTTTGCCTGCTTATTGCAGCCCGGATCCCCCTGACAGCAGACCACCCCTGGACAAAAAAACACACTGGCAATGGCATGATTTCGGGGAACTGAAGGGAAGAATGTTAGCTATGGAGAACCTCAGAAGATTTCACTGTCACATGCCATCCCTACTCCCCTCCTTTGTTATCCCTTGCAGAGAGAGGAAGATGACATTCCACTGTGGGGTCCGCATAAATCTTGTGTGGCAGTTGTGGTCATGCAGGGACAGATTGAAACAGAACTCCATTTTCAAAGTCAAGAATGGGAGGATGAGGAAGTGACAGTACTTTTACTTGGAAGGCAGAATTCCATGAGTCTGTACATAGATAATGGATTCTGGATTCTTCAAATCTGTCCAGGAACAAAAGTAATCCTTAGGCCCTTTAGCTGTGAAAACCCAAAGTTAAAATACCAATATTACCTCTTCAATGTTTTATATTTTAAAATATAATTTTTGAAGACTGCTAATTATGTGAGAAAAATTGGCATAATTCTATTTCACCTTGCATCTATTTTCTGTATTTATAAAGCAGGTGCAAAGATACACTAAAATTTGGCTGATGAAGTTATAGTATCAGGTCATTTTGAACTTTCCAAAAAAAAAAAAAATCCTCTCGTTTCTTGCTCTTGTAAGGATAATTAACTATGTAATGAGAGCTAACAGAAGTTGTCATTATGCTTAGTGGAAAACATTTTGAAAATCAGTTTTTCTTTTTAAATATGGTTTCAAAAAATTCAGGTGGCTATAAATCTAACATTAATTTTAAATTTCTTACTCAAATTCAACATACTACTATTTATATATTAAAAATACGTCAGGCTGAAGTGTTAAAAGATTGCTTCCTTTCATATCTTCCCAACACAATTTTTGTTCAGGGCCAGTAACATCTGCACACTTATCCCCACACTGGGTGGTTAAGCCTGAGACACTAATGAATCATTCTATAAAACCGAGAGGAAACAAGAGGCAAGTGCAAGTCCAGGGAATAGGGTCAAGGTCGCATAGAAAGGTCACTGCTGCAAAAATGCTCCTGGCCATACACCTGAGCCACCAATTTGCAGCCAGCAAACCAGGGACCACTGAAGGCCTGGATGACCATGTAAGTCTCAGAGGCTATAGAAAACTCCACAAAAATCTGGACATGATCTCTGCATCCACCTCCTCAAATATTTTTAAAGTATTCTGGGACCCACCCCATAGTTTACCTGAAACAAGGAAGATTTTTACCTTGAGTTATACAATGCCAAAAAGTGAAATACCAATTTTATTTAAACATACACGCACACTCCCCCTTTTGTTTTTTTAAGTTTAAAAGATATGTTTTTGCTTTTTTAAGCATATTTACTATCTCTAGTTGCTACCATTTGTATTTGCTTTCCAAATGACATTTGGATAAGAATCCTTTTGTGATAATTTCTGTTTGTTGCTAACAATAGGTTATAAAGTGTTCCTCAAGACTGCATGAAAAGCAATTATATTCAAGCTGGTTTTTTATTAATTTTTTATGTTTCAATTTTGAACCAAGCTTAAAATTATAGGAAAATTCAAAGTATATTATCAATAATTTTCCTCCCTGGATCATTTGGACAAAGTTGTTGAAACGATACCCCACTACCCTAAATACTTAAATGTTTATTTCTTATAGTCAAGGGCATTTTCCTACATAAACACATTCAATATTCGAGATCAGGAAACCAGGAAACAAACATTGACACATTATTACCATCTAATCCTCATACCTATTCAGATTTTCCAACTGTCTCAACATACCCCTTTTACAGTGGAAAAATCTAGAACCAAGTTTTGCATTTAAGTATCATGTTTTGGTAATCTCCTTCAATCTGGAATAGTTCCTCAGTTTTTTCTTAATTTTCATGATTAAGTGCTCCTTGGATCTTCAGGATATTAAAGATCAGTTATTGTTTTTCAGTGTTTTTCAATTGGGACATTTCCTCATGATTACATTCTACAATATGCATCTTTGACAGGGACGTCACAGACCTGATGCCATTTTATCATTGCATCACACCAGGAACACATGATTTTTCTTTGCTCCACTACCAATAATTTAAATTTTGATCCTTGGGTTAAGGTGGTGTCTGTAATACTTCTTCATTAGAAAGATACTTGAGACTAAATAAAATGCTTTTGGTTAGATGCTCAGTTAATACATTCATTTATTTATATGAAATATGGATCCATGGTTTCCTATTTCATGTAATGGGTTATATTCTGTGATTAATATTATTTTGGCATTTACATTGTGGGCTTTGATAACCCACCCTGAACCCTGCAGACCCCCCACCTGATGAGACAGATGCTCAACCACTCGACTCCACCAAATGACTTTTTAGAGAAAATTGTTCAGGAGCAGAGAGTAAGAGCCCAGAAAGAAAGTGAAGAAGGAAAGGGAAAGGAAGAGAAAGTAGTATGGGGAAGAGGATGTATTATTCTGTATTCTATCATTCACATAGTAGGAACAAAGAAATAATCGATAAAAGTCATAACATTTCAACAACTGGAGAAGCTTGGTTTATCTCCTGAATGGGCATAGAGAATCATCCTTTATCATACATCTACAGAGACAGACAAAGAGATCGATGTAGACACACACACGCAGACACACAAACCATAAGAAAACTAAGTATATCAGGGGTAAGACCAGGAGCTAGCACTCCTCTTCTCTAGCACACACTAGGATTACATCTCCCCCACCCTGCGCCATGACTGAAGTTAGGTTCAACTTCAAGCCATGATTGTATGATTTTGCTTGGTCAATGAAATGTCAGTAGAAATGACTTAAGTCCCTTCTGTATGGAAGAACTTAATGCTGATGCTTAGAAATCACCAGACAGACTTTCCAACTAACTTCTTCCATTGGCATTGGGGAGTAGGTCTTCATTTGGAGGTGCAAGCTGAGACTGCCTTGGAAAGCCACCCAACGCCATGGCAAAGTTCCCATAAAGAAGCAATAGTTTCTCTTTTAAGTTTTTAAGCTGCTGAGCTGTTTTTTACTACAAAACAACTCAATCTGCTCTTGTTAATACAAAAGGTTATATAATATTCAGTATAATGTTCAACAGTGAAGTTATGCCTGAGGTAAATAAAAGTTTATCTTTTATTTTGTGAAGCAGCATTGACTTTGTAAATCCAGATTAGTACTTTGCACATGGATTTGTAACTTATTTCACCAGAAAGTTGTATGTCTAAACACTCAATACTTAATTTTAATAATGTCACCTTTCCCCTTAAGGTTATCACAGTAATTTTCTGATTTAGAAAATTCAGAACATGTTTGACACATATAAACATTAATTCTTGGGGAATACTAGAAAGATCTACTTTGGTGTAGAATTATAAAGTGTCATCTAATTAGCAGGGGGCCACATTTTAAAACTTCCTGCAAATGAAGTTTTTGAATAATTTTAAGAAGAGCTCAAAATTACAAGACTTATTTTGTGAGCAAGAAAATGTTTCCATGTCCAGCGAATAATGGATACTAAATAGTTTTTGAAACACAGATTCCTCTTTAAATATCTCCTATAATTATACCAGTTTTTATAACTGTTATTAACAGAGACAAGCAGCAGCAGATTCTCCACTGACAGCTTCCTATATGGTTTCCGTTTAAAATTATGTTTTGAATTCATGCCTTTATGATTTACTATATAAACATCTATAATTTTCCAGCACGGCCTGCTTATGATGCAGCTACCAGACTTAATTAAAAATTATCGAAGTCTCACCCTTTCAAACTAAGTGGGTGATACACATCAAAGATCCATCATAAATTTCTGCCTTTAAAGCATTTCATGACCTTTCAGTGTGAAGCATCATGTCTAGAGAAATAATGATCTGGTGGGTTCTGCAAGCATGGCAAAAAACCTCTGCCATGTGACTCACGGGGCGAAAAGTCACTCATTACTAGTCACACAGCAAGTGTCTGCAGAGTATAATAGATTTATAGGAAGCAGGGTGACCACAGATCTAATTTTAATGAAGTCCAAGACATAATCTGAGCTGATAGAGTTTGAGGTCTGAATATAATCTATGCAAGGTTAGAGTTACTGTTTGACAAGACAAGGAATATAACTTTTTGAAATGTTCTAGTTCTCTATTTGGTTCCCAGATACACTTTTTTGGGGGGTGGTACCAAATGGTTCAATTTATATTAAGGTAACCAGAAAAATATTTTGGGACACTTTATTTTTTAATTTTTTATTTATTTTTATTTTTTTTAAAGATTTTAGTTATTTATTTGACAGACAGAGATCACAAGTAGGCAGAGAGGCAGGCAGAGAGAGAGGAAGGGAAGCAGGCTCTCCGCTGAGCAGAGAGCTCGACGCGGGGCTGGATCCCAGGACTCTGGGATCATGACCTGAGCCAAAGGCAGAGGCTTAACCCACTGAGCCACCCAGGTGCCTCTTGAGACATTTTAAAACAAAATTCTAAATTTTCCTATAGGTTGACTTGTCAAATATGCTAAATTTTTCTCTCAGGTCTTAAGACTAAGGTAATTACATTTTTGCATGGCTATTATATTCATAGATAGCACATTTGATGAAATAAAAACACTATCAGGTTTCTACCACCAAAATGTTTCAGAAGTAGAAAAATAAAACTGGCAGCCTAAAAACTCCTCCACAATTTATTATTTGGGGATATACACAGAGAAACACATGCAAATTACAAACAGAAATCATTACTTACTACTGCTGTGAATGAGGAGAAGAGTCATTAGGCTTGATAAGGTTTAAATAATATACACCTATAATCTTGAGACAGAACATGCCTTAATGTGATAGAACTTGATGACTTCTATGTTTTTCTTAGTCCTGTGGTATTCTCACGAATGACAAGATTAAGTATGACATTATATCACCCAGTCACACAGAGGCCAAATTAGCATTTGGATGTAAGCTTGAGAGATAATTACCAAGAGCCTTATATTTCTCGACAATAAAACTTACACAAGTGAGGTATGAATAAATGACAAAGCATGCTTTATTCCCCCAACAGGATGAGGTGATTAAGGAGCAGCATATTTGAAAAATGAACACAATGTACAGAAGAGACTTCTGGATCTCAGAGCCTATGTTCAAAAACCCGAGTGGCAGAGAAGCCATGTAATTTTCCTTCAAGTAATAGTCATGCTAGTGTATCTTTAAAAACAAAACACTTCTTTATTGAACATATACACCTGTTTATGAGAAGGCATAATGTCATCTCAAAGGGAAAAACTGACTACTGCAATAGAGAAAAAAATAATCAAACCTGACACATCTGGAGTTTGGGAAGCCATTTTCATACTTTTGCACAAGTTTAGCATTCAAACTAGAAAGCAATTATTAGGAGAGAGATAAGGCAAAGTAACTACTTTTTAAAGTCTTTCTTCTTTTATTAAAGATCTATTTTCAAGATTAATTTTGGGGAAAAGAAGTTGCTCCATAGGTCAACAGATAATAAATTTCCTTAAATTGCTGGGATTCTGGAAGTAGATTTTTGTATAGCATCACCTTAACCACAAAATACAAAAAAAAAAAAAAAAAAAAAAAAAAAAAAAAGATGCCAACTTCAGAAAGGAATCTGAATCCACTTCTGAAGCTGGTGACCAGCCTTACCTTCCTCACCGGCATAGGCCAGAATGGACCGTGCCCGTATCTGCTTCCCTTCTGTGGTTTTCCCCGAGCAGGTGTGTGAGCAGGACGACCACAAAGACCACATGCTGAGCACACAGTCCTTTGGGCACGGGGCATAACAGGCAACAGGGATGGGGAAGATGGCATCTCTGCACAGCTGTCTGTCAACTTCTTCTCCTGGGGAAGACATCGTCACGAACAATCTATCATTTTTAAATAAATGTAAAATGAGCAATTGTAACCAGATGGGCACCAAGATAAATTAGGTTATTTGGTTCTTAGTTAAAAACAAAGCTAAAACAATGCCCACGACAGCCAGATGTTAAAAGAACATGAGGAATAAATATATACCCTTAACTGAAGCTTCTTTTATGATTAGAAGCTTAGGTGTATAGATCAAGCACAGTGCTAAAAGTATTTTTTACTACAGATAGCTGCCCAGTTAGTGACTTTTCTGTTTATAATATTAACCTTGCAATAAAGAGCATCAATGAATTATATTCCCCTTTTTATTGCATTATTGGAGATGTACCATTTACATCATCATTTACAAATAACACCTCTACCCACAGCATGTACCATATATTTTCATGAACCAATTCAGGTATCTCTGCAAACTGTGTCTCCCAGAGAATTTATTTTTGTATGACTGGCAACCTTTTTTTTTTTTTTTCTTCATAAAAATTACGGTGTTAGTTGGAAATAGCCAAGATATGTAAATAATAGGCTAAAACATAAAACTGTTTAAGTGGTCCCATTGGAAGAGGGGGAGAAAAATGACAAGGTAAGCAAATGGCAGAAGATGGTGTCACTCCAGCACTTAAAACTCATCAGCAGTTTCCTGTTGCCCTTAAAACAGAGATGAAAGTTTTTAAATGTTTATAAGACCTATAATGACCTGGCTCTGGATTCTCTTCTCAGCTTCATCTGACCCTACTTCCACCCTTGCCTTACGAGCTCTAGAGATTGGCACGCCTTTAGTATTTGTTGAATGAATAAAATGAGATGTACAAAAGGCCAATGAGGAAGAAAATGTCTTTGTGATTAATGAATGCCAAAGACAGCTAAAAGGATTACAAATGACCAAAACAGAATATGAAATGAACTCTACAGTGTCGCTGGTTAATGTAGGGTGTCAATGACATCAGTGGGACAGAGCAAAACAATCCAAAAACAAGCAAAAGCTGATCTACTATTTTGCCAGAAAACATGACCATAATTCTGGATAAATATATCACAAATGTGTGCCTTGGGCCATTACACCTTCAGGTGAGAAAGAATGACTAATTATGCTACTTTTCATTGCTCTTAGAAAAGCAACGCAGAGCTGTTTCTCACTGATGGAAGGCTAGGAGCATCGTGTTAAATGTACGGTTCTTTATTCATACATTTGAAAAACAAGATAGAAAATCAGAAGTCAATTGGAAATGCTCTAACAGGTTAATAGTTACTAGTTTGCAGGGCCTTGTATCATTAGACACAATCAGAAGTCAAGTGGAGCATTAATAAGCCACCAGTCTGCAAGGCTTTAAATGATTAGATTTACTTACTAGTAAGTCAGACTCATTGAAATGACAATGGACTCATCATTGTATCATTCAGTCTTTAGTTACTGTGATCTGTGGGATCTCTTTTAATTCTGCTTTTATTGGCTTTAGGGTTTGGCTTACATCCCAGTAAAACAATATGAAGATAGATTGTAGATTTATAGGTACCAAAGGTAGAACATGAAAATCATTACAATACAAGGTATTTAATATTTTACAATTTACGTAATAATGACTCTTCCTACTAAACTTTTTTCTGAGGGCAAGAGGGGACTCACATATGTCTTAGTTCTTTGCTGCTACTTTTAATGTTCTATCTACTCTCTTTCACTTTCATTTCTAATATCCTGTGAAAAGGAAGGCAAGTTTGGTGCTCTAGCCTATAATCAACCAGGAATTACAGTTTTATTTCTTCTCAGTTACTTAATCATTTCTACTCAGAAAATTTTAACTCATTCTGCAGCAACTGAAAGTATGCTATGTGGGTGCTATTATAAAATTAATTTTCAAAGCAAAAGTGGTAGATTTCTCTTTCTTGTAAACTAAAGGGATGTACAATTTCAACCTTTCTTGCTTTATGACTTCTTCTTCTTCTTTTTTTTTTTTTTTTTCAACATGTGTCCGGTATCTTATGTTAGCTCTTTTCACTCATCTTATTTGGCTTAGCCAGGTGCATTTTCCGGTAGGTACATTTGTTCTAGAACACATCTTAATCCTCTGTGGAGCTGTTAAAACCCACCTTGGAGTCAACCTCTAAATTCCCTTAGATGTCAGCCCTTACTGCACTCCACCCAACGTGGCCAGATAAGCCCTTGGCTCTGATTGCTCCCGACTGCTCAGCATTATTCTGCATCCACATAATGGCATTATGGTCTAGCCACAATGGTTTTTTCCCCTTTTCTCCTACAGAATAATCTTATCACTGCCTCAGGGACTTGACATTCTCCCTTCCCTCTGTATGACAATTTCAGATCTCACGGCAGACTACTTTTCAATATTCAGGTTTTGGTTCAATTGTCCCCTTCCCAGAGGAGGCTTTATTGACCATACACAATCTCATAATAACTACATTTTATTTTCATTACAGTTTTACTCACCACTGGAACCTAATGAATTGTTTATAAGTTTATCTTCTAACCCTACTACTAGATTAAAAACCCAATGAGGGCATGATCTTTCTCTCGCTTATTATTTTATACTTAGAACCTAAAACAGTGCCTGGCACATAAAAGACACTAAATAATCTTTTGTTAAATGAACAAAGGAATTGCTTAATTTTAACCTGTTGTGTCAGGAAACAGAATGCTGGATTAGACATATATGGATTTGAGTACAGTACTTCATAAATCGCCATGTACTCAAGTGCTCTAGGACTTTGTTACTATGTATCCAGTGGGCAGGCAGCATATGCACCAGCTGGAGTTTGCTAGAAATGCAGTCTCTCAGATCCCATCCACTAAATCATTATTTGCTTTTATAAAGGTCCCCAGGTGATCTGCATGCACATAAAATCTGAGAAGCATTGCTCTAGAACTTTTCTGCCTTTCTTCTCTTGTGTTTTAAATAGGACCAGACTGCTTCTTGAATGAGTAGCTACAGATTCATCTGGACTTCATACCAGACATCAATCGTTTCTCTGTGGGACTTCCCTTTAGACTTCCCTTTATACAGGGTATACTTGGATGAAAACATTCAATGAGCAGTTACTGATTGCCCATCTTTTGTCAAGCACTGTGCTATGAATATTGTATACATCACCTCAGGTAATTGTCACCATAACATTTTTTTTGAGGTATGACTGAAAGATAACATTAGTTTCAGGTGTACGACATAATGCTTTGATATTTGCATACATTGTGAAATAATCATAATACATCCAACTAACATTTGTTCCCATACAGAGTTACAATTTTTTTCGACTGATAGAGACTTTTAAAACTTACTGTCCTAGCAACTTTCAAATATATATTACAGAATAGTCAACTATAGCCACCATGCCCTACCTTACATCCCCATGACTTATTTTGTAACTGGAAATTTGTACCTTCTACAACTTTTTGACATAGGTACTAACATCTGATTTTTACTTTAAAGGAAACTGAAGCTCAACAAGTTGAAGTTTACTGTCTCAAAGAGCAGAAATTTTCAAAGAGCAGAAATTTAATTAAAGAAGCTAAGATTTGAACTGAGTTTTAACCAATTCCCAATCTATTTTTAATTGGCATGGCGGTAGGGAGAATGCGGGATGCCAAGAGAGTTAATAATGGATGAGACTTCGCCTATGAAAAGTCCAGAAACTGGCACTCTAAGTTGTTCTTGGGACACAGTGAAGCATAGTGGCGGCATATACTGTCTTAGATACAAAGACTAGGCATGTTGACGTGTCCAAGGTTACATGTTTTTGTTTACAGCCATTGAAAAAATGGCAACGGTTCTATGAAAACACGAAATCGTTAAGATCTTTGAATTTGCTTTCAACGGGTGCTTTAATCAACTGAATGCATTGACCACTAACTGGAATCCTTAGGAAGTGTGTGCTTTTTTTTTTTTAATATTTTATTTATTTGACAGAAAGAGAGATCACAAGTAGGCAGAGAGGCAGGCAGAGAGAGAGGGGGAAGCAGGCTCCCTGCTGAGCAGAGAGCCCGATGCGGGGCTCGATCCCAGCACCCTGAGACCATGACCTGAGCCGAAAGCAGAGGCTTAACCCACTGAGCCACCCAGGTGCCCCGAAGTGTGTGCTTTTAAGCTAAATGTCCAGGAGCATTCCAGGCATGAGTCATCAGGGAAACATTAGAAGAGAAAGAAAGGCTGGGTTTATGGCTATCACAGGTTAATTCCGTAATTTGTGATTTTCAACCACATTCTAGGAGTGCAACTCCTATCTTATTTTTAATATAAAAAGTGACCCTGGAAATAACATCTTTACCTATATGTGCTTCAGAAAATAATTTCATTCCTCTTCTTCACATTGAAAGTTGTTTTTGATTGATAAACATTATTTTAATTAGATAAGAACTGTTTTGCATGACATTATTTCAGAAAATGTATGATAGTAAGTTAAACATGTACAAATCCAAATATCAGGTTAATTTATAGTCTTTCCATATAGAGGAATGAAAATTTAGCTGCTGAACATTTTGGAAATTTCATTTTTCCATACCTATTACCCTACTGTTAGAATATTTTCAACCACCATATGTCCCCAATATAGAACCTTTTAAGACTTTGATTATCTGTATTTGCATCCAAATAAACCTGGGCTGATAAATCTAATTATCATTTTAGTGAATGATGTGGTTCTACAGCTCATTTAGCAACAGCTAATGCAAGTTGTTTTTTTCTTTCTTTTTTTTTTTTTCTTTAGTCTTTCTGAGGACAATTTCTTAGCTAGATCCTGGACATGGTATCATAAACATTTAGAATCTATACTCTTGTCATTGTATATTAAATATACCATTTTTTTTTTGGCATACACGTTCCAACATAAAATTTTCAAAGGACTGCTTTATATTTATGACTTTTATTTTTCCCCCATAAAGCTCTAGGCATCTTAAGCAAACCTAAAAAATGTACATTTTACATGAAATATGTATCACAGAAAGAAATGAATGAACCATTGTCTAAATATTACAACTTTTATCTTACTGTGAAGCCTTAACTATAGCATATCTAGCTTAAACCTGTTTGTGACACTCCATATAAAAGGTTGAGAAATAAAATGAAAATGTTTGATTTATTTTTATGAACTCAAAACAAGATTTGAATTAGTTTAAGTTGGTGTGTTCTAATCTCTGTCTTCACATATACAATTTTAAGAATACATTTTTAATAATTCATCATTTAATCAGTTTAAACATGTATTTTGACATCTTTAAAGCAACCCTCCAATTTCCCTATTTGGTCTATTTCATGAACTTCACCAAACTCTTTCATGAACTCTTCCAAAATATCTCCTTTCATTGTACTGTGTTTCCTATTATCAGGATAAGAGAATTGAACATCTGTTTGAAGTAATTACACTAAAAATTCATGTCAATTTCCATAAAAATAAAACAAAATGAGAATTGTGATCAGAGGATAGATTTCTTTTTCTTGGTAAAAGTATATGCTGAAAGTTTATTGCATTCATTGTACTGGAGCTTAAATGTAATATAAAAGATAAATCTTGGTTTATGAAGGTTTTTATAGTTTCAAGGTTTTTATAGCTTAGGAGATGAGCAAAGAACACAACATTAATATAGTAAAAATATAATTAATTGTATTTTAATGTCAGGGATATACATGCTTAGCACTATTCCCTAAATGTTCCTTGCATTATTCTAATTTCTTTTTAGTCATAGAAATGTGCAGATTGCTATGGGTGCTTTTTAATAGTCACAGTAGTAGTATGTGCAATGTACCTCCAGAAGGCAATTGAAGCACATCAGTGTAATGGAATTGAGAGGGAGGTAAAGAGAAAGGAGAAATTAAAGCAAAGAGAAACCAGATACAGAGCCAAGATTTTTAAGAAGCACACTATTTAGAAAGCCCCTAGTACTGTATTTTTGGGACAGATCTCCCTCACCAGACCTAAACAAACTCTGTAGCAATCCTGAAAATTATTATTGAGTTGTTGATTCTTTTGTATTCTTCAGAAATTGCCTTAAAATTTCATACTGACTCTGATAGTGGAAGCCACTTGTATATTTATTTATTGACTGACAGCCAATATAAATTCAAAAAAGAATTGAGATGGGAGAAGAATGAAGTCTCATATTCACCTGAATCTTTCCAGAGAGCATTTTCATATAACCATCCTATCTGAACTTTATAAAACTGTAAGATATGTAAGTCTGGAATCACTCTCAGCTTATTGAGGTAAAAGACCCACGAATTGAGCCTTATAACTCTTTCTTCCCTCCTCTTTTCGAAGAGAAGCTTCATTATCTCTTCTTCATAAATGGGAAGTTTCCCAATAATTTTTAATCCCTGCACTCCCTCAGCTATTACATCCAGGTAGTGAATCTGATTTATTCAATGTATACTACCTCCTGCCTCCATGTTTTCTTCCAGGCTTTTGTGCACATTTCTCCTATCTCCTGCTATCTCCCATTTCTCCTGCAGCCCTCATCCACCCTGACCTCCAAAAGTGTGTTTCTAAAGTACAAATAGAAGCATCGCAGTGTCCTTAATACCTACTAGCTGAGGGCTGGATTCTTTACCAGGATACAGGAAATCCTCATTGTCTGTCATTGCCCATGGTTTCCCTACATTCTCTCCACAGAAAGCCATTTGTTTTTCTATGAACTGAAATGCTACTTTCCTCTGCCATTTGGTGTACCCTGTTCTCCATGTCTGGTTGCCCTACCTGCTTGCTAAGCACTGTTTAGGACTGTGTTTTTTTCCTCTGTGAACCTTCTCTGACTTTCGGATTCCCCAAATGGAGCTGTGCTGTACGTTCTCTGTTCCCAAACCCTGCAGACATATCACTGTAAAGACTTCTGATAATTGTCTGTTGACCCACTCACCTTTACCTCCATTAGCCTATGAGAACCTTCTGGCCAGAGATTTTGTCTCATTCAATATCTTCGTAGCTGAAGTCTTTGGTTCAGTTACTGTCAGAACTTAAGAATTTTGCAGTAAATTTTGGATGGATGAGGGGAAAAAATGGATTAGAAATCCCAGGACATGTCTTGCTTTTCTGAAAAAGGCCATCTATGTTTATATATTTCTAACTGTTCATTTACTAAAACCTGATCAAGATAGCCTTGACATTACCCTTAGTTTGACTGAACTTGACAGGTTTCTTTCTGTCTTTAGGCTCCTGGCCTCCCTTTTCTTAAAGCATTTATTTGAAAAACTCAAAACTGTAAATTCTTTTTCTGTTCCTTTGAAACTTAGGTAAATTTCTCCTAGTCTCTTCTCAGTCTTTGAACCTAGGAAATATCTTTCTCAAGTAGTTGGGAACCATTTCTTTGGCATGGAAACATCACAGGAGACAGTGCCCTGACACATCAGTCTACGTAAGATGGTAGGTCTCCAACTTCTTCAACTGATAATGGTTAGAAAACACACATGACTTAACTACTGAGAAAAATATTTGCAAACTCAGGAGTAACTCAATGTATTCTACATATCACATTGATCAATCTCTCCCCTAACGTCCTCCACTGTTTTCTCACTAATTCATCCAATACTTAGAAATATTCCTGCCTTTTGTTTCCATGGAGTTAATTTCAGTTTCTATTGTAATAGTCTAGAATAAAGTCTTCCTTACTTGTGGAACTCAGTTTGGTGCCATTCTTGAAACAAACTCATATCTAATTAATCACCTTTAGCTTAACCTTCTCTTCCTTTCTTTAAAAAAATCTATACATTTAGCTATTGACTTTTAAATATCTTTGGGTAATCTAGGATCTTCAGACTATAACTACTTTCAGGATTTTCCGGCTTTTTCATCAACTTTTCAAAATCTTTCCATTCCCAGTAAGTATATCTCTTATGGTCTCACTATGTTATCTTCCTTGTCACCTTTGTTGTACTACCTCAAGTCTCTATGTTTTCATTCCTTTGTGGAGCAGCAAAATGAACTGGGCAAACTTGAGGTAAAAAATGTGCTTTCCTCTCCCCAGCAGAATCCACCTTTCAACACCATTTACTGATGTGGTCACTAACACAAACTTTAACTTTATTTTTAAGATGAAGCCCATTTTAACAAAGTACAATAAATAACATGATTTATTATAAATAAATAATGAAGATTAAGGGCTGAATCCAACCATAACTCTGCATTTCTGTGCTTCATTGAATTTAAGGTACTCCTAGTTGAAATTGCACACGTAGGCAGACAACTCTCTAATCACTACATCCATGACTTCCTTTCCTAATAAATTGGGTTGAGGGTTTCAATTGGGGTTGGGCAGAAAAAAAGGGCGTGTTTATACTCTGCAAAGTCTGACATCAGGCCCATGACTTGCATCCCTATTTAACGTCAATTATCATAACACCTTTTTTTTTTTTTTTTTTTAAGAGAGGTAGGGCAGAGAGGGGGAGAGGGAGAGAGAGAATGCCAAGCAGGGTCCTTGATGCGTATAGAGACTGGTGTGGGGCTCAGTCTTATAACCCTGAGATCATGACCTGAACAAAAATCAAGAGTCTGATGCTTAACCAACTAAGCCACCCAGGCACCCCTATCATGGCACATTTTTATGCAAGTTCTCTATGTGTGTAATATGTTACGCATATAATATGTGCATATAATATGTGCATGTATATATGCATATATGTTAAGCATATAATAATAAGTTATGCACATGTGATTTGGAATAAAGATGTGGGATGTAATAACTTAACTTCATTTAACTGAAAACAGTACTTCATTTTTAAGTCCTTTCCTATTAACTATTTGTTTGTCTGAAAGTCCCAGACTACCTGACTTTGTTTATTTTCAGTGACTAAAACGTAAAATGACTCATGGTTTTAAAAGCATTATGGGAAATCCAGAAATTCAAATAATAACTTTACCTCTGGCATTATTTGAGATTAAATACAGTTTTATTTGTCCTTATTTCCCCCAGATTTTTATTTCATATTTTTATTCTTGAACAATTCCTTCTTGTGACTTCATTATTTTTGTTTTTGAGTTTGAACTTATCAATTGTTAATTTCATCTCCAAATTTACTTTTTTAGTAATGAGAAGTCAAACAGCCTTGGTTCAAATTTTGGCTCTACCACTTATTAACTATGTACCCTGGAGTAAATTATTTAACTTGTTCCAAGACTCAGTTTCCTAAACTACAAAGTGGAAGCTAATAATAGTACTTATTTTATGGTACTATTATGCATATTAAATGATATTTTTTAAAAAATTAAGTGCCTAGCTCAGTGTCTGGTGCATAGTTGAAAAACACCATCTAGTATAACAATACCATGCCTACTTTCATGACCTCCTGTCAGTGGAGGAGCTGACCATCCCTCCCCCACCACTACAGGAATGGAGGTGCTCCAGTGTGTTTCAGTCAACTTGAATTAATGTGCTTAATCATGTTTTCCTAATTCTGTTTATAAGTGTGCTCACAGAAAGGTATTAGTAAAAACCATTCCACTGGTCTGATAGTATAAGCTTCATCTTTCAGTAGTTGTACACTTTTCTTTTTGTTGAAGTGTTAAGATTGTGAGAAAATACAGAAAACTCAGGAAAAGCCAATTCATGTAATCATAACTGGTAAATGTTATAGTTCATATTTTGAAAATTATTTAGAGTTGTGTTATAAATACTTTTGGGCTTCAATGAAATTTTTAATTAAAAGTTATACTACAGAATATTGAGCTTACAGTGACACGAAGAAGTACTAAGACATGTGGCATCCTTTAATCCTTCTTTAGTTCCCTTTCTCTGCATGGATTAAATCATTTGACTCTGAAAAACTCTGAGTTAAACAGCTGCACCCAATTATGTTCAGTCAATGTCTTCTAGACAAGAAGAAAAAAAGCCTACTTCTGGAAGTGCTATGATGAGGTTACACTAAACTACATTACAGTATTAAATGAAAGTAATTATGCTTCAAAATGAAAGAAATTATATAGTAGGGTCATTTTGAAGAGTTATGAATACAATCAACAAAATAGTCACATTTATTATAATTATTAGTTTAATTTAACTTTCTTTCTCCTTTTTTTTTTTTTTTTTTTACAGATTTACTTATTTATTTTGGAGAGCAAGGGAGTGGTAGCAGGGCAGAGGGAAAGGGAGAGAAATCCTCAAGCAGACTCCCCACTGAGCATGGCCAACATGGGGCTCAATCCAAGGACCCCGAGATTGTGACCTGAACTGAAATCAAGAGTTGGCCATGCAACAGACTGAGCCATCCAGGAGCCCCAATTAATTTAACTTTAAAAACTTATGTAAATAGATGGTTCCATATCAAGTATTTCAATAGAATTTCATTTGTTCTATGATGAAATACAACTCCTATTTTGATCTTTCCAGGCTCATCTTCCATCACACTAACGTGTCTTGTGGGTTCTATCCCAGTCAGTTCCTCATGGAACCTTGCAGGACTTTCTCTGAATGAGGGCTCTTGGAAAGCTTTCCCTTTAGTTTTACTCCTCTCCCACACCCCTCGCTCCCACCCCAACCCCAGGTCTTGGTTTCAGACCTTTCTCTGAGAGAGTCTTACATTTCCAATCAGTCCTCAAATTATCAGCCAAATAGTCCTCCAGCCACACTGCCATGACTACATCATACCCCCAATTGACCCCCTGTAGTTCTCTAGATCAAGCATGGCTTTGTGTCTCTTTTGTTTAAAGATATTCCACCAATTGTTCTCACTTGACGTACCTTGTCTAACAAGTCCATTTGCCATGCTCTGGGGATAGTTGCAATAAGACTAGACTCTGAAGACCTTATTGCCTAGAGGAGGATGACTGCACATTATCAACGTTTTAGGCCTAGGTTAAAAACCAATTTCAACTCATAAATTTTCTCATTTAAAGCAAGTTTACCACCTCTCCTGCACTCCTACATTTTGGGATCTCTTATATACTCACATAAATAAAAAGAAAGTATAGTCATTCTATAGATAGTTATTTAAAGATTACAATATGCAAGTAAGCCTACGGAGTAATGACAAAACTAAAAATAAGGAAACTAATGTAAACAGACATATATTTGGAGTTTAGAATGTTTCCAGGATTAAGAAGACCATACGATTTAGAGACGCCATGTTTCTCTCGTGAAATATGCACCAATAATCTTAATGTAAAATTCTGGTTGCCAATAGAGACTGTGGATTGATGGGATGATTAGACATGGCACAGTTTACAAAAGGACACATTTTTGAAGGCAGTGAAATTTGAACAGAATTTTGAGGGAATAAAAGCTGTATTGGAAATGAGGAAAAGATGCAGTAAAAAATGTAGGAGTTTGGTCTATGTGGGAAGGCTTTGAAGCAGAAACTAATTCAAAAAATTAATCATCACCATTAAACTTTTCCAAGATCTGCTCTGTCCTCTGATGACCCCATGCAGAAACACTGTAAATGTGGACCATAAGCAAACAGGAGGCTGAGAGCTATAGGAGACTAAATCAAAATTTGCCCCTTTAATCTTCATGGTTGTAGTGGAATGTCTGCCAGCAAATCACAGGAAAATAATTTCAGAGAAAATGAAGTTTCAATGATGGCGAAAGTGTTAGCCTATTAACTGGTCTGCAGGCTGTTTGCTTCTATATTGAAAGCCACAGACAAGTTAGGAACTCCCAGCTTATTTTACCAACTGTTAACATTTATAAAAAGTTGCTCAGGGCCATTTTGGAGTTAATAGTAATCAGAAGAGGTTTTTTTGTTTGTTTGTTTTTTCAAATGAACGCACCCAATAAAGAGCACCATCAGTTCAACAGTTGAGATAGAAAGTCTCTATTAAAATCAAATGAAAGTACATAATGATTAGTGAGTATCTGCAAGAAGAAAGCTTGAGAATTTTAGAAAAGATTCATATTGTATTGATAAAGAAGAAGTTGATTGGTCTAAGATGGGTCAAAATGGTATCCAGGAGCCAGTCAATATACGTTAAAATCAGAGGACAGTGAGAACAGGCATTGGGAAAAGACAGAAAAACGATCCTAGCTCAGATTTCCAAATGTGGCAGAGGTTTTCTAAATGTTAGGTGCCACCAGACAACTACTCAACTGGATCTACAAAGCAAGGTCTTAGAAGTTTTCATTTAAAAATGATCCTTAAGCCGGGCAGTCCAAGAGAGCAATATAAGAAGATCCTGATCCGACTTCCTCCCACAGATACCCTGAATCTATAGCTATATGTAGAAAAAATTCTGAGAATGACTTGAAAGCTAGTTGAACAGATGCTTCACATCAAGCAAAAAAAAGGGGCACATCAAGGTAGGCAGGAGAGGTAGAGTCTCATAAAAAAATTCCACCCAGCACAAGCAACCCACAATCAGGAGGGATCTCACAAATCTGAAACCCTTCCCTGAAGAGCAATGAGTTTGTACTCTACTTCAGATACCCCAACTATTAAATCTTGTACCTCTACATCAGATATTCCAATCCCTAAGCCAGACCCTAAAACTTCTGGCTTTGAAAACCAGTAGGGTTTTGCGTCCATGAGACCCGAGGCTGCCAAGAACTGCAAGACTGCTACTGAATAGCTTCAGGAAGACTCAATTGCCCCAGGGCCCAGTGCAGAATCTGCAGTTTGGAAAGCACCCAGCCTATACACGAAGGGGATTCACTTACTAATCCTAAATCATCTACTGGAGGAGCAGGGGCCTGGTGGGATTCTCTCCAGAGATGAGGGTTCTGGCGGCACCATTTTGTGCTCTCCCTCTGCCTTACTAAAGCTGGGAGCAAGTGTCCTGTATTCTTCCTCTGCCTTTTAAAGCTGGCCAGGTATACACTGTCTACAGGAGACCCAGTCAGATGCGAAGACAAGCACTGACTAAAAACAAAGGGATGGAAAAAGATGTTCCATGTAAATAGAAGCTGAAGGAAAGCTGGGGGAGCTATACTTACATCAGACAAAATAGACTTTGAAACAAAGACTGTATAGAAAACAAAAAGGGCATTACATAATGATAAAGTTGTCAGTCTTCTTCCAACAAGAAGATACAAAATTCATAAATATCTATGCACTGGACATAGGAGCACCTAATATATAAAACAAATATTCACAGACCTAAAGGAAAAGAGACACAGCAATACAAAAATTACAGGGGATCTTAATACCCCACTTACATCAATAGATAAATCACCCACACAAAATAATCAATAAGGAAACATTGGTCTTAAATGACACATTAGACCAGATGAACTTAATATATACAGAACTGTCCATCTCAAACCAGCAGAACACACATTCTTGTCATGCGCACATAGAACATCCTCAAAAATAGATGGTATGTTAGAACACAAAACAAGTCTTTTTTTTTTTTTTTAAGATTTTATTTATTTATTTGACAGAGATCACGAGTAGGCAGAGAGGCAGGCAGAGAGAGTGGGGGAGGCAGGCTCCCTGCTGAGCAGAGAGCCCAATTCGGGGCTCAATCCCAGAACCCTGGGATCATGACCTGAGCTGAAGGCAGAGGCTTTAACCCACTGAGCCACCCAAGCGCCCCCAGACATCATTTCTGACTACAATCATATGAAACTAAAATCAACTACAAGAAAAAAGCTGGAAAAATCACAAATAGGTGGAAATTAAACAACATCTTACTGAACAGTGGGCCCATTAAGAAATCAAATGAGAAATCAAAAATAACATGAGATAATGAAGTGAAAAAATAAGATACCAAAATTTAAGGGATGCAGTAAAAGCAGTTCTGAAAGGGAAATTCGCAGAAATAAAGTCTACCCCAAGAAAGAAGAAAAATATCAATCTAACTCCACACCTCAAGCAACTATAGAAAGAACAAATGAAGCACAATGCTTGTAGAAGAGAGGAAACAACGAAGATAAGAGAGGAAATAAATGAAATAGGGACAAAAAAGACAACAGAACAAAATTAATGGAACTAGGAGGTGGTTCTTTGACAAGAACAGAACGGACATATCTTTAGCTAGAATGACCAAGAGAAAAAGATCAAATAAGAAATGAAAGAGGTGCTTCAACTGACAATACAGAATTACCCAGGATCCTGAGAGACTGTTAAGAATGATTATGTGTCAACCAACTGAACAACCTAGAAGAGATGGGTAAGTTCTTCAACATATACAATCTTCCAAGACTGAACTGTGAAGTAATAGGAAATACATGAATAGACCAGTGGCTTTAAGGAGACTGAATCAGTCATCAAAAACCTCCCTACAAGCAAAAGTCCAGGACCAGATGCTTCACTGGTGCATTCTGTCAAACATTTTACAAAGTAATACTAATCCTTTTCAAACCCTTCCACAAAAATGAAAAACAGGGAATGTCTCCAAACTCATTTTATGAGGCCAGCATTACTGACACCAAAACCAAACAAGGATACCACACACATAAAAGGCCAATTTCCCTGATGAACATAGATGCAAAAATTCTCAACAAAATATTAGTAAACCAAAATCAGCAATACATTAAAAAGATCATACACTCTGATACGGAGGAATTTATTCCAGTGATGAAAGGATGCTTCAATACCTATAATTAAGTCTACATGACATAGCATAGTAATAAAATGAAGGGAAAAAAAAATCACAAGATCATCTCAAAAGATGTAGGATCAGCATCTGACAAAATTCAAAATCCATTAATGATAAAAAGTCTCAACAAATTGAGTATAGAGGGAACAAACATCAGCATAATAAAGGTCATATATGACAAGCCCACATCTAACATCGTACTTAATGATGAAAAGCTAAAATCCTTTCCTCTAGGATTAGAGACCAAAGATGCCACCTTGCCACTTGCATTCAACACAGTATTGGAAGCCCTAGCTAGACCAATAAGATAGTAAGAATAAATAATAAGCATCAAAATTGGAAAGGAAGAGGTGAAAGTGTCAGTATTCATGGATGACATGATTTTACATATGGAAAATTCTTAAAGGGTTCAATAAAAAACTGTTAGAGCTAATAAAAAAATTCAGTAGTTGCAGAATACAAAATCAAGACACAAAAATCTGTTGCATTTCTACACATCAGCAAAAAACTGTCAGAAACAGAAATTTAAAAAACAATCCCATTTATAATTACATCAAAAAGAATAAAATATCTAGGAATAAATTTAACCAAAGAGATGAAAGACCTATACTCTGAAAACTGTAAGACATTCATGGAAGAAACTGAAAGAGACACAAATAAATAAAAGATGTTCCATGCTTATGGAATGGAAGAATGAATATTGTTAAAATGTGCATATAAGCTGAAGCAATCTACAGATTTAACACAATCCTGATCAAAATTTCAAAGGCATTTTTCACAGAAATAGAACTAACAATCCTAAAATTTGTATGGAACCACAGAGGGCCATGAATAGCTAAAGCAATCTTGAGAATAAAGTTGGAGGTATGGGGCCCCCTGGTTGCAAACTGTATCCAGAGCTAAAATAATCAAAACAATATGGTATTGGTATAAAAACAGACACATAGATCAATGGAAGAGAACAGAGACCCCTGAAATAGACTCACACATATATGGTCAATTCGTTTACAACAAAATGGGGAAGGAAAGTTTTTTTTCAATCTTGTTGGGAAAACTGGATATCCACATACAAAAGAATGAAATTAGACTACTTTCTTATATCCTATACAAACATAGACTCAAAATAGATTAAAAACTTCAGTGTAAGATCTGAAACCATAAAACTCCTAGAAGAAAACATAATTGGTCAGCTTCTTGATAGTGTTCTTAACAATAATTTTTTGGATAGGACTTCATTTTCCAAAGAAGACAGAGAGATGGCTAACAGACACATGAAAAGATGCTCAACATCACTCATCATCAGGGAAATACAATTCAAAACCACAAAGAAATTATCTCCTTGCATCAGTCAGAATGGCTAAAATCTTAAAGACAAGAAATACCAAGTTTGGAGAAAAAGGAACCCTCATGCACTGTTGTGGTGAATGTAAATTGGTATAGCCACTGTGGAAACAGCATGGAGATTCCTTAAAAAATAAAAAAATAGGACGTCTATATGATGCAGTAGTTCCACTACTGGGTATTTAACCAAAACAAGAATAATAATTCGAAAAGACATATGCATGCTTATGTTCACTGGAGCATTATATGCAATAGCCAAGACATGGAAACAACCTAAGAGTTCACAGATGGACGAAAGGGTAAAGAAGATGCGGTACATGAAACAATGGAAATATTAGTCAGTGACAACAGAGTAAGATCTTGTCATATGCAACAACATGGGTAGACCTTGAGGACATTATACTAAGTGACATTAGTTAGACAAAGACAGATACCGCATGATTTCACTTACATGTAGTCTCTAAAAACAAAATAAATACATTAAAAAAAGCCCCCACAAAAAAACCAAAAAACCAAGCTCAACAATACAGAGAACAGATTGGTGGCTGCCAGAGAAGAGGGGTTTGGGGTGGGCAAAATGGGCCAAATGTATAAATTTCTAGTTAGAAAATAAATAAGTCATGGGAATGTAATTATAGCAGGATTCCAATTAATAATATTGTATTGTATATTTGAAAGCTGCTAAGAGCATAAATCTTAAAAGTTCTCATGATAAGAAAAAGATTTTTAACTATGTATAAGATGAATGGTATCTAGACTTATTGTACTGTTTCACAGTGTATACAAATATCCGAACATTATGTTGTATAACTGAAATTAATATGTTACATGTCAACTATTTCCTTAGTTACAAAAAAAACCTCTAAACACCCCCATCACATATTCTAACACCTCTATCATATCACATAATTACCATCTCTCTCTCTCTCTCTCTCTTTGGTGAGAATATGTAAGATCTACTCTCTCAACAATTCACACAGATAGACTGTTTGTAATCATAATGGTTATGATTATAGAACTTAATCACCTTCACACTGGAAGTTCGTACCTTTTGTCTAATAACTCTCTATTTCCTCCACCCCCAGTTTCTAGTAACCACTGTTCTATTCTCTGTTTCTACAAGTTCAGCTTCTTTAGATTCCACATGTAAGTGAGATCATACAGTATTTGTCTTTCTCTGTCTTACTTCACTTAACATAAGGATAACACTATGGGGGTAATCACATTGCAATATGTAAGTGAATCAAATAAATACCTTGTATACCTTAAAGTTACAAAATGCTATATGTCAATTATATATGGACATAGTAGGAGGGGAAAAAAAAAGATCCCCAAATGATTCTGACACATCCAGTATGCAGGAGGTTTTCTCTCTACTTATTTCTGATTAAATTCCAATATGTTGGAAGAAAGAGTTAATGGAACCAAATTCTCATAGTCTTATTTGAGACTAGAATTTATATGCACATATTTAATTAAAAAGAAATAATTTTGGCCCATTGTACCATCTTGATTTATCTCAAAACACTTTTTGTTGTTCATCTTGAGCCTTAGTTGAAGCAATGATTTAGGTATTTTTTTTAAAGATTTTTTATTTATTCATTTGACAGAGAGATCACAAGTAGGCAGAGAGGGAGGCAGAGAGAGAGGAGGAAGCAGGCTCCCCACCGAGCAGAAAGCCTGATGCAGGGCTCGATCCCAGGACCCTGGGATCATGACCTGAGCCGAAGGCAGATGCTTTAACCCACTGAGCCACCCAGGTGCCCCAATGATTTAGGTATTTTAAGGAGAGATAAGTAAATCAGAGTAGGAGCATTTATACTTCATAGTCTTCTATGAGCAAAACAGTGAAGTTTTATAGTAGTGGTTTCCTAAGAGGGACTTTTGGGGGTAATATCTTCTAGTTAATAATGTTCTTTGATGAGTGTTAAGAGGATTATTTAATCATGAATAAAATACAACTGCTGTGTGAAGAACACACACACACACACAAATCGGTACATACATAAATATAATTTGATACAAAATGTAAAAGCAAGAATAGGTGTACATTAGTGGGAATATTGCTCTTATAGGAGAGAGTGAATATTTTCTAAAATTAGAAAGTAACTAGATTAGGCTAAAGATACACAATTTTCTCATGTAACTATGGTGTTCCTGTTCAGCTGACATGTGTAAACTTGAACAGATAATGGCGCATTGATTTTTAAAGACAAACCAACTGGTCAAGGCATCTGTTCAGATGGGTGGGTCAGGTCTTGTACCTTGTGCTTGGAGTGTTTGTTAAATATTATAAATAAAATCCCTGGGTACAATCAACGACTGATTTACTAGTCCTGTCCTTTTAATTTTCAGTGTTCTCATTGTAACTTAAAAGAAGACAAGTAAAACAAATAACCTCTCCCCATATTTGAACTCAGGAGTCTTAAACTTCTTCCCAGTCTAAAACTACCTACAAGTGCACATCAAGAGAAGCTGACCTAACATATTTCTTTGATGGTCCTTTTTGTTTAAAAATCTATAATAATTCCACACTGATTGTTATATCCTGGATTAAAAAAAAGGAAACATCTTTAAGTACCTATTGTGTACCAAGCAAACGATTATCATAGCAAGTCAAGAGGTGAATTTTTTTTTTAAATCATATTTGCAGCATATGAAATAGAGAATCAAATGGTTCTCTGTTTTTTCTTGCTCCAAGTCATCTGCTTCTCAGTGGCAGAAGCAGGATTTCAAGCCCATATTCCTAGACCTCAAAGCTCATGTTCTCTCCATCATCACATGATGTGTTTCAGGCACAAGGATCTGGCAGGTACTTGATCAAAAACCTGTAAAATAAGCAAGCTTGCATTTTACCTACATCTATGTTTTCCAAAGGTTTCCAGAAGGTTTTCCAAAACATACTTTTTTTTTTTTTTTGGTCTTTTAGAACATAATCTACTCTTAAAGCATACCAGTTGTGTGTAGCAGATCTACAATCTGCAAGTTATCAATAGTATATATTTTGGAAAGGGAATAACAGTAAAGAGAAAACTTTTCAGAAATGGATATTTAATTTCTTTGGGGGTTTATTCTTCTACGCAGTGTAATTGTTTCTCTCATTTCAGCAATGCATTTATGAGCAACTTGACCTTTGATACATTTTTCAAGTTTGTAGCTTGATAAATTGCCAGAAACATTACATTCAGGAAGAGAGTTAAAAAATAAAATAAAACAACTAAGATAACTCTGGCTTACAAAACAATGCTTTTTCAGATGAAATTTTATTGGATTTTTTTTTGACTCTGAATTCATTTTGATTTCTTTTGAACACCCTCCATGTGTGTGCTGCTTTACCTTGTACCTCCATAATCTGTGGTTTAGAACATATACTAGGCAATAACTAGGTAAGTAAGCTTCAGGGAGGCATTGGCCCTAAACACTCATAAAAATAAATGTTAAAAATAACAACTGAAAAAGCAAGAAAATAAAGAAAAGAAATAAATAGCACTTATACATGTAAACTCTTTGCTAGAAATCAGCTTGTCTAGGGAAACCATGATCACAATCACTTACAAACCAGCAGCTCTTTTAGTCCCCAGTTCTCTGGGAGCTGCTAAACAGTATCAATGAAGACAGCATAAAAATCAATTTGAATCCTACCTATTGTGGAACTGTATCTTCTACCATTGTATGCCAAGATAATGCTCTCTAGAAGCCATTAAAAAAATATCAAAACCACTATTGAATTAGAGAAATCTTAAAAAGTGCTTGGCTTATGTGTACATCCAAAACACAGAATGGAGGCTGCCTATTTGATCAAACAAGGAGAAGAGATGCAGGCAGAATGAATTCCATAGCTAATGTGCTAAGACTTTTGAAGTCTCTACCCTGAGGGTACGAATAATAAGCTGCTGTGCTTGGGTTTGGATGGACTTACAAAGCCAGGGGGAAATGGATGAGATGAAATAGACAGAATCAAAATAATAGGGGATTTGGGGAGTTCAGATTTTCAGACAGGGTAAGTTACTGGGAAATCAGTGTAAAGAATAACAAAAGACACCCAAACAGGAGCATCTTGTCAGCTATTCTTCTAAGATCATAAATTTTTCAAGTGATAAAATTCTACAATGAGTTTGAAGTATAAAGAAATGCTACGCTCTTATGTGAATATCACATTTCTGATTTTCAGTCTAAAAAACATGAACATAAAATCACAATCTGGAACTCATAATTGCTGACATTTAGGAGCATTGCTATGTTTTTTAGGCACCGCTTTATAGGTTTTAACTGATGCGATTCTCCAGCAATCCTATGAGGTAGATGTGATTACTATACCCACATTCCAGAGAAGGCAACTAAGGCACGGAAGTTGAGTAATGTGGCAAAGGTTACACTGTGCTGCCTTTCTTACTAGTGGGAGTGACCTGACTGATTTAACTACTCTTTTGTGTGATTCTCCAGTAGAACAGTGTTCTGTGCATATCATCAGAGCAATGTGGAAAGCACAGCTATAGGGGAGATCTGGTCTAAAGATAAGGAAAGGAGTCCCACAGAAAAGACAAGACTCACTCAAGTCAACTGCAAGTTAACGATAGAGCTGGGTTTCTAGGATTCATCCAGGGACCGATGGAGCTGCTGTCTAGGGATGCAAAATCTGTTATTTTTCTCATGCATAAGGCCATGGGAGAGATGACAGATATTACCTCACAGCATTGTGCTTGATTGTCTGATGCACCAAGAAAACACAAATAAATTACACACTTCTCCCAAGGGCCAGATACCTGTGCTGGGTCAACTCTTTATAATAGCCTTGAGAAGCACAGAGTATTATCTCATTTTTACAAGTAAAAAAAAACAGTATGGGTCAAATATAAAAGCAGGAAATCTCACTAAAATATGCATCAAATTACAAACATACAATGGAATTTTTCTTGAAAACAACACAAAACCAAGAAATTCAGCCAGTCAAGAGTTAAACTGAAGTCTACAACTTGGGGGTGGAAAAGATACGAAGTTATAGGCCTTGTAACAATCCTTGAAATTGATGGAAAAAAAGGGACTGACGCTACAATTGTGAGACTTTGTGACAGAAGACAGCAGAGGTGCCATGAATCTAGAAATTAAGTATCCAAAATAAATAATTTTTTAAAAAATATCTTATTTATTTATTTGACCGAGAGAGAGAGAGAGAGAGAGAGAGCACAATAAGCAGAGCGGCAGGCAGAGGGAGAGACAGAAGCAGGCTCTCTTCTGAGCAGGGAGCCCAATGCTGGGCTCCATCCCAGGACCCTAGAATCATGACCTGAGCCGAAGGCAGATGCTCAACCAACTGAGCCACCCAGGTGCCCCCCAAAATAAATAATTTTAAGGTGTACATATCTGCTGAGATAGGCAAGATGGTTCCGTATATCTCCTCAATTGAAAAATAATAGTACTGAGGGACACCTGCGTGGCTCAGTTGGTTAAGCATCTGGTCATGATCCCAGTGTCCTGGATCAAGTCCCGCACAGGGCTCCTTTCTCAGCAGGGAGGCTGTTCCTCCTCCCTCACTTCCTTCCTCCCCTCCTTGCTCCCCCTGCTTGAGCTCTCTCTCTCTGACAAACAAGTAAATAAAATCTTTAAAAAATAAAATTAAATTAATGGTATTGTTAACAAATCACCCCATTCCATTCATCAGGAGACATTAGAAAGAAGGTGGTTCCCAAGAATGCAGTTCAAACAAATTCCGTGACCAATCCAGCATTGTTTCAAAATTAGCAGCATCATTTTGGTAAATGCATCTTTGTAGTGTGATGTGCTTTCAATAATTTTTAATACTTACTCGCATCTTCTACTCAGAAAATATTTACCTTTGTTTTATGTGGGAGGCCAAGAGTCAGACTGTCACAGATGCAGGTATGTTTCTGAACTCCTGACTGGGGAACCCCCAGGCTCATTCGGTTCAACAGGCAGCTAAGTGGATTTGATGGGCATATAATTGCTTAGGAAAAGTCTTGAATTTATGAAGCTTTAGAGGATAACAAAATTCAATTATGCTTTGAAAGGAAGTAGAATTGAGTATCTTCAATACCAGAGGATTAAAATACTTTGATAAAAGGGAATAATAATTAAAATTCTGGGCTTATTTCGTCAGTTATCCTAATTCTTCTCCTTAAATTGTCTTACAAATAAATGGTCACTAATTCCAAACATCCATTTCTAATATTTGATATAAGAGTCCAATTTCCTTTTGCCTTTTCAATTTAAAGTAGCAATGGTTTAAGTATTCAAAAGAACTCAGCTACAATTTGCATTTTTGGAAACTAACATTACATTGTAAAAGAAATTTTTTCTTTCTTTTTCTTTTTTTTTTTCCAATTCAAAAGACTTGAGTAGAAGACTTACAGGATAGAAGGCAAAGTTGTCCTCGCACTTGAGTTGGAATAAGAAGCTCTGCCATGGATAGAAGTCTCAAAATTAAAAGTGGGTAATCTGAACATACATTTATGGCAAAAAATTAAATACACTAGATAATTTATAAAATAAAAAAGCTTAATGTCTGACTCTTGGTTTGGGCTCAGATCATGATCTCTGGGTCCTGAGACTGGGCCCCTCACAGGGCTCTGCGCTCAGCCAGTGGGGAACCGGCTTGCCCCTCTACCTCTGTTCCTTCCCCTGCTTGCTCACTCTCTCTCTCTCATAAATAAATAAAATCTAAAAAAATAATAAAAAAATAGAAAGACAAGATTCAGGGAGAATCGTCTTTTCCCATCAGATTTTAAAAACCAGGAATTTCTAGAACACTGGCATAGTTAGTGAATTGGGTTATGGAAATTTTTGCATGTTTAAAAGTGAAGTAATGGGCACCTGGGTGGCTCAGATGTTAAGTGTCTGGCTTCGGCTCAGGTCATGATCCCAGAGTCCTGGGATGGAGCCCTGAATCGGGCTCTCTGCTGAGTGGGAAGCCTGCTTCTCCTTCTCCCACTCTCCCTGCTTGTGTTTCCTCTCTTGCTGTGTCTCTGTCACATAAATAAAAATAAAAAGCTTAAAAAAAAGTGAAGTAAGGATTCAGAATAATTAGGAAATCAAACATGCTAAATGGATGCCATTTGTGCAATTATTGCATTAATAGGACGTGCATTACAGCTTCAGAATCATCCGTCTGTGGGACTTATGATCTAGTTTCTTCTCCTTTGGTAGTGACTTGGCTTGATGAAATTCTAGAATTACAGGACAGAGAATCTAAGCGTGCTTTACAAAAAGTACCTGTTTTTAAAAGGACCTCTAAAACAAACTAAATAAAATTTTATGAGAACAGTACAGACATAAGAGGGTCCTGGAGCGAAGGCACAGTTCCTGAAGCAGGACTAAAGCAAAGATAGCAGTATGTAAAAATAATTTAACTTCCCCAAGAGGCACTATAAAATCCAAATGTTTTGATGTTTTGATTAAAAAAAAAAAGTTTTTCTATGAACTAGTTATTTTCTTAGCACAGAGAATGCATGTTCCTACTAATTATAAGGACTCTGCTTGAGTTATGTGGTTATAAATTGCATTTGGCTCATTTGTATCCTGATTATGTCATTACTGATTTGGCTCCTTTCTAGGTTCCAGCTTCTACTGTTGCTCTTCTCCACTCAGCAGCTGGAACGAACCTTTTAAAACATAATTCAGATTACATCATTCCTCTACTGAAATCTTCCAGTGGCTTCCCATTTACATGGAACTCTTCCCCAACTCCCAAAAGGCCCTCCCCGTGATCTCGTTCTTGGCTCCCTCTACGCTTTCTCTGCTGGCTCTCTCTGCTTCAGCCATATTGGCCTTTGTGATCCATACTCCTGAAACACTCTCTCCTGACTGGGCCCTTCCTCTGAATATAATACTTTTCTCTCTGATACTTTCTTTGCTCCTTCATGACAAGTCTCTGACCCTTCCCTGAGAAAGGCCTTGCCTGACCATTCTGACAAAAATACTCTTCTCCCCACGCACAGCTCTCCATCACTACACCTTCTTCGTTTTGTTTTCAGATTCTTTTTATGACTGTTAGCATACATTGATGCATTATATCTTTTGCTTATGTTCTGTCTCTCTCCTTTAGAATGCAGTACTACCAAGTCAGGGATATTACCTGTTTCCCTCTCACTGCTGTATCCCCAAGGATCAAAAAAGGAATAGGCACAAAGTACAAGCTTATTAAATACTTGCTGAGGACACATATGACTTTGATGCCCAGATACAAGGCAGTTATAATAAAGAATAAAAAGACAACCTAATTAAAAAATTTAAATTTTAATAACTAAAAAATTATTTTTCCAAAAAAAATATGCAAATAGACAAGAGGACAAGGATGGCAATGGGGAGGGGGAGGAAGAAGGTGGGGAGGAGGAGGAGAAGAAGAGGCAGTGCTGAGGCAGTGGATACACTAACGGCTGGAAGGAATGCAGAATGGTGGGGTCTGTGGAAACTCCACAAAACTATGCAAAACAGTTTGGCTACTCCTCAAAGGGTTAAACTAGAACTACTATATGGCTCAGCAATTCCACTCCTTGGTATATTCTCAAGAGAATCGAGAACATACGCCCACACAAAAACTTGCACACTAATGTTCACAGCAGCACTATTCACAACAGTCAGGTGGAAACATCTCAAATATCCATCAGCAGGTGAGTGGGGGATGGGGAATATTACTCGTACATTAAAAAAGGAATGAAGTACTAACACGTGCTGCAATGAAAATGAATCTTGAAAATGTCATGCTAAGTGAAAGAAGCCACACACAGGTCACATATTGTATGATTCCACTCATTGAAATATCCAGAATAGGTAAACCCATAGAGACAGAAGGCATATTGGTGGTTACCATGGGCTGGGCAGGGGGCGGGGGTTGGCGGGTAGACAAAGAAATAGGGAGCTCCTGCTTAATGGCTACAGGGTATTCTTTTGGGGTGATGAAAACTTTTAGAGCTAGGTGGAAACGGTGGTTGCACAACACTGTGAACGTACTAAATTTCACTAATTTTATGTATTTTAAAATGTTTACTTTCACATTATGTGTATTTCACCTCAACTTCACAAAATGATATTTATTTTATTTTTTTAAAGATTTCATTTATTTATTTGTCAGAGAGAGAGAGAGAATGCAAAGGTAGGGGGAGTGGCAGGTGTTAGGAGAAGCAGGCTCCTTGTTGAGCAAGGAGACAGACGCCGATTGGATCTTATGACAGAGAACACTACCTGTGATCTTCTATATATATCAAACACAAAAATTTTAAACAGGCCAACAGTATAATTATTTAGTAACATTTAAAAATACTAAATGTACTTAAAATAAGTTATTCACTTTCTCCTTTCAAGAATATTATTATACCCTTTAGAAGAATATAGGGACACAGGGCTAAGACCACATGGAGGCTCAGAAACTAATAATTACTAACATTTGCGGGGGAACTAAGCCTTCAGTACTGTTACTCCATCCTAACTTACAGGAAGGAGGCTTCCATGCAATCCTAAACAAGACACCAGCTGCTTCATATTTATATTCATTTAAAACTGTTTTCTTTTGCTTTGAATAGCAAAAAAAAAAAGGTGATAAATGAATTTGTAGAAACCCTAGTGATAGAGAAAAGCTTTTACATATAATCAAGAATCACATCAGAAAGCCCATTAGAAAATATTAAAACACATGGCTTCAACTGAAAATGGAAAAATGTTGCCATGATTTTAGTCTCTGTTCTAATAATGGGATTTGCTTGCTGGACTCTGGATCAGCCCCTACCGGCCTCTGAACATTATAGTTAGTTGCTGGGCATGCAATATTTTAACTTAATGTCCACAACTCCAACAAGACTGGTATTGAGTAATCACAGGAGAGGATGATGGCAAGTTGATTTTCTTTTTTAACCTGTTATTTAGTTGATGTGTCTCTGGTTGACCTCTCACAACTTCTACTTTACTTCACACTACGCACAGCCACCTTTAGCTGAAAAGAGAGAAATCCTCTTTGACCCTCTAAATGTTCAAGGCAGACAATTTAATAATTCAGAGCGCCACAAATAAGCATAAATAGCAACAATCAAACGTGATGTACCTACTTAGTATGAAAATTTCGTTCATTACCTATGATCACGAAAGTAACATATTGCTGTTGCATTGAGAGGGATTCATTACCACACACTGAGTTACTGTTACAGACAAAGCCTCAAGGATCTTATCCATGACTTTTAAACTTCTTTTTAAGAGACAAACAAACCGAGCTTGGGATGAGATAAAAAACTTGTCCAGTGTTTTACAGTAAGTACCAGAATAAGGATTAGAATTCAGTTCTCTGTAATTATATTTAAGTAACCTTTCTAATACATCCCTGGTGTTGACTTGCATGCATGATATCTTGGTTATACTATCCAGGGAGAGTATCTTACACGGAACTGAGAAAAAAGAAGGAATACTGCTTTGGCTGAACTGAGACTTCAAAACTGTGACTGACCAAGCCCCATTAAAAGGCTATCAAAATATTTCAAGTAGCAGTATCAATCATGACTGAAGAGTATACTGTTAGTGAATAAATAACAGATGAAAATTGTTTAAACTGTATAAATGCGAGAAATTTTGGTCATGGTCATCTTTTTAAAAGTTATTTGTCAATTCCCCTCCTTGAGGATTTCTAGGGGCCACTGTTGCTATGCCCTTTTATTTTAGGCTCTATTTTAGCTAAAATAAAGTTTAATATCTAATCAGCAATTTAGGAAATGTACTGAAAAGAAATTCAAATCCAAAAGTTAAGCTGACTGCACTCATAAAATACATACCTAACATAAAATATACTCATAAAGTCAGAAATTTTAAACTAATGCATGGACCCATTTCTTGAAATAGGAAAGGCAGAATCCAAGATAAGTAGGGAGGTTAATTAAGCCTGGTTAACGTTCCTGAACCCTAGAAATGACTGTGAGAACGGATTCCTGACTCTAGATGACCTACTACTGATTTGTTGGCTCTGCCAGAAGAGAAATTACTAAAGTGTACATTGCTGATGTAACAGAGCTGCCCAACCCATCTTCCCATAGAATGAAACTTCCACCGGCAAGTCAACCTTGCTGGTGTGCAGAGATGACCTTGTCTAGGTGCTCAGGCCAATGTCTGGCTTCAGTTTAAATTGCTATAAATAATATTTTGGCTTTAAATTCTTAATTGTCTGCAAAACTTGTTTTTCTTAAGAAAAAGTAGGCTCTTTACTGACAATATAAATCTCCATATAATGATTTATTCTTTACAGGACAGATAAGCAAGCCAAATGAAAATAGCATCATTGAAAGATTAAATATTAATTTTTAATTGAAAATCAGCCTATACTTAAGTAATTCCATGTACGTTTAACAATGAAATTGGATTAGGGGATATGGTGCTGATTGTTCTGTAATCTCATTAGCACTTTGATAAGAGGAGAACATATGCATCCTTATTTACATTGCTGTTTTCTATCAGAATTGTAGTAATGGTCATGTAGATAAAGCCTTTCTGTGATGCAAAGGGATAGGAGAAAGCAACAGTATGTTTTCCCCCATCCCAATAATTATTTTTAAATATAAAATATATTGCCATCTGTCACATTCATAGAGTCATCAGTTTGAGGAGGACAAGGTAGGGATATTTCCATATAATTAAAAAATTCAGAAAACCACACTTTAAAACTTACTTATACTGAGATAGTAAAAAAAGACATTTTCCCTCCTGAAACACAGCTATGTCATTAAAAATAGATGCATGGAATATAACAAGTACAGGCCGTAAACTAAAAAATAAGCACAAGGGAATCAGAGAAGATAAAAAAAAAAAGAAAATCGCAACATACTAAAAGATTTTGGAGTGAGCTTTTGATTGCCATTTTACCTCTAGTCCTTTTAAGGGCCTTCTATCCCTCCGAGCTGTCAATAACTACACTATTTTAAACACAACTTTGTAAACGTCTTGTATAGAAAGCACATTTTAAAGATGCATACACTGAAACACAGAGAAGAAAATCTTATAGTTGGTTTATTTTTCTGAATCTTTATGAAAACAGACAGACATATCATTTCTATATGCTAATCTACCTACGTCCCATCCAGAATCAGGTGCTCTTCAGGGAAATTCAACATTTATAACTGAAGAACCAAGAGACTATTCAGATTCACAGATCCTTCTGGACCACCCCATGGAGGACACTGGGATAGGAGCCCTAAGAGCCACAGGCAGACAGGAACAGACACAGTGCTCTGGAGGCAGCATGGAGAGGTGAAAAAAGAACTGACTTCGGACCACAGGGACCTGCATTTAAATCCAAGCTTGACCGGATGTACCATGTTGGCCATGACATCTAACTTCTCAGAGCCGATGAGGCACTCTGCTCAGAGTCTAGAATACGGCTCTTTAAGCCATATTAGTGTCCATTTGCCTCTTGCTTCCCTCACATAGTCTACCTTCTTACAACTTGTGTTGGAAAGGCAGACATATGCACGACTAAGGGCAATGCAAGGGGAACATCATACAAGCTATTACAGGGATACGAAGAAATCACAACTGGAATCCCAGGGGAAAGCATTTGGTTCTGACTGGACAGAGTAAGGAAAATTGTGGCAATTGCTCAAGTGGACTTGTGAGAAATGAGTAGAATTTCAGTACAAAGAGATTGGTAGGAGAGTGTATCCTAAGCTGATGGAGAAGCATGAGAGTGCATTTAGGACTGAATGGTTTGGTAACCGCCAAGCATCATTCATGAATGTGCTGGCGCCATTTTAGGTACAGTGGGTGCACCAGTGAAGAGGATAAGACAAACAAACATTCTTTTCCTGACAAAGTGAATCAATTATCCTAATAGAAGCAAGGAAGAGGAAGTGGGAAAAAAAAAACCCACAAAAATACGTATCAGATGTTTTCCCCTGAAATTGTATTACAAAAGACATATTCACCATATCTGTGCTATGTACTCAGAACTATGTTGTGGAAAATTAAAAGCCAATTAAATATGACTTGTGGTTTCAGAAATACACAATCAAGGCCAGTGAACAAAATGAACTCACGTGAAATAGTAAACCACACTTTGCAGCACTGACTATAAATGGAATCACAGTTAAGAATGGCAGAGGACGTAGGAATGTATTTCATTCACAGGTATTTTCTGAAGTTTCCATTTTTACTGTTCACTAATATAGACTTCCTGAGGGACCTGTTTACCAAATCTGAATATGCCCCAGGGTTTTACTAATATCTTTTCTCCCAAATGAGGATAAATCCTTCTTAGGCTTTGAAGTTAGGTAGATCTGAATTTGAATCCTTTACTTCCATTTTCCAGCAAGAAGGCTCATTTTTTTTTTAAGATTTTATTTATTTATTTGACAGAGAGAGATCACAAGTAGGCAGAGAGGCAGCAGAGAGAGAGGAGGAAGCAGGCTCCCTGCTGAGCAGAGAGCCCGATGTGGGGCTCGATCCCAGGACTCTGAGATCATGACCTGAGCCGAAGGCAGGGGCTTTAACCCACTGAGCCACCCAGGCGCCCTAAGAAGGCTCATTTTCAAAATATTTTGGTTTTACTCCTAATATTTTTATTGAAATAGACATACAACATTCTCAAAAAACGTACTCTTATCATTATGACAAAGCAAACATCTGGGTTATCATCCTCCAGATCACAAAGTAGAGCTGTGCTAGCAGCCCCAAAGAACCTCTACCCCCTCGAGACCTTGCCAACTATTTCCCCTTCTTCTTCTTCTTCTTTTTTTTTTTTTTTTAAGATTTTATTTATTTATTTGATGGAGAGAGATAGCACAGCAGGGGGAGTGGCAGAGGGAAAGGGAGAAACAGGCTCACTGATGAAGGAGCCTGACACAGGACTCAGTCCCAGGACCCCTGGATCATGATCTGAGCTGAAGGCAGATGCTTAATGACTGAGCCACCCAGGCACCCCAAGGAAGCACTACCATGATTTTTGGCTCAGTCTTTTAGTTTTGCTTAGTTTTGAAAGTCATATGAATAAGTTACTAACATTCTTTACATATTTTCATATGTTTATACATACATCTCTTTTTGGTATATACTTGGGGGTGGGATTCCTAAGTCACTGGTGTTGTGTGTGTTCTTTTTGGCTAGGTAATGGGCAAACTATCACTTTTCTCCAGCTGTATTTGAGAATTCTCTTGCTTTCTATCTTCACGAACTCTTGGTATTGTCTAACCTTTTAATTTTAGCCATTCTGGTGACTGTTTGGTGGTATATCATTTTGGTTTTAGTTAGAATTTCCCAGTAGTAAGAGTTGTATTTTAATATATTCATTGGCTTAGGGTGTCTCTTTTGAAAAAAAAAAAAAAAAATCTGTTCAAGTCTCCTGACCTTTTTTTCCTACTGATATGACTGTGTTTTTCTTATGCATTTTTCTTATTGAATTGCAGTGGTTCTTTACATATTCTGAATACAAAAGCTTTGTCAGCAAATGTGTTCTCTCATTCTTTCTCTTGCCTTTCCGTGATCATAATACTTTGTGATAAATAGAATTTACTGTCTTTAGCTTATGAATCTTTTTCCCTTCGTATGTTGTTAAAGACAACTTTATATAGCTTATAAAGTTAATTTCCTACATTATCTCCTAGATTAGAAACTGTATTGTTTTATCTTTTATCTTTTGATTTATAATCCAGTTGCAATTGATTTATGTGTATTGCTTGAGAGAAGGATCAAGTTTCTTTTTTTTCTTGTTATCCCATTGACCTGGTATCATTTATTGAAAAAAAAAAAATGATCTCCATCCATGCTTTGCCAGCTTTATCATACATTGTGTCCACAAACAAGTGGTTCTCTTGATCAACTGACCTAATCCCATACCTTGTCACAATACCACTAGGTCTTACTTAGGTTAATGAAAAGTCTTGCTCTCTGATATAGCATATATTTCCAGCTTTCTGTTTTGGGAGTGTATTGCTTATTCTTGGCCCTCTGAATTTCCATATGAATTTTAGACTTGCTCTAGATTTCCTACTGAAGGGTGACTAAACAAGTAAACAGGCTGTAATTTTTATTACAATCTTATAGTTGCTGGATATGTTTAATATACAAAATGACTTGATTTGATAATTAATTAATATGAGTGGTGATAATGTACCTTCTTCATTGTTATTTATAGGAGGGAAAGGTTTAATATTTCACCATTAAATATGATGTATATGTTTTTATCATATAATTATGAAGTTAAGGAGTTTCCTTTTATGCCTAGATTGTTACAGGGCTTGTTATTTTTTTAAACATGAATGAAAGTTAAATTTTATCAAATATTTTTCCTGAGTCTACTGAGATAATTTTATGGTTTTTTTTTTCCTTTTTTTTTTTTTACCGACTGTGTAATTAGTTAAATCAACTGTTTAATTTTTGAATGATAAACTGACCTCATATTCTTGGAAATGGACATCTGGTTACTAGGTATTACCCTTTTTATGTATAATTGGATATTATTTGCTAATTTTTACTTAGAATTTTTGTATCTAATTTTGATACCTAATTTTGACTTAACCTTGGTATTAATATTATGTTTGGTACCATTGAATAACTCAGGAAATGTTCATCATATTTGATTCTCTCAAAAATTTTTTATAAGATTGGCAATGTTTTTTTCCTTAATATTTTGGCAGTATTTACTAGTAAGCCATCTGGGTCTGTGATTTTCCTTATGGGAAGACATTTATTTTGGATTCAGTTTTGGTGAGTTGTATTTTTCTGGGACTCTGTTCATCTAAATGTTAAAAAGTGTATCAGCATGAATTCATTTATCATATCCTTTTACTATTTTTTGATGTCTAGAATCTATAATGATGTCCCACTTTTCACCCTGAAACCAGTAATCTGTGCTTTCATTTCTTTTTCTTCATTAGTCTCCGTATGGGTTTATAAATGCTATTAGTTCCTTCAGAAAACCACACTTGTGTTCATCTACCCTATCCAGTGTATGCTTTCTTGTCTTCATAAATTTTTTGCTCTTTAAATTTTTTTCCTTCCTATTATTTTGAGTTTATATTTCTATTTTATTTGTTTATTTAGAGAACATGAGGTAGGGGAGGGGCAGGGAGAGAGAGAGAGAGAAAGAATCTCAAGCAGGGTCCATGCCCAGCAGTGGAGCCCAGCGTGAAGTTTGATCTCACAACCCTGAGATCATGACCTGAGCAAAATCAAGAGTTGGAGGCTTAACCGACCGAGCCACAACGGCACCCCTCTATTTTATTTTTTTAAGTGCATGGGAAGGATACTTAGTTCACTGATTTTTTTTAGTATTCTTTACTTCTAATATATTTGTCTTTAAGATCTCTACACATGGCTTTAGCTGCATCTCATAAGTTTTGACATATTATAAATCAATTCAAAATATATACTACTTTCCTTTTGTGATCGTTGTGTTCCTTGGGAAATGATTTCTTAATTTCCACACATACGAAGAATTTATAAAAAATACAAATGCTAGCTTAACAGTCCTATGATTAGAAAACATACTCTAGGGGCACCTGGGTGGCTCAGTCGTTAAGTGTCTGCCTTCAGCTCGAGTCATGATCCCCAGGTCCTGGGGTTGAGCCCCACATTAGGCTCCCTGCTTGGCCAGAAGCCTGTTTCTCTCCTTCTCCCACTCCCTCTGCTGTGTTTCCTCTCTGGCCATGTCTCTGTCAAATAAATAAATAAAATTTAAATTTAAATTTAAATTTAAATTTAAATTTAAATAAATAAATAAATTTAGATTTAAATAAATAAATTAATTAATTAAAAAAATCAGGGTTAATTAAAAGAAAGAAACAAAGAAAACGTACTCTAGAAGATTTATCTTTTAAATATATTGAGACTTGCTTTATGTCCCATGATATTTAAAGACTGCACATTTATTGAAAAGAGTACTCTTTAATTGTTGTAGTATTCTTTTAGTTCAAATTTATTAATTGTGCTTTTCAAATCCTTGTTATTCCTTACTGAATTTTCTCAGTTTTTGAGAACAGTCTATAAAAATCTCATGTAATATTTATGTACCAGGCGCCTGGGTGGCTCAGTTGGTTAAGCAACTGCCTTCAGTTCAGGTCATGATCCCGGAGTCCCGGGATCGAGTCCCACATCAAGCTCCCGGCTCCGCAGGGAGTCTGCTTCTCCCTCTGACCTCTTCCCATCTCATGTTCCCTCTTTCTCTCTCTCTCTCTCAAATAAATAAATAAAATCTTAAAAAAAATATTTATGTACTTATATCTTGTAATCCTGGACAACATAATCCAATTTTCATGACTGAAGTGATTTGAAGCTAGGCTTTAGAATCTTTGTGCATTGATCTATATATCATTTATCCTTCTGCTTTATCACAGGGTAGAGCACTTCGAAGGTCCCACACCAGAAGATGAGTTTACTAAGGCCTTCCTTGTTTAGTGGGCCCTGGATTCTAATTTTTGTCTCCACAGCATTCCGAAACTATTAAAAGCTCTGTGAATCTTCTCAGCCTTCTCTTCTGGAGTTGCAGATATCCCCACAGCAACAACTATCCAAATATCAGACTTATATTTTGGTCATTCTTCTCAGATCTTTGACTGTCATTCTTTACTACCTTCTTGGCTCCCCAGTGCTTTCAAACGTTCTGCAAACGTCTCTTTCCCCAGCCTCTTTTTTAGAAATACCATTAGTCCTAATGATTACTCTTTTGCCACCCATGGTGGAAGTGTTGCTAGGTATGACATTAGTAAGCTGCCTTAACCTGAGTCTCGGTTCACTTTCCTATGCAACAGAAATATATTATTACCTTTAAAATTTTCTAGGGCTTACTTTGCATAGCATAGTAATTCAGACAAGAATTATACTTGGCTTCAACTATACTTTCTTTACTGAGAGATCTGATCTAGTCTGCTGGCTTTATATATCATTATACATTTGACAAGTTGTATTTCATTTCCTGACATCTCTTTTGATGTTCTATCCTATACTCATCATTTGCTTTTAACTTGCTTATGCTGCCAGTATCTCATATATAGAACAAATCCACCTAAATAACCTCTTTTCTCAAAGGCATTTGCTCCCATAAATTAAGATAAATCTCTTCATGGTAACATTGTTTTTTGAGTTACTTAGTCCCCAAATCTTGAAGACGTATTTGAATAAACATTCTACTTGAATTTTTCAGTCACAAAAATCTCATTAGTTCTTAAAACTGTCTCTCATCTATGGGGCACCTTGGTGGCTCAGTCAGCTAAGCATCTGACTCTTGTTTTGGCTCAGGTCATGATCTCAGCGTCCTGCCATCAAGCCCTTCACCCTTCATCAACCCACTCCCTCCGCTCAGCAGGGAGTCTGCTTCCCCTGTCTCTCCTCTGCCCCTGCCTTCTGTCTCTCCCTCAGCCCCTCCCCCACTCACGCACACTCTCTCTCTCTCTCTCAAATAAATCAATAAATCTTAAAAAAAAAAAAAAAATCTCTCACCTACAATCTTAGTTCCAGTGCATGAGTATTCTGAAACTTAGCCCCTCTGTCTTTGGACTAGTTTAAACGTTTCCTAGCTCTTCTCTTTATTTCCAGATGTCCATGCATTCTTTCTATCTTGCAGTCCTGTCAGTTAATACAATAGTTTCCACATAGCATTTGATAGTTTTATACTTTTCCTCAAAAGGCTTCAACTAAGTCTGGTACATTCAAGAATAAATCACAAGCCATTAGGGGGCATAAAACCCTTTCTATAATCTTACGTTATTGACTCTCTCTTCAGATTTATTTCCAAGTGACTTTCAGATGCAATTTCTGTACATATCAGTATATTTAATTCTTCAGGACACATGTGCTCCTGGTCTTTTTGTCTTTACTCACCAACTTAAAGCCCTTTTTTCCTTCTTTCAACTTTTTGGAATCCTTCATACCATGAAATGCTAAATGAGGGGTGCTGGGTGGCTCAGTCATTAAGCGGCTACCTTTGGCTCAGGTCATGATCCCAGGATCCTGGGACTGAGCCCCATGTCAGGCTCCCTGCTCAGCAGGAAGCCTGCTTCTCCCTCTCCCACTCCCCCTGCTTGTGTTCCCTCTTTCTCTATGTCTCTCTCTATCAAACAAATAAATAAAGTCTTTAAAAAAATGCTAAATGAATTTGTACCCTCTCTGTCAAATCTTCCTGTCCACGTTGCTGAGGACAATCTCTAACTTCTTCTGAAAATCTGTAACATCTGTGGGGATGCAGTGTGGTGCTTCGAAAGACTGCAGACATTAGAGTCAAATGCAACTGGATTTTAAACTCTTTTCCAGATGCACAATCTTGGGTAACTTATGAAGCACTTGTCTGCTAAATGGATGAAGAGTTAATACTGTCTCTTCTGGAGAGCGGTTATAAAAAGTATACAGGAATGATATAATAGCTGAACACAGTATAAAGAGCCTGGTATGTAATAGCTGTTAAAATAAATGGGAGATATTACCTCTATCATTACTGACAGTATGACTCATATAAAATTAATTATGTGCTATTTTTATTGTCAATTACCTTTTATGCAAATATTCCATATATGCTACTGGTTTGTAAATTTCTTTAGGATAAGTACCATGCATGTCCCTTTGCATATCTTGCAAATAATAAGTGCTTAAAATTTTTGTTGATTATCTACATATGAGTACATATTTTTAGGAAGAGACTTGATGAGTATTATTATAGGTTGATAAAAGATGTTACAGTTGTAAAACATCTTCAAGTTTTCGTATAATGTGACTAGAACCTGAGCCAGTGTAGCTTTCACTTAGGAAGGCAGTCGCTGAAAAGTCTATAAAATCAGTGAAGGTATTGATTGTGCTCAACAATGTAAAGCTGCCTTCTGTTGAATAATCCATTCAAATGTCATTTGGCACAAGAAAAAAGTAAGTTTGATGACAGACAAATGTCTCAAATGTGGGGGGGGGATCAATTTTAGTCATGGAAGCAGGGGTATAAATATTCAGACCACCAGTCTACAAATACACTTAAGTTTTTTATGGGAAATCAGAATGATGACTGTGATCTTTTCTTTTAAGCCCACAAATACTGCTCTCCAAAATGTAATCATTTAGAATTTCTGTACTTTTATTAGAGAATTTTCAGAACTTCACCCATCACGATTGGTGATCACATAAGGAACACAGTGATAATACACATACTACACACTCAGACATTTCATACATCAGAGCACCCACACACACAGACACACAAATACAGAAAAAGTACCCAACTTGAGCCATCCCATTAGCAATACTTTACAATTACAAAATGTAGGTCACCTTCTAGTCTCTTTGAAATTTAAAGAGTTAAACATGTCAAGTACATATGCATAGCCTTGTTATTTCAAAAAGCTGTGGAGGTGTATTCACTATTCTGAAAAATTCATTTGTTAATTGGCAAGTGTGATCTCTAAGATAGAGCTCTCTAGAGACACTGAAGTTACAAGCTTCAACAGTGAGGTAGAGCGACATGCTTACAAGTTTTCATAGCACAATGTCTTCATTAGGACTTTGCCTTCAAATGACTGGTTGGGAGGTGGGAGGAAAAGAGGACTGCCACACACCAGGTACAGGCAGTCACTGCCTTCTGAGTGGTTTACTTTAAAAATTGTAAGGCGGGGCACCTGGGTGGCTCAGTGGGTTAAAGCCTCTGCCTTCGGCTCAGGTCACGATCCCAGGGTCATGGGATCCAGCCCCGCATCAGGCTCTCTGCTCAGCGGGGAGCCTGCTTCTCCCTCTCTCTCTGCCTGCCTCTCTGCCTACTTGTGATCTCTGTTTGTCAAATAAATAAATAAAATCTTAAAAAAAATAAATAAAAATTGTAAGGCAAATGTCTAGAAATGGGAATTCTTACATTAATTTTTTAAAAAGATTTATTTATTTTAGAAAGAGGGTACATGTGCGTGTGCACAGTGGGGAAAGGGGGAGAATCTTAACTAGGATCCACACCCAGGATGGAGCCCGATACGGGGCTTGATCTCACAATCCTGAGATCATGACCTGAGCCAAAATCAAGAGTCAGACGCTTAACTAGCCCTACATTGTTCTTACGTTATCTTGTCCCCCCCAAAAGTTTTAATATGGTTTGCAACACCTAAGACAGCTAATAGTAATTTTTAAAAATGAGAAATGTATTTAGAAAGTAGAGAGAGACACTAGAGAGATGAGGTTAATAGAAGTGTTTGCGTAAATGAAATCCCATACCTTGGTTACAAGTTCTTTATAACCATTTTTATAATCTACACAAAGGAGGACTAATTATAAAATTCATCCAGAATTTTCAGGAGATGTAAAATTGTTTTTTATTTTTAAACCAGTGAATCTCTTCGTACAATTTTTAAAAAGGAGGTATTACCTAATTTAATGCATAAATGTTATAATAACTTCAACATGGGTTTTGTGATAGTGCTTTCAATATAGGCACTGTTAAGTAAAAAAAAAATTGAATGAAAAGGCAATTGTATAGAGAAACTCAAAATATATTTTCTGATGAAAAAAATATTATACCTAATAATTATTTTCAAAAAGGATTTCATAAACCCTTCCTGATACAGGGTTGAGTTAGATTTCTGTCATTAGCCTGGAAACTTTTGAGTTTCTAAGCTTCTTTAGCTCCTAAATCCAAGCAAGGTGTGACTGAAATAAAGGAAAGGAAAATTAGGGCTTCATAAAGATTTTGATAATAGGGTCTTCCATCAAACTGTCTGGGAAAAACTTGGCTGGGGAGAGTGATAAGGAAATGGCACTATTTGCCAGAGTTAGGACGTTCATAATGCTGTTATTCTTAGGACAAAATTACTACTATTTAGAAGTCCAAGACTCAGAGCCCTGCTTCCCCGTTTCCTTTTAAAAGTGCATGTTTCCCCACAGGCCACTAGGCAAATGCCTAGTGGAAGTAGGTCACTTTGCCTAAACAGGAACTAGTAGAAATCAATACTATTTAAAATGTTCTTTGGATAAATATTTCATCATATTGATTTATACCAGTTTTCTTTCACATACTCTCGTGTTTATAGATGACATTGAACACTTATATGCTATATTTCAGTATTTTGCTCATTTATCCATGGGCTTTTTAAAATGTTTCTTTAATTTTTGGTTACTACTATATCAGATAATCTGAGATAAAAATCTCTTGTTGACAGTTTAAAAATAATTTTATTCCAGTAAGGACATCCTGCATTATTAAAATAAATTATAAAGACAGGATAAAATAATGATTAGATCAATGGTAAAATACTGAATATAAGAACCATATCAAGGCTATGGAAACAATAATATAAGAGTTCTTTAAAAGTTTCTAATAGCTCATTGCTCTCATTTTTCTTATGGGAAGACATTTTGTGTGGTAATGCTCATTTGGTTTCCATCATAATGTGAAAGTACTTTGAAAATAAAAATATCAATGTATGGCATACATTAAGTCAAAACTATCAACATGTACATACAGTTCAACTGTATGTACAGCTGTATGTTGTTCAGCTGACCCTTGAACAACATAGTGTTTAGGGGCACTAACCCCCTTCGCAGTTGAAAATCCACATGTAACTTTTGACATGTAACTTTTAACTACTAATACCCTACTGTTGACCAAAAAGAAGTCTTACCGATAACATAAGCCACTGCTTAACACATATTTTGTATATGTATTATAAACCGTACTCTTATAATAATACTTCTTTCTTAACAGTTTTGGTATTTCTAGGCTATGTGATTCCTCTGCAAGTTTCTTCAATTTGTAACAAACCTTCAACAAATTTTCCAATATATTTGTTAAAAAAAAAAATCCTCATATAAGTGAACCTGTTTATTTTAAACCCATGTTGTTCAAGGGTCAACTGTATTTTTCTTTGGTTAAACATACCCTGTCCTTTTCAGGATAATCTGCACTAGGCCTATTAATGCATTTTATATATTTCTGTAGACTTTGAATGCCAAGGAAATAAAAGAATTATTATAGTTGACAAACTCAGATCAATTCTCTCAAAGCCCAAACTACAAAGAAAAGTTACAGGATATTGGTGCTTTGCTAGTAGCAACATAAATTTTAATACAAAGTTACTTTCTTAAGATTTAAAAATATGCAACACACCATTTTCAGCTCTATGTTGATTTTATACTTTGGTGACTGGAAAGTTCACGAAGTTCAATACATTATATTAAAAACTACTCAGTTGCAGAGTCATAATAAAAAATGTAGCTTTCTGCTCCTTCATCTCTAAAAAACATGCTTAGGGACACCTGAGTGGCTTAATTGGTTAAGCAGCTGCCTTCAGCTCAGGTCATGATCCCAGGGTCATGGGATTGAGAGTCCTGCATCAGTGGGGAGCCTGCTTCTCCCTCTCCCTCTGCCTGCTGCTCCCTTTGCTTGTGCTCTCTGTCAAATAAATAAGTAAAGTCTTAAAAAAAAATAAAAAATATGGCTTAAGTCTTTAGTATATTGACTTCTGCTTTTAGAAATGAGAGACATAGATACTATGAAATGAAAGTAATACAATAATCATATAACCCCATCTCTTCCTTTGAGAGTATCTTTGTTCTACATAACTAAACTCAAATTTCTACCATGAAAAATAAAGGAAAACTTGACAAATCATGGAGGATTACACCAAGCTTCTTGGATGGAGAGGATGAATGTGAATAAGAGATCAGGTTTTCTTAAATTCGTTCAAGAATTCCAGAATACCAGTCAAAAAATAAAAAAAAAAAAAAGTGATTTCTATTTTGGAGAAATGACTAATCATTGAATTTTTAAAAGTTTAAGAAAGAGAAGGGAGAATGGTTTTCCTAAATACTTAAATGATCAGACTATGAAAAAGTAGTTTAGTCCTAGTGAAAGAAAGGAATAGACCAAAATTATAAACGGGAAGATCCACGGACCAGAATATACTGTAGAGTCCTACTATGTAAAGGATTAGTACAACTAATGCATTTTTTTCTACACAAAGATATTTTTATATTTCTCTACTCTTTTTTGCAGTCCTTTTAGGTCTTCTAGGTCTTCTTTATTGGCTACTTCTTTCTTACTTCTTTAGTAAATGTTGTATATAATTTTTTCTTTAAGAATCCACATTTAGGGGACACCTGGATGGCTCAGTGGGTTAAGCCTCTGCCTTCGGCTCAGGTCATGGTCTCAGGGTCCTGGGATCAAGCTCCGCATCAGGCTCTCTGCTCAGCAGGGAGTTTGCTTCCTACCTGCCCCCCCACACACACTTGTGATCTCTGCCTATCAAATAAATAAAATCTTAAAAAGAAAAAAGAAGAATTCACATTTGGGGTAATAATCCTTACAGTAGATTACTAGAAGTGGTATAGACAAACATATTTGAGGTTTAGAATATCACTGTTAAACAACATTCTATAGATATAATGATTTACAGTTTCTTTCCTAAGAGTTTTATTTCATGGGACTGGGTGCCTTTCTATTGGCTTTGCAACACACCGGGAAAAAGAGATATTGTCTCATCAATTTGCATCTTTTTGTAGCAGTATTTACATGAATTGGTTCCTGGTTTTATGGTGGAGTTCACAATCTAGCCCTAATGAAAGGCTGAAAGCCTGTGTAGTGGAGGGCTCTAGAAGGGCACCTCCTACCTTACATTCTAGATAATGACAGTCTGCCTACAGAACTTCCCAGAACAGGCTGGGGCTCCTAGGTTTGTGCCATGTTGCCCATTCCTAGTATAAGAGCGTTCATGATCTTCTAGACCACTCAGCTGGAGCAGATTTAAGACATGTACTATTTTATAAAAAGCATGAACCCCACTCATTTAGAGAAACACTTTTTAGTGTTTTAGTGAAACTTTAGTGGAAATTACTGGAGTTCAGTGGAATAATCTTTGAACGGATTTAAGAACTTTACAAGACAAATGGATATTTAAGCTAAGTAGAAAGGTGATTTGGTTGTGAAGATGTTTTTCAATCTTTATATTTCACATGTGCCCATCCAGCCAAAAGCACAGGTCCATACAGTCTGAGCTCCCCAGGGTTGTGATGAATGGCCCTCAAACTCTATTTTCCTCCTTGTACATATCAGAATAGCAGGGGCCACTCTACTTTAAAACAATGACTGCCGTTCTCTTCAATGAGAAAGGATGAAGGTGGAAAGAAATCAAGATATATCTGATTCAGAATGTCTGGTTAATGCATATTCTAAATCAACATGAAACAGAATGCTGTAAAAGAAGAGTTCGAAAAAAGAAATGTTCCTTTTCCTGATTTTGACAAAATGATTATGGGATTATCTTTAACAAACGGCAGGGAACCTGAACTTCCACTTTCTGGGGATACAAGACACTTTCCTCATACATAGGATCCTCTTTCTCACACTTAACCTCTCTATTGACAGAAGCTATACTTTAAACCATCAGTAAATCCATTTTGAAATGCTTTTACCAAATTATTACTCTGTGAACAAAGGTAAAGGATTCTTTTATGACTTAGATGCAACTTTGTTTTTTTCCCCCCTAATTGTAATCAATAGATCATGCCAGAGTATAGTCCATCCAAACAGCACTAATATCACTTAATTTAAATCCACCTGCTAATAAACGTCATTACATGCATGTATTAGCACACTATAAGATAAATGTAATATTCTTCATATCAAATTGAAAATATACAAAAATGAGCTTTTTAAATAAAAGAGATAAGAACAATCAAATTTTCACCATTGTTAATAGATCATAGATCAATTTTGGGAACGGGAAGCTTAAGAAACCAACAATGTGTAAGTAACAGAATTAATACAATTGTACTATTTTTTCAAGAATTCCCAACACATAAAATATATATTTAAAATTACAGCATTCACCAATATTATTATATCAACCTTTCATACTCTTAGGTAGATGTCAGAGGTGTGAATGCATAAAGTTCAAAAACAGATTTATCCAATAATTATGAAAGATAGTCTTATAGCTACATTATCAGGGATCTTTAAAATAAATAAATAATAAAGTACTCAGTATAACTTCTTTCTTCATTTACTTGCTAGATTATACTCCTTTGGAACACTCCTTTTCATTAGCATTATGACAACCCATAAAAAGTCTTTCACATAAAACATAAATTTAAAACATATGGATTTATTTTCCCACTTTCTAAATTTAATGGGTGACAGGGGAACAAGAGAACATCAACATCACGGATTAAAAACAAATTTCACTGCAATAAAATTTGCAGGGTTACGCTTAGATCAAATTTTGTTTTATAGCCAAACAGACTTCTTGGTTCAGTTTAAAAAAGAACAAGAGTGTCTGTCTCCCTCTTCCTTCCTCCCTTCTGTGGTTACAGTTCTATTTCTAAATGGTCTGATTATACCACTTCCCTAACAGAACACTTTTAATTCCAATGGATGTAACAGAGCCTCTTTAACTAGGCTTCTTTTATGTCTGGTATCATCCATAAAGACTCATCTCTAACTTTCCAAACACAAACTCCACAGTCACAAGCCCAAATCTTTCTAGATCCCAGGTATCTCAAGTTCTTTCACATTTCTCTGTTCTTGTAAAGCTGTGCTTTTAACCTAAAATATAGTGACCTTAACAATTTTTATTTATCCTTTGAGTTAACATCATAAGTCATCTCTTTTTCTAAAGCCTTCAGTACCCCTCTAACGCAGACAGCAAACTACTTGCTCTGCCCCTTAGTGCCCTGAATATATATTTTTTTTTCCTGAATATATTTCAATATTAGTCTATGGGCTGTTGACATGAGCACCTGAACATATTTCTAGTTTAAAAATTATGGCACTGTTTAAACATTTTGATTATACATTTTTCCCATCTCCAAGGCTGTCATTATTAATACAAATATCACTAGCACATATTATAATGTCTGAAAGAGAGCAGATACAATAAATGTTATGAAAGCAATGAATGAGTCAGGCTAGGTAGCAAACTTGAAAATCTAATGTATGTTCAAACCAAGTCAAATTGCTCTTGATGAAGTCAGAACTCCTCTTGAGGGTTCTAGCTCTCTCTTCAAATACAGCCATTTCCTGGGTTATGGCTCCTTCAAAAGCCCAGACTAAATATTTATAAGGCTTCCTGAATAAATTTTTTGCTTAAAAATCATGATACAGCTCTGAATCAAAGCTGGTATTTTGGAATCTTATTTTTAAAAATCAAGAAGACATTTTGTGACATGTGACTTCTATCATGATCTCAGCAACAATTTCCTGCAGAATGATGTTCTAATGTCAGAGGGGTAGAAGAGAAAAAACAATCTCATTTACAGTTGCACCAAATAAAAGAAAAATATCAAGGAATAAACTTAATCAAGGAGGTGAACATCTGTACCCTGAAAACTAAAAAACACTGATAAAAGTAATTAAAGATGACACAAATAACTGGAAAGATATACTATGCTCATGGAGTCAAATAATTAATGCTATTTAAATGTTCTCACTGTCCTAAGCAATCTACAGATTCAGTGAATCCCTATCAATACCAGTGCCAATAGCATTTGTAACAGAGCTAGAACAAATAACACTAAAATTTGTCTGGAACCACCAAAGACCCTGAATAGCCAAAACAATCTTGAAAAAAGAAAATAAAGCTTGAAGTAGCACAATCCCAAATTCCAAGATATGTTGCAAAGTTACAGTAATCAAAACAGTGTGGTACAAGCAGACAAACAGATCAATGGAACAGAATAGAAAGTCCAGAAATAAACCCATGATTACCTGGTCAATTAATCTTCGACAAAGGAGTCAAGAATATGCAATGAGAAAAAGATTGTCTCTTTAACAAATGGTGTTGGGAAAACTGGACAGCTACATGCAAAAGAATGAAACTGGACGACCTTCTTATACCATACACAAAAATAAACTCAAAATGGATTAAACACTAACTGTGAGACTTAAAACCATAAAACTCCTTAGAGAAAACATAGTCAGTAATCTCCTGGATGTTGATCTTGACACCATTTTTCTGGGTAGTCTCTTTTGACAAGAGAAACAAAAGTAAAAATAAACTATTGGGATGACACCAAAATAAAAAGCTTTAACAACAGTAAAGGAAAACATTAACAAAACAACAAGGCAACCTACCAAATAGGAGAAGATATTTGCAAATGATACAACTGCTAAAGGGTTAATATCCAAGATATGTGAAGAATTTATACAACTTTTTCCCCCCAAAAAACAAATAATCCAATTAAAAATATACAGCGGACCTAAAAAGACATGTGTCCAAAAAAGATAGAGATGGCCAAGAGACATGTGAAAAAATGCTCATTACTAATTATGAGAATTCCAAGTCAAAACAATGAGATATCACTTTACACCTGTCAGAATGGTAAGGATCAGAAAGATGAGAACTAAAAAGTCTTGGTGAGAATGTGGAAAAAGGGAAACCTCATGAACTGTTGGTGGGAATGCACACTGGGCACAGCCACTGTGGAAAACAGTATGGAGGTTCCTCAGAAAATTAAAAAAAATAGGACTGCCATATGATGCAGTAATTCCACAACTGGTTATTTACATCCCAAATTGAAAATACTAATTTGAAAAAATATATGCACCCCTATGGGTACTGCAGCATTATTCACAAGAGCTAAGACATGGAAGCAATCTAAGTGTCTATCAATAGATGAGTAGATTAAAAAAAGGTGTAACTGATACACACACACACAGGAATATTACTCAGCCGTTGAAAGAATGAGATCTTGCCATTTGCGACCACATGGATGGACTCAGAGGGTGTTATGCTATGTGAAATGTGCCAAGGAAAGAAAAATAAATGACTTTATTGATATATATATGTGTGTGTGTGTGTGTGTGTGTGTGTGTGTGTATATATATATGCATATATATATATATATATATATATATATTCTAAAATAACCCCAAAGCAAATAAGCACACAAACAAAAAACCAGAAATGAACCCAAACCCATAAATACAGAGAACATTCTGATGGTTGCCAGAGGGGAGAGTGGTGGGGGATAGGCAAAACAGGTGAAAGGAGTGGCAGATACAGGCTTCCAGTTATGGAATGAATTAAGTCATGGGGATGAATGGAACAGCATAGGGAATACAGTCAGTGGTATTGTAACAGTGTTGTTTGGTGACAGATGGTAGCTACACTTGTGGTGAGCATTGCATAACACAGAGAGTTACAGAATCACTAGGCTGTACACCTGAAACTAATGTAACATTGTCTCAATTATGCTTCAATTAAAAGATGAAACTAATGTAACATTGTGTCAACTATGCTTCAATTAAAAAATGTATTACTACCAATTTAAAAAAAAGGGTCGAAGAGAATAGGAATGAAAAAAGCTTTTATAAAAATAGTAACCAAAAAAAAAAAAAAGATGACTTGAGCCACTTTAGATACTCCACTACTTCTGTTGGCCTACTTCTGTTCTGGTAAGGACAATTGATGTTTTCTTAATCTAACATCAAATGCTCTGCAGAGACAAAACAATTTTCTCTTCCAACCAGACTATTACCCTGCATTCTTTCTAATGAGAAATCTTCTGTAAAAACTCATATGGAAGAGCTTCATTAGACCCTTTTTAGTATAATCTAGGGATTTTGCAAATGTTTTCATAGATATATTCTTAAGGAAAAAGTGGAGTGAATACTTGTTTGGTGGTGAATTTTGGATACATCCGGGAGTACAACCCAGCTAGTCACTCAATCAAAGCAAGGACTGTCTTCCTAGTCTTTTTTCTGTAACAGTTAGAGCTCTTTGGGGTAAAAATAATGACGAGACTTTCCTGGTTTAAAAAATGGTTTGGGTAAAGATTAAAAATGGCCTCAGGTGAAGGTAGAGCCAATAGCTCAAAACATACCAATAAACGCCTTCATCTCTCCTCTCTGCCTTTTATATTATCAATGTTATGTAGTGACACTGGACTGTGCCACTGTTTCTTTTAGTTATTTCTGCACAAGTTCTTGGGTATTTTCTCTCTTGCTCACCTAAGCCCAAATTGGCTCATATTCATCTTTAATGATCACTATAGGTAGATGGGATCCAACTTTGGCTGGGAGATGTGATCAATCCTAGCATGCCTTGTGAATAGGTTTAGGGAGTGGATGAATTCCCCAAAGAAAAATCTGAAGGCACATCTGATGAGAGAAGGGAATGAATGAATGTTGACAAGGCAAATAACACATGATTAATATATATCTTTTAAGATTTTTCTATCAACTCAGCAATTTCTTTTGCTCAAATATTTAAAATTTTAAGATATAAGATTTAAAATTTTTACTAATTTACTTAAAATTCTTTATGCTGTTTCAGTCTATTGGTAAAATTGAAAGTCAAGAAAAAGCACTCCAATGTTATAGTTTTTCATACTTCATTCCCTGTTTCAAAATAGGTGTCCCTAAGATAATAAATCTCAGATTGAGGATCACAGCTAAGTAGCATCTTCTCTTTTACTTCCTAGTATGGATTTTGGTGATTTTGGGGGGAAGATATATTTTCTCCAGCTCCCACATAATGCAGTGCTAAGTACCAGTAGTTTTGACGTTCAAAGATTACTACAGATTTCTTTTCTCATTATATTTAATTGCCATTCCATGAAAATCTTGTCTGATGTTATATAAGTAAAGTCCAATTTCTGGCTATAGTCAGTAACTTGTTATCTTGCTAAGGAAAGAAAAACTACAACTTTCTCTGTGTGACATATTTAGTGCATTTTTAACATCATACAAATAACAAATGCACAGTCATAATCTACTTTAAAGTTAATATCAAATTGTTATAAGAATTAATTTTCAAAGTCTGATAGCACTGAAATAATATCGGTTCTCCTCAGGAAACATTACTAGCTCAATACAAGTCTGAATCAATAATATGTGTCAAGTGGAAAAAAAAAAAAAAGAAACATCAATTCAGAGGTCTATGTCCTTAATATAGGAAGCAGGTAAAAAGATTTTCTATTATGGAATTTAACAAGTGAAATAGGTGATATGATTTTCTATTATGGAATTTACCATTACTATTTTTTGATATCTAAGAGAATAAAAATTAGGCATCCATTTCTTTAAGTCAATATACAGATATATACATACATATATATGCTTTGAAAATAAGTACACTAATTTAGTGAGGGTGTTATGAAAATAAGTGAGATGGACTTTAAATCATTTGATCAATACAGGTAAGTAATAAAATTCTTATGCTTAGCCAAACAAAGAAAAAAGAAGGGTCTTTGTGCTTGGTTAACTTTTTTGCTATTAAACTCATCTCAGATGAATGATAGGTAACAGCGAATACTTAAAACAGTTTTTATTATGTGTCAGGCACACTTCTTAGCACTTAACATATATTAACTCATGTGTACTCTACAACAATACTATGAGTAGGTAATTGTACTATTTGTATCTTACAGATGAGAAAACTTAGTCACAGGGGATTTAAATTACTTGACAAAAAGAGTAATAAAGTTAGCATTTGAACCTATTCTCAGTGCTTCAGTGACTGGGTTCCAGAAAATTGAATCTCAACAAAAAACAGTCAAATGATAACATGCTGTGAGAGGAATCCTCAAGATTATAAGATTTTATGAACATTCTGTTTTTTTTTCTCTTATGCAAATGCAATAGCTGTTTTGCTCTGGTGTTCTGGGACTTAAGCGTAATAGAATTTGAAGGCATATTGAGATGGTAATAGAGTGTGCAATTTGGTGTCATGCTTTGCCTGACATCTGGTAGGCAAAGTTTGAATTTGTGGTGAGAGCAATAACAAAAATTTACTTAAGGAGAAACTGTGAGTCATTTCCTGAAAAGATGTGATGTTTATGGATAAAAGAAAGCTAGAAATTAGCCATGAATCAGAGATTTATTGACAATCTGCAATGTGAAACAGCACTAGGAAATCTGTATAAAAAAAAATAAATAAGGGCTGATTCCCTACCCCATAGTAAGTACCAGTATAGAAGGGATAGTAGGCAACATAAAGTATAAATCACCGAATTCTGTAAAATGTACAACGGTGTAACCAACAGAAGGGCAGAAAAGGCAATTGGTAAAAGGGCAGGATGAGATTGAGGAGACATTCTGTCATTCCCAAACGGCTTTGAGTTTTATGTAAAAAAGCAACACCATGGCAGCCAAGAAGAGATTTTAAGCATGTAAATGGCATAATCAAGAGAGGATTTATGGTGGTGACTTGTAATTCCAGAATAAGGAAAACCTGATACAAAAGCAACATGAGTTATTCTTTAAAAACACAAGTCACTCTGACACTTGTTAGTTCAAACCCTCTAACAGATTCTCATCTGAGAGTAAAAGACAAAGACAAAGGGTATAACTCCTTTATATCCTCTCTGACCTCATCCCTTACTATGCTTTCTCTAATTCACACTACTGCAAACACACTGGCTGCCTTGTTCTCAGATTCAAAGTCGTTCCTACCTCAAGGTCTTGCATTTGGTGCTCCTTAGGCCTAGAACATTATCCTCCCAGATTCTCATAGGACTTTCCTACTTTCATGTCTCTTCACAGATGCCACTCTATCAGGACTGAGCAAATTGTGGTGTTGTGAACTAGGTTAGAAACACTGGAGGAGAAACCAACTTTGAAGGAAAGATGATGGATCTGACTTTGGTACATACTGACTTTGAAATATCAGCAGGTTGCAGTTGGGGCTTCCGAATAGAACTTTATAGCAGAAGGTTGAAAGGGAATGTTAACATTTAAGGAAGAAGCAGAGGGGAAAAAAAAATTACACACACACACACACACACACACACACACACACACACACAGATATATATATACATATATATATATCTGTGTGTGTGTGTGTATATATCAAACAAAATAAGTAGCCTGTATAGATTAAATATATCTACAAATTCTGAGAACCTCCCATCAAAACATATAACTGATTCTACTATACCTTGAATCTGGCTGGCCTTCCAACGTGCTTTGACCCAAAGAACACGGTAGAAGTGATTTTATGATTATTCCAGAACTCAAACATGAAGAGATCATTCATCTGTTTTGCCCTATTGGACCAATGTCCTGAGATCACCTTGAAGAGAAGCCACTGTACACTACTGGATGACAGAACACATGGAGAAAAAATGAGGTAACTTCATTGATATTAATGAGGCCAACTTAGACGTCCCAGTTACACTATCCCTCTGGCTGAACATAGCTGCACCAATGATCCCAGAACTGCCCCGCCAAGCAACAGAATTGAGAGAGAAAAAAAAAAAATTTTTAATCATTAAGTGTATGGTGGTATGTTACACAGCATACATATCTGACAAAAACTTAGTACCTAGAAATGGGGTGCTGCTTTAACAAAAACCTAAAACACATAGCAATGACTTTGAGACTTTGAGGGGGTAAAAGCTGAAAAGTTGGTGAGAAGATGTTTAATGGAGGATGGAGACAGAGAATCTTGTGTCACATACTGATGAAAAAGTGGCACAACAATTAATTACTTATGGAAACTTGCAAGGTGGAAAATGTGTCTAATGAACCTGTGGATACAGATAAGGATATTTTCAGGAAAAATGTTAAAAATGTCCATTTAATTTTTCCTCTGGAGGATGATATGCTATAAGGAGAGAAATAAACTAAGAAGGAAATAATTCTGTGTGCAAATGGAATTTATATGCTGCCATGGTGGCTGAAATGGAAAATAGAATGGTTTTTCATCTCTAGTCATTTGGCAAAAGATTTTCAGAGTAATAAATGGCCTAAGGTAAAAATCAATTTAAGGATGTAGCTAAAAATTCTTTGATAATACCTCAGAAATAGTTAAGTGATTCCTAGAAGACTCTCTCAGTTATATAAAAGGCTTCTAAAAATCTTAAAGTAGCCTCATCCATGGTCCAAACTAAAGAGAGGCTTTTCTCAAAAACAAATTAAATAAATTATGGAAATGGCTTTTGGGACATGGAGTGATCTCCAATGAGATTCATAAGAAACCCAAAGCATTAAGTGTTGTATTGTTAAAACACTGCCAACTTAGTCTTCGAGAAATTGAAACAGCTCAAAATGAAAGAAAGGCCCCTGTGCTCTATGATTTATATGAGTGGGAGTCAGACTGAGAAAGCTCATCAGCTTCAAATAGAAGCCATATCTTATAAAAAGGGTAAGACATCTATGGAAAATACAAGAACCCAGAGTGAAGACCAAAGAGGCAAGGAGAATGTCGGACTAGAGAATGACTTTCAGAGAACAAACACAGGCTAGGATCAAGGAATTCCCCTGTCCCTGGTAAAGAGGGAACAGGCTGGATTTCAGAACTGATGAAGACCAGACACTTCTGAATGCTTCCGATTTTTCTCACTTTTGAATGGGAGAATCCATTCTGATTTTCTGTTCTCTGTTATATCATTATATGTTGTATATGTGGAGAGAATGAGGGGGAGATATCTTTCTAGTTAAGAGGCCTTGGATTCTAGTTAATAGACTAAACCCTAGAAACAAAAGAGTTCCAATTTCAATATGAAATCAGGTTATTTGTGATAGGTAACATGAACTGATTATATGAAGTCTTTATCTCAGAGGGAACCGTTTTTCAGAAATCACTTTGTGTAAAGCACCGCACTAGTACAGAATAAGATCTTGAAAACATGTGTACCTTTGATTAAGGACATAAGGGTTCTAATTTTTTTTTTTAATAAATTACCTGAATGGTTCAAATTTTTACGGTCTCCAGAAATTAAAGTATCTTTTAAAATGAAGGTCATCTTTTCCATTTTTTTGGCACCTTAAAAAATTCTGCAGACATTCAGTTAAACTCAAAGGTTCCGTAAGATTGGATTACTTTCAAGAGAAAATAAAAAGAAAGAAAAACAATAATCGAAAGACCTTTGTAAGCTCACAGGGAAGGTTTCTGGATATAGGATTTAATTAGTAGGAAGAAAATTTAAGCACCACGATAAAATACAGTTTTAGAAAACAGAAAGGACCGGAAATCACCAGTTAGGGACAAAAGCCCTTAAACACTGGTCAAAAGAATTTTAAAAGTAAGTACTCTAGTCTCATTTTCTAAAATAATAATGGTTTTTGGTGTATGTGTGTGGTAAGATGTGGAAAATACAAACCACAATTCTGTTTATGATGGCAAATTCTATAATTCTAAGTTAATCAAACAAGATTACATTAAAATATTTTATGTTTTTATATTGTATGTTTTTTCCTAAAATAATCTATGACTAAAGGATAATAGTAAGTTATTTTGAAGTGCACAAAAGAGACTTTATGACAAGTTTCCTTGTGGGGGAAAAAAATCATATGTGCAATTGATCAATCAATGAAGATAAAAGAATAGCCACACCCAACTGCTGTATCTGACAAGAGTCGTCTATATCTGAATCAGATGCAGGTCATGAAATGGTGACTGATATAACTGTATGGGAATCTCGGTGTTCTTGGGTTAGGACAGGCGGTACTTTGCCTGTGGGAGGAATGAAAACAATTGAGACAAGATGGTGGACTGTAGTAAATTAAATTTTTTGCCATAATTCTTTGTATCTCATCGGGAGATGGAGTCTATTTCTCTACTCATGAAATCTGAGTCATCACTGTGACTTGCTCTGACCAAGAGAATGTTGCAGAAGTGACAACATGCAGCTCGAGAGTCTGCCAGCTTGTTTTTGTCCTGTCAGAGCAATGCCCCAAAACTGCCATATAAGAAAGCTGGTCTAGGTTATAGGAGGAAGAGAGTCCAAGTGGAGAAGCACCAATGTGCCTCGGCACACAGCACCAACTCCAAAATACATGAGGGAGGCCATCTTGGACCTTCTAGTCATAGCCAAACCTCCATAAATGAGCCCAGGTGAAACCTGAACTGGAAAGTCCCAGAATCATGGGAAATCTTAATTGGTTTTGTTTTCAGCCAGTGAGTTTTAAGGTGATATGTTAGCCAGTAAGAGTTAAGTGATACATGACCTGAGAGGTAGGAAGGGAATCAGAAGTAAAACCAATGAGGTCATGGGAAGACAAAGTCTGATAGGCGATAAGAGATAAGCCGAGATGAAGAAGCAAACAAAGGATAATGTAAGGAAAGAGATGCACCTGTTGGGTTTAAAAATTCAGCTTCTGTCTAATTTGACTGAAAGGTGTCCTTTCCACCCATACTGGTCTTTACTGATGCAGCTATAAGTAAACTGACTGCCTTGAGTTTTGTTTGGGTGCCTGCCTACCTATGATAAAGTAAAAGCCTTTTTGTCTTTATTTTTTTTCTTATATTTCCTATTTGAAGTGATAGGTAGCACTTAGTGGGAAATTTATATCTCATGAAGTGGTAAGTAAACTTAGTGGGAAATTTATGTTATATCTCATGAAGTGGTAAGTAAACTATTGCTTATTTAACTTTCATCTGAGGCTTCCACTAATTCTCCCTTATTTTTTTTTATTCTCCCTTATTTTTTAAAAAAGAAAATTCTTTATAAAGCCCTATTCTTCACTAAGACATTTAAGTGCAAAAGAACACTGACTCAATCCAGATGGTTTGCTTAAAAATAAAAAATAATTTTTATTAACAATATATCAAAATAGGGACATCTGGGTGGCTTGGCTGGTTAAGTGTCTGCCTTTGGCTCAGGTCATGATCCCAGGGTCCTGGGTTCGAGCCCTGCATTGGGCTCCCTGCTCAGTGGGGAACCTATTTCTCCCTCTCCTCCTGGCTCATGCTCCCTCACTATCTCTGTCCCTATCTCTGTCTCTCTCTCACAAATAAATAGTAAAATCTTTAAAAAAAAAACCAAGAAAAAAAGCAATGTATCAAAACATAATACACACGCATGTGTGCACACACACACACACCACGGCAGACAGATCAGGTTATCCTGTGCTAGATTTTTTAAGCCAAAATAAAATTGTGGTTACTATAAACCAACACTAAAGAATAAACTACTGCCTTAAATTTTCTAAAAAGCGATAATGACTTTCATCTTTACAACAAATTAAATAAAGAATCTCAACCCAATTATAGGAAAAAACTCCTACCAACAGTGTTAGATGATCCTAAGTGTAAAGTAAGAGACCTTAGATTTAAGCATAACATCCAACCTAATTATATTCCAAACACGTTAAATGGCATGGCATTCTCCAGGAAGGAACTTCTTCGTTGATTTATTGCTTAAATTATGGAAAAACAATTCAGTTACAGGACATATTCTTGCACTTAAAAGATCGGCTTTTCCACGTAATGGCTGTGTAATCTGTGTTAAGAAGCAGATTCCAGTTCCAGATAGTGATCATGCTTTTGAAATTGTGTTCTCATCTAGCTCTACAGACATTTGAATTGATCTGAACCTGGAGTTCTCACCAAAGTTTTAGAAGTCGATCTTACTTAGGTTAGTTTCCCTTCTAAAATTACACAAATTTTAACTTAAGTTTCCCTAACTCTCACTTCTCGTCCATCATTGATAAATAATTATGACAAAATACAGCACAAAAGTGATACAAAAATATTTATGAATAGGCTCTTTATGTTCTCAAAAAGACAGTCTAACATCTTGAAATATTAAACAATCTCAGTATCTGCTGCTTGATTTCAGATTTTTCAGCCTTTTGAAGTTCCATTTTTCCATTAAAATTCAAATAGAATTACTTGAATTTGGCTGGGGAATTCAGCAACCTCTTAAGTGGCTGTAGTTCCTCCCTGTCTTCATTTTCTGTTAGGGTTTTCACGGAGCTAATATTTCTCCTAAAACTTCTCATTCCAAATTTTTGCCTCCATTAGTCATTCCTAGGGTGATCACTTGCTTTTCAAAGCAGGATACTTAGTAGAACAAAGGGGGTGGTCCTAAAGAAACCTATTTCATACCAAAGGGTATTTCTAGTTAGCTGTAACCCTCCTCAAACTTTGTCTTCATTGAGATCATTTCTCTCACTTCTTTCAGACCCTTCTCACATCTTTTTATCAATCCTCAAGCTCCATACCTCTCTCTCCATACTGCTACAGGTAGCTTAAATATTCTATCTTATTTTGCAGAACTCAGCTCTTCTCTTGTTATTAATCAGGCAATATAAAGAGTACATATGTCTGTCAACCAAAATGTCCCACCAAATCATTTCCCTAAATTGGAGAACCCATATCCTCATGGACATTCCTCTATAGTGGTACTAAAGACACAATCATTACGTTTTAGGTTTGCTTAGTACATATAACATTTATAAACCTCCCCCACCATAACTGAATCTCTTCCTGGACAATATTGTTGTGGAGCTTGGAACTCCTGGGACCCTTTTTACTGGATCTTTGCAACCATCTCTCAGATTCTGCTGCTAATATCTCATTCCTGACCTTCAGGTGAATTACCCAGGGCACTAGAGTTGTCTGGCTAATAGAGAGAGCTAGAAGTTTCTGGGACCCATCTTCCTCCTTCCTGCAGCAGCTGTGAGCCAACAGGTGACCAGTGCAAGTTTAAAAAGCCCAGATTCTTTTTTCCTAAAACCACAACCTTTGTGGTTTAATTTAAGCTCCAGAGTATCTCCCTTAATCAAAGTGAGTCTGCAACTTTGCCGTTTTCCTGTGCAAAACAGTTAACACAGCAGGCCCAAGAATGTCACCCTTAGACAGTCTTGTTCACTAGGCTGACCCCTGGCTTGCATCTGGGAACTTCAATTCCTAGAGTCTTCCACTTCCTCTAAATGAGAAGAGCTGATCACTGTGCTTAAAGTATTTGCACAAGCAATGTGGTTTAGGCTGGTCATGTACTTTCCTTCAGGGAGTCTAGAATATTTTTTATGAGCTTGGCAGAGGGTGACTACATGGCTGACCCCCAACATAAACCTGAAGACCTAGGCTCAGATGAGCTTCCCTAAAGACAACACTGCACGTGGGCTGTCACAATGCATTGGTGATGCCATGGGGAGAGGACCCTTGGAAACTTGTGCTTGGTTTCCTCTAGACTTTGCCCCACATGCCTTTTCCCTTTGCTGATTCTACTTTGTATTTTCTCACACTTTGTATTTTCTCACTGTAAAAGATCATACTTGTGGGTATGACTCTATGTTGAGTTCTATGAGTCCTTCTAGTGAATTACAGAACCAGATTGCAGTCTTGGGAACACAACACACATTTCCTCTTCTCGATTTTGCTTCTTTACTCCCACTCCTCTTATGGGTTTCTCCTGGGAGCACATCCTTAATAAACTGTGTGCATCGTAACCCTTGACCTGGCTTATGCTTCCAAGAGAGCTTATCAATACTCTCAATTAGTCAAAATATTAGTCTCAACTATAAACTTTATAATCTCTCTTCCTATTCTTGGAATACTCTGCTCCCCATTCTTTTTTTTTTTTTTTTAAGATTTTATTTATTTATTTGACAGACAGAGATCACAAGTAGGCAGAGAGGGAGGCAGAGAGAGAGGAAGGGAAGCAGGCTCCCCACTGAGAAGAGAGCCCGATGCAGGGCTCGATCCCAGGACCCTGGGATCATGACCTGAGCCGAAGGCAGAGGCTTTAACCCACTGAGCCACCCAGCTGCCCCAACTGCTCCCCATTCTTTAACTTCTCATTCCATATACCTCTGTCCCCCTCCAGACTGTTTTCTTAATAAATACATATTTGGACAAATTAATTACATGTTTATACAATTTATAAATTGGACACAAATTATACTATAGGGTTTAAAATAAAATATAGCAGTACCTCACTCCCATCTCTCCTTTCACTGAGTCTTGCCTTCCAAAGGTTAAGATTTTCAATGGTTTTTAGATGTTTACTCCTGTGTTTACCTCAAGATTTGAAATAATAGCCCCTTCCTTATATTCCTCTTAATACTGAACATGTGGGAAAAAAGAAGTATGGCATGAAGTACTTGGGAAAGAAATAGTATTCAAGTCTTTCCTTCCCTCTACTCATATATGGATACATAGCTCATTCCAGAAGGAAGCAACTCAGGCTAAATATTTCAGAAAGAATAAGCAGTCACGTGACAAGCCAGGGCCCTCAACATTAATATAATCATCTCCTGTTTTTTACAGCTGGCTCTTTTGGCACTTCTGATGAGATGCAGAAGTGGTTCCAAAAGAGGAAGAAAAACTTACTGTAAAGGCATGCCTCACTACTAATCTCAGTGTATTCTTATTCACAGGTCTTTTACAGCATTATCCAAATCGAATCAGTTTGCTCTGGTGCTGGCAGTGTTTGGGTAACAGAGTTGAGTCTTAGGTTCCACCGAAACAATCCTTTTTTCATTTTAGTACACTGGTTCATAAACTTCATTGTACATCGCAACAATCTAGGGAGCTGCATAAAAATGCACTTTCTGGGACTTGCCCGCACAGACTGCATTCATTGGGTCTGTAGAGAAGAAGACTGAGGAATCTGAGTTCATAGCGTACTCAAGGAGATTCTGATACTAGGGGATCCAGAACACTCTTTGCAAGAATGGATCTAGCATCTCACAGGGTAAACTGAAAAAATATCCATGTAAAATGAATACATACATAATGTATCTTATATCCATTTACATAAGACTTATAAATATCTAATATTATCGATGTAGTACTTCCATTTGTACATGAGGCATCTGTTGGCAGACGTTCTTAATAATCCAATAATTTTTAACCATGATGGCATGATGTAATGGTGTGTTACAATCAAGTTTTGGGTGTACAGAAATTATTTGTTGTTAGTGACATTTCAAGTCAGCTGATTTTAACAAATAAGAGTGATTACAGGTTATCCATATAATAATGGCATTTTCATTTATTTAAATGTTGACATGACATGTTTTACCCAATGGAAGAGGAAGAAGTTGAGCCAGAACCGCAGTGCTCCGTGAATAACATGATATACTTTGAGGGCCCTGGCTAGTCACTGCTATTTCTACTGTGCCTTTAGGAGCAATGTAATGATGAATTGTATTGATTTACTTCCACAGAAATATTGTATTTTGTTTTCATAAAAATCTGTCAGGTATGAATGTGAGTCACACATGTCAATGTCAGTGGTTACATGTTAACTTTTACTGATGTGGAAAAGAGTAAGAAATGTAGCATAGGAGTGGTAAGCATTTTGAAACTGCTGAAGTTTACTGCTTATAAAGTAATACCAATATAGCAAAATACAAAACTGTGGCTTTGACATTCTCATATCTGAAATAGAGCACATAGTAATGTGATATGGGTGGCATCATTTTTTTTTCAACAGAGGAGAGGGATATGTGCAAACAATATTTGGTTTATAGTCTCCTTAAGTAGTCAATAAGACAATGGATTTTTCTCTTCCACTCTCAGCCTAAAAAGTCTTGCTTTGTTCTATCTCTAAACAACCAATAGTTACTGTACCAACCAAGAGTCCTAAAAGTACTCTTGCCCCACCAAATTTATGCCTTTAAATAAAACACACAAATTTCACAAAAACAGAAATAGGGCAGCTTTTAGTTTTTCTTAAAAGTCCACAAAACTCTAGGATCGCTCCTCTTCCCAACCCCAATGTCACCATCAGATGTTTGGAATAATTCCTATATTTGTGCTCAGAGATTGGGAACTGCTTTTCTGACGATCCTTAAATTATGAGTGATATCCTTTCTACTGCACATCACGTATTTATCTCTTTTTGTGGAGTTTAATTGTCTTCTGAGTTCTCTTTTGTCTCACATTTCTGTTTATACCCTCTGTCTGTCAGAGAATCTATGTAAAATTCCTCCTGAGTATTCTCAAAACCCTTCCCCAATCCTGCTTCTTGAAAGACAATTGGAAAAGTGAATAATAACCAGCAACAAATCCTAATGATCTCAGGAAGCCTGGGCAGAGGATATTTCAGGAAAAAAGAAAAGAGGCTTCAAATGCTTTGAGGTTGCTAACAAAGTTGTGAAATTTGTGAGGAACGTGGGAGAAAAAAAAGCCTTTTTATTATTTGCTAACATTCACAGGCTCTAATTTTTTCATTTCCCTAGTTGAGCTTTAACTTAATTATAAAACAAAATCTATAGCTGCAGCCAGGCCTAGGGGTAGAGTCTGTACAACTAATCAACTTTAATTCCCTGGGTTCGATTTAATTACAAAACAACATTTGGTGCAGCTGCTAAACACTTACCAGGTGACCACATGATAATACTGGAATAGTATTTACAAGTCTCCAGCTTTTGCTCTGTTCTATCAGCACAATTAGGTTTCAGCATATACAAGTTTGAGCAGCCTCGAGAATTTATAATGATAAAGAACTGCCCTGATTTTATACAGCTCTGTAGTTAAGCCAGTTAAAATACTGAGTTGCACCATAACAAATTCATGTCAGGAAGTAAAATTTAATGAGGAAAGACATGCCCTGATAAAGGACAATAACAACCAATTGAATATCAATAGCATACTTCTTTTCCTTAATTCACTCTTTCTGGGAGACAGGCAAAGTGAAACCAGCTGAGGTATCCTGGGAGTTACCAATGCGTGTTTTAGGATATAAGGTATGTTATTTTTCAAAATAACAAGACATACGTAACTCCTTCCTCTGCCTGTATTTTCGTGTTTTAGTGTTCCATAAGATAATTTAGGGGGTGATTACTTGTGTCATGAAATATTTTTTAGCTGACAAAATAAAAATCAACTACAGATATTTTTAAGATAGCCAGATCCTCTCGTATATTTAAAATACACTGAATTTGTACAAACACCCAAGAAGATCATTGAAATAAGTGAGATCTCTGATTTTTCATTTAATAATATTTAGGCAGAAGTTCCATGCACAAGGAACTTTCTATCTTATTGGAGTTTTTTTTTTTGTCATCTTACTTTACTCACATACACCTTATACAATGTGTGGGATCCCCAGGTCTAGAGAAGGATAAGAAAAAATTTTGAATTTAGGAAAAAAATTAGTAAGAAGTATCAGTAAGGGAGATACCAGCGATGCTGAAATAAAGACTCATAAAGTCTAAGGTAATTTTTTCAAAATTTTATTATTATTATTTTTTAAGGCAATTCTTATGGTTTAGGAAAGGAATCTTGTGGAAAATCACCATTGCAGTACCTCTAGGACATTCCTGGGTGGGGCTGGGGAGGTGTGGGGTGGGGGTGGGGCAGGAGTCAGAGGTTGATTCAGGAACCTAGACCACAATAGGCCATGTGGCTTAGTTGTCTGGAAATTAAATTACATCCTAAGACACAATATCAGGGCAGAAAATAAAGGCATCTTGATTCAAGTCAACTAATTCTTGCAATCCTTCTTTATTTAAATATTTTGGCACATTAAAAATGCCCACTTAGAAAATGTTACCTTTCCAGGCTAATTTTTTTTAAAGTAGGTTCCATGCCCATGGTGGAGCCTGACACAGGGTTTGAACTCACCACCCAGAAATCAAGACCTGAGCCGAGATCAAGAGTTGGATGTTCAACTAACTGAGCCACCCAGGTGCTCTTCCATGCTATTTTTAAATGGCAATTTAAAATTCATTGCCTTGATGAGGATTTAATTCTTATTCTATGTTAGCTGCTTTCAAATTAAAAAATACCATGTGATTGTTCAAAGAACCTCCTCATTGCCACCATTGGAAAGAGAGAGAGATTGAGAGACTAAGAAATAGGGGGTAAAAAGAAAAAGAAACAAAGAAAAAAAAAAGAAGGAAGAAAAGAAAAAAGGAAAGAAAGAGAAAAAGGGAAAGAGAGAAGGGAAAAACAGAGAGAGGGAAAGCAAAAAGGAAGAAGGAAGGAAAGAAGAAAGAAAGAAGCAGCTATTTCTGCATTTGTACAGGGAGCGCATTTTGATGAAGGGACAGGAGATTTTAACGTAAGTGAAGGCATAGCGCCAGGGTTAAAAAGACATTCGCCAGCAGGGTATAGGCACCTGCCCAACTCACCGTCACTGTTGATGCACACCACCTCCTGAACTTGAGTGCCTGGGCCACACTCTTTTCCATTGTCTGGTTCACAGTCTCCAAGCCTCACTGCTTTCCAGTCATAGCAGGATGGCTCTTCACAGGGAATGGCTTCCAGTAAGTGAGGGCAGTTCCCAGTGCCCCCAGAGCCTCCAGTGGGCTCATTGGTGATACGCCGCTTCCTCAGTTTGAAACCTGAATTATTGGGGAAGGACATACTTATTGTTACTGCCCTGGGCTGAATATTTCCAAAGGCTGAATGAAAACTTGAGGGAAAGCTAGATGAGGGGAGAGGGTAAAATTCATATTTGCTTTAATCACTTGTATATCCCCAAACTCTAGCTTATGTGAGCCCATTAATCATTTATTAAGTGAATAAATGAATGAACAGAGTGGCCAAGGAGGGAAGGCAAGAAAAATCATATATCTCTTATCTCCTTCACAGGACTGGAGAGGGGTAGAGAGGCAGAAGCAGAGCAGGAAAGACAGACAGATAGACAAAGACGTACACAGAAAATGATTTTAGTTGATTTGGAAAATTCTGTAGTTCTAAAATATTCAAAGAGACAATGAAATCTCAGGCTATTTAGAAATATTCATGACCAGAGAAAGTGCTATTACTTTGAATTTTTCAGCACTATCACATAATTAAATTTGAAAAGAAACCTCTGAGAAGTTGGATGGTCCCAGATAAAGTGTCTCTTTGAGCCTTAGTTGATTTTCGAAGCCCTGGAAATATGAACCAGTGATGATATAAAGCATCTGGGCTCTAATGAGGTCTCTTCAGAGTCGTGCTCTGTGCTTTAATAGCACCTACATGCTGTCCTTCTGGACAGGGTGTACCAAAATTAATAAGTCTGTTTATTGCTATATGAACATATTAGCATCACTAGAAGACTGTCTTTGAAAGAAAATGTTTTTCATTACTAGGTCCTGTGAAAACTACCCCATCATGCCACCACAAAGGAAACCACTACATTTAATCTACTCCTCTTAGATATATCATTTGCATCATAAGAGCAATAATTTTGGGTTCTTTTTTTTCCTTTCTTACCTTCACAGTAATACAGTGTGTTTTTTTTGTTTGTTTTTTTGAGGACTAGCTATGGATCAGGCATTGAATTGAGTGCTTTGTGCTTATTATCTCATTGAATCTTTAGAGAAAACCTCAGTAGCAGATATCACATCCCTTTTACAGATAAGGGGACAAAGATTTAGATCATTAACTTCAGTTTTAATGTTCTGGTACCAACATCAGAATAGGTTTATTCATCTTTTGCATTCAATACTCTTTAGCCATTCTGGAAAATGCCACAGATGAATGAATAAGCACAAGTAACAGAGAGTAATAGTGGCCGCAAAAGTATTTGGCACACTGATGGTATTATTTAAAATAACTCATGTCTGACTCAACTGATGGTAGTTTTAAGCATGTCATGTTACTAGTACATACCTTTTTTGCCTTGCTGGTCATTACAGTTTTCGTAAGTACAAGGTCCCCAAGCTGACCAAGGTGACACCTCACATTCAACAGGACAGGGAATGTGGCACAGTTGTGTAGTATTAGGGACGGGGCCAGTGCATGAGTTCAAGTCCACCGGTTTTGAGGCTGTTTAGAGAAAAATACAGAGATCCCTTAAGAATTAAACAAACTGCTATGGTCAACAATATAATTTTTCTGTGTGTACAGAGAAGGACAAGTGCCACCAAGATATTATTCCACGGCTTCTTAGTTACATCCTAGAAAAGAAGGAGAGGGAGTGGGGGAAAAGCAGAATAGTGTAGTTCAAGGAAACGGGACTAGAAATCTCAGAGACTGTTTGATCAGCAGCTTTATCACTTATTAGCCTGGTGATTTAATAATGCCGAGATTAACTTTCCTAAATGGTAAAACAATCCTTAAGGTTAATTTTATCTCTACAATTCTATATTTGGTTTCTAAATAAATGGAATCTGCTTCACAGGATTGAATGCAGTGGGAAAGGGCCTACAGCTATAATATATATGGAAAAAGTCTCTACTGGGTGGCTTCTGGTGGAGTAGTCTCCCTTTTCTTTTGGTCCACAAAAGGGCAAGCAGTAGATATAATGAAGAGCTCATGCCACCAATGGTGCATCTCTCTCTACCCCAGCTACATGACTCACCAGATACTTTCTAGAACTTTTACAGAATATATTATCTGCATATGTGATCCAAATCTCAGAACTGCTAAGGTGACTAATTCAGAATTGTCCACATTTCTTCATATGTTGACCAATGAACTGCGAATAAATATTGCTTGCCCTTGCTTCCCTTCTATTTTGATGCCTGAAATTCAGCTATTTTGTGTGGAACCCACATTTGACACTTAATGTCAAATGCATCCATTGTTCTGGCTAAAAATGACTAAGAGAACTATTTGAAGCTATATGGAAAGCAGAAGAAAATCAAGTTTAGCAGTATATTATATAATATAAAGCTATAGTTGCTTTTGTTTTAAAGATTTTAAGAAGTAAATGTCTTTGTCACTTCCTTTAATAAAAGCTAGCTGCTGTTTTCGTCTGGTAATTTGGAATGCTCACCCTTGTACATAAAAGACTGAAATAATAGAGGTCTTAGAGAATTCTCATTCTCTTTATGTGAAGAACTATCAAATTCCAATCACATGGGTTACACTTAGAAGCTCATAGAGAAATTAAGACATTTTAGGCTAAATGATCCTAACTTTTATATAAGTGTACTCAATATATTTGCTTATAGTTTAAACTCTAAGGCAAACTGTAGGTATCGTGCATCTCTCAATTTTCTGCACGCACACACAATCATAAATGCTACCTGAAGGCTATTATATTAATCCCTCTTCCTAAAATAGTTTTTCAGTTCTGAAAAATATTCTACAGATTTTTTTTTTCTTTTTCTCCTAGGAGTGCATGACTTAATCTCTCTCCTCTCCCTCCCACCCCCTAGTTTGCTTAGTATGGCGCACTACGAGCATTCTCACTTAAGTTTACTGGAATTGTTGCTATTGTGCATCGTAATATCAGCCATAGCCAAAAATGATTAATTTTGTTGCTTTCAACAGTGAAAGTATTTGGCACATTAATGACAGAAAATTCAGAAATAAATGCTTCACCTCTTTAAATATTAAAAAAAATGATGTCAATGATATATATTTCACATAAAATGAAAATAATTTTTAATATCCTTATAGGCTTACGAGTCTTGTGGTGGTTAATTTGTATGTTGTCAACTTGTCTGGCTAAGGGATGCCCACAAAGCTGCTAAGATGTTTCTAGGCGTGTCTGTGAGGATGTTTCTGAAAAAGACTAGCATTTGAATCGGCAGATTGAGTAAAGAAGACAGCCTTCACCAATGGGAGTGGGGGGAAACACTATCCAATCCATTGAGAACCCAGGTAGAGATAAAAGGTGAGTGAAGGGTAAAATCTCTTTCTCTATTTCTGAGCTGTGGAATCCATCTTCCCCTGCTCTTGGACATTAGAGTTCCTGGTTCTGGGAAACTAGGAATTATACCAGTGACCCCATTTCCATAATTCTGCAAGCCAATTCCTATAATAATTTTCTTATATATCTAAACATATATCCTAATGGTCTGTTTCTCTGGAGAACCTTTACTAATGTAGGGCTACATATGTAGAAAATCTCCTATAACTGCAAATTAACAAATGTAATTTCTTCACTTGTAGAGTCTTTCACACTATCATTTAAATTAACAATTGTATGTTTTATTACCTGAAAAGTCTCCATTTTTTTTCTTTCAATAGATTAAAATTAACTTAAAATTTAGTGTTGTTACATTGTTTTGGAAATTACAGTTACTACAAAGAGAAGTCTACTTCTTACAAAGTCTGTCTTGACCATGCAATTGTGAGGAATCTATGAGGTTGAAAACGTTAGGATGGAAACAGGTTTTATCAAGGAAACAGGTTAAAACATTCTAATACCTGGTCATTTTTTAAAAAAATAAGCTTTTAGCTTTTGGTATATTTTGAATGAATTAAATAGAATAACCAGTCAAAAGAATCTTCTTGAGCTATCAAAAGAGAAATGTGATGAATAAAGTCTTGAGAAAATACTGCCTGAAGCAAAATACTCTTCAGATCTTCTGCTAAGCTAACCAAGTCAATAGTGAGATAATAGTTATTGAAAAATAACCTCAACTTTATAGATGTCTTTATAAAAATACATATTTGAATATATATATTTGTTGTGTATGATCTATTCCTTTGGTGATTGTCATTTTAGTTTTGTTGTTGTTTGTAAATACAGTATATATATCCTGAGGTAAATCACAGATACTAGCTGAGCTCCTCAAAAACCCTAATTCAATTCTATTTTTGCCCATGAATTATTTGGAATCACTGTTGATTCAATAAATGAAATAAAGGACAGTTCAAGGAAAATTTACTGGATTCTAGTTTAATCTGTGAGACAGAATTCTTGTACTACTGTACTACAGAATGAAGTGTTTACTGCTGATCCCATATTCTCAAATGTTGAGATTTGAAATTCTCAGAATGGTCCAGTCATTACTTTTATATAATTTTATTACTTAAGAAATTATTCACCCAATACAAGTTTCACAGAACTTCTATTAAATTTTTTTAAAGTCTTATTGTTGATCTCTTAAAAATAAAGGGCACATTTTATTGTTTCCATATGATTTAAATGGTATAAATTATTTGTGCATTGCATTCTTCATGAGGCCATAAAAGCATGTCCAAACTTTTCTGAACTTAATGAAACAAACAAAAAATGAGACTGGTACATTTTTGTAGGTTTGAAATATTTTTGTATTTTTATGTTTACAGCATTACAATGGGGAAAAAAAGTATAGAAGGTAAACTTCAGATATTTGTTTCCAGCAATGTGCCCAGTGAGATATTCTGAATACATACCCTTGAGAACAGCAAATATATGATTTTTTAAATTTAATGTTTTATTCTGAGATAATTATAGATTCTCATGACATTGTAACTTCACAGAGATACTATGTATACTCTACCCAGCTTCCCCCAATGGTCAGATCTTGCAAACCTGTAGTATAATGTCACAACCAGAATACTGACACTGAAACAACCAGGGTACAGTATTGGGTTGAATAGTGTCTCCCCATGCCTCCCTCCCCCACTCAAATTCAGTCTACTAGAATTTTACAATATGACCCGATTTGGATATAAGGTCAATGCAAATGTATTTATTTATTTATTTATTTATTATTTTTTTAATTTAATTTTTTTTAAAGATTTTATTTATTTATTTGACAGACAGAGATCACAAGTAAGAGAGAGGCAGGCAGAGAGAGAGGAAGGGAAGCAGGCTCCCTGCCGAGCAGAAAGCCAGATGTGATGTGGGGCTAGATCCCAGGATCCTAGGATCATGACATGAGCTGAAGGCAGAGGCTTTAACCCACTGAGCCACCGGGGCACCCCATTGCAAATGTAGTTAGCTGGTGGGGTCCCACTGGATTAGAATGAGCTTTAAATCCAGTGACTGATGTCCTTATAAGGTGGCCATGGGAAGACATACAGAGAAGAAAGCCATGGAGCCACTTGGTTACTAATCTTAGGGAAAGAATAGCTCAAGCTTGCACTACTAAGTATAATGATAGCTATACGTTTTTGTAGATGCTTTTTATCAAATTGAGGATGTTTCTAAGGGTTTTTATTATCAATGGGTGTTGAATTTTGTCAAATGCTTTTTCTCCATTGACTAATATTATGACGTGATTTTTTTTTTTTAGCCTATAAAAATGGTGAATTTTGGTTGTACTGTCTTTGTCTCCTCTTCTCCTATTTTCTGGATAAATAAAACTAATCCATTTCAGATTGAGCAAATTACGGTAGGTTGTGTTTTTCCACTTTGATTTTTTGATTTCCTTCCATTTAGCTACATTGTCAAATTTATGTGTATAAAGTTGTGGGGTCCCCTTGTTATTCTTTTGCTGGGTGTAAGGTCTACACGACATCTCCTGTTAAACTGACATTCCCTGATGTTGGTGATTTGTGTCTTTTCTCTTTTAACTTTATCAGCCTTGCTAGAAGCTTCAATTTTAACAGTCTGTTCAAAGAATCAGCTCTTTGTTTCACGGATTTTCTCTATTGTTTTTCTGTTTTCAATTTCATTGATTTCTGTCTGTTCTTAATTTTATTATTTCCTTCCTTCTGCTGGCTGTCATCTCCTTTTGCTCTCTTTTTCCATGGTTCTTGAACTGGGAGCTCAGATTATATTGATTTCTGTCTTACCATCTTTTTTAATGTAAGCATTTAGTGTTACGAATTTCCATCTCAGCACTGCTTTGGTTATGTTACACAGATTTTGATATATTTCCATTTTCATTCAGTTCAAAGTATTTTGATTTTCCTTGAGAATTCCTTTTTCATGCATGGATTATTTAAAAGTGTGTCCTCTATTTTCTAAGTGTTTGAAGATTTGAAGAAATGTTATCATTCTGTGATAGAATTCTAATTGGATTCCAATTGCGCTCAGAGAACACACTCTGTATGATTTAAATTCTTTTAAATTTGTTAAGGTTTATTTTATGAATCGGAATATGGTCTATCTTAGTATATGTTCTACAGATACCTGAAAAGAAGATGTATTCTATTCTTGTTGGATAGACTGCTCTACAAATGCCTACTGGATTCTGTTCAATGAGATGGTGTTCATTTCTTCTAAATCCTTGTTCATTTTCTGCCTAGTTATTTTATTAAGTGTTGGGAGTAGAATGTAGTCATCTCTGATTTTAATTGTGAATTTTTGTATTTCTCCTTTTAGTTCTATCAGTTTCTGTTCACATATTTTATAGTATATTGTTTAGGACATACAAATTTAGGATTTGTCTTCTTGGTGGGAGACAAATTATTATTATATAATGTCTTTCTCAGTTTCTATAATTTTTTTGCTTTGATATCTAATTTACCTGATTTTAATACAACTACTCCTGCTTTTCTCTGGATAATATTTTCATGATACCTTGACTTCCATTTTTTATTTTCAACCTAGGTATATTGTTAGTTATAGCTGAGGTGAGTTTCTTGCATAACATGCATAGTTGGGTCATATTTTATAATACACTTACCAATTTGTGTCTTTTTTCTCCTTAGGAGATTAGGTTTTATTCTAGATACAAAATAGATTTCAATCTTAATATTGCATTAGAAGCAATTTATAACATTGCCTGAGTAGGCATTTGTTAGGGCTTTTTTAAAAATTTATTTTTATTTTTATTTTTTTTGTTAGGGCTTTTAAAAAAAATCTCCACCTGCCAGTGTTTCTGGGTTGCTGGCTTCTTTCACACTAAATCTGAGATACAGGAGGCAGAAAGCAACCAAGGGAACTTATGGCCTTGTTGTTTCTTGGGTCTTAAGAGCTCTAGCCTATCTTCCTTCTCTCCAACTTTCAGAGTCGTCTTATGGTTTGTTTGCTAGGAATTATCAGGATACACATATTATTAATTTAGCAAAAGCATTAGGAAAAATGGCATTTCTTCTATCTTCCTGGAAGCAGAAGCCTATATGTTATTTTAAAAATAAAGCATTCCAGTTTTACAACTGGAATTACAAGAAAGGAAAATCCTCAAAAGAGTCTCCAAATACACAGCATGCACTCAATATGGCATTAGAGTCCTAACGCTGTCCTCTTCTTTGGGGGCATTATTGATCCCAGGTCACATAACTTCTAGTTTAATGGCCTGGTGGGAGACCTAGAAGTGCTTATCTAGAGTTCTTTAATATTAGGGACAAAGGCAGGCATTTTAAGACAGAAATGAAAATTTATCTATAGAAGACCGTCACTATTAAGGAAATTTCCAAGAGCTTATTTCTCCTAAAAAGGAATGTGAACACAGAAGCAGGGTCTAAGATGCCAGATGGAATGGCAAAGAAAACATTCCATGTGAGTAAAAATAAATGTTGAATGTAAAAGCATAATTATAATGATTAAATGGGGAGTGTGGTAGGTAGAATAATGGTTCTCCAAAGACTCCATGCCTTAATCTTTGGAATTTGTAAATGTATTATTATTATTTTAAGATTTTGCTTATTTAAGTCAATCAGAGAAAGACAACTATTATATGATCTCCCTGATATGAGGAAGTGGAGATGCAACGTGGGGTTTTGGGGGGTAGGAAAAGAATTAATGAAACAAGATGGGATCGGGAGGGAGACAAACCATAAGAGACTCTTAATCTCACAAAACAAACTGAAGGTTGCTGGGGGGGAGGGGGATAGAGAGAGGGTGGTGGGGTTATGGACATTGGGGAGGGTATGTGCTATGTTGAGTGCCGTGAAGTGTGTAAACCTGACGATTCACAGACCTATACCCCTGAGGCTAATAATACATCATATGTTTATAAAAAAATTTAAAAATGTAAAAAAAAGAAAAAAAAAGATTTTACTTATTTATCTGAGAGAGAGAGAGACAGCAAGAGATAGCGAGAGAGAAAACAAATAGGTGGGAAAAGAAAGCAGGGAGCCCAACATGGAGGCTTGATCCCAGAACCCTGTGATCATGACCTGAGCTGAAGGCAGACACTTAACCTACTGAGCAACCCAGGAGCCCCGTGCATATATCTTAATGGAAAAAAGGATGTGTTCAGGTTTCAAACCCTGAGATGCAGAAATCATTCTGAATTATTCAGGCGGGCCTAATATAGCCACATGAGTCCTTAAAAGTAGAGACCCTTTCTCAGATGGTCATATAAATAAGATGGAAGGAAGAGAAGAGACCCAAAGCAAAAAGATGCCTGATTCACCATTGATGACTTTGAAGAAAGTGGGGGGAGAGGCAAGGAATATGGGTGTCCTGTAGAAGCTAAGAACCATTCCCAGATAGACAACCAGCAAGGAAATGGAAATCTTGGTACTCCAGTTGCAAGGAACTGAATTCTGCCAACAACCTGAAATGAAAAAGGAAACAGGTCTTCCCCTAGAGCCTCCAGAAAGGACTGCAGCTCCACTAAGCCCTTAATTTTAGCCTGGAGAGACCCATGTCATAGTTGTGATTTACAGAACTGTAAGACAAGGTGTTAAGTTTGTGGTCATTTGTTATGGTAGCAACAGAAAGCTAATACAGAGAGTTAGTTATGAATCACAAGACAGAACTAAAATATAAGACTACATAATATGAAGGTTGATGAAGGGTAATTAGAGGTGACCTAAAGTCCTGAGGAAAATAAATGTGTTAATTATAGATTGTATTCTTGAGTCTTTACCTTCATATTTTAAAGTAATCTCTTTATATAAATAGGAGAGGGATGTATAACTTCTGAACCGAGGGAAGCAATGCAATAATATTAAGTGTGGTAATAAATTCACATGGAGTCAAGAAAGGAAAAACAAAACAAAACACAGAAAAAGTGGAACCAGGAGAATAAAATAAGATGGAAGAAATGACTACAAAAGACTAAAATTTAACCAGTAAAAGCCAAAGACTACCAGACTGAATAGAAAAATAAAATCTGAAATAACATTTTATAACCACTAGTTTGTCAAAAATTCAAAAGTTTGATAATACCAAATGCTGGAGGAGATGTAAAGCAGCTAGAACAGTTAAACACTGCTGGAAAAACTCTATGTTGTTTTAGCCATTCTGGAAAATAACTTGGAATTTTTAACTATGGTTGAAGATATGAACACCATTAGGTATATACCTTGGAAAAACTATCAGCCATTTACCCCAGTAGATATTGATAGGAATTATCATTGAAGGATTGTTTGTAATTGTAAACATCCAGAAACAACTCAGATGTCCAACAAAAAGGGAAGGAATACTAAATTATGCTTGTGCATACTATATAATGATACAGAGAGGTGGAAATAAATGAACTAGAGCACAATTATCAATATGATTCAGCATACAAATATATCAAAAGAATGAAGAATCCAAGTTCAAGAAGAATATATACTAAATGACACCATCCGTATATAGTTATAAACAACAAGCAACAGTGTCATGGTTTGGGACAAACACCTAAGTCTGAGAAAGAGGAGAGTGTCCACTATTGTTTGAGAATTGGCTCGACACTTTCAACTAGGTCTTTATTGTTTCAGGAGCTGGTCTGGCACTCAGAACTACACCGTGGTGCTCTCCTGTTGGACATAAACAATTTCCTAGAGCCTCACATAAGATAAGATCATTCTAGACTACGATGGAGTAAGACAAAAATAAGACTACTTCATTTGTCTAAGTAAAAACAAGGATGCTGCAAGAACCATAAAAAATATCATGCATCTCCCTCTCCGAGCTAATATGAGTGAGTTCTGTTTTCTGGGTTTTTTTTTTTTTTAATCAATTATAGCTTTAGCCTCCCTCCAGACCTTCCTCCTTCCAAATAATGTTTATCAAGATACTCCATCATAGAATTATCCTTGCTTCCTTACAGTATTCAATCCAGAACAAAGTCCACTTATTTAAATTCTCCTAAAAAATACTTCACGGAAACCTAAATCCTGTAACTGCTTTCTGACACCCTTACTGAGATGCCCATGGCCAACCATGGTATGGGTTCTCCCTTGCTCAATGAGTAATAAATCCAACTTGTTCAAAATCAGGTGTGTTTCTGGTGGTCTTTGGTTAAAGAGCATAGGTATGTCAATATATAAAGAAAACCAAAGAATATTAAATATAAAATTAGGAGTTCCGCTTGTGGATAGAGCGGGATGTATTCATTTAATAACAAATGCTTATTGATATTTACTATGTGCCAAGCAATGTTACAGTATTCCAAGTACTTAACAAATACTAATTTATTTAATTCTCACAAAACCCCATGGCGGTAGGGATTTCAGTTATCCCCATTTGGAGATAAGGAATAATTATTCCACAAATGGGGAAACTACATAAGGAAACTACATAAGTAACTTCCCCCAAGTCACTAAGTAAGAAAACTATAGCTTTTGGATTTATACCTAGGCGATTTGCCTCCTTCAGGGTGTATTTCTAACTACTACTTGCTGTGATCTTGGAAGGACACATGAGGTAATTTCAATAATATGTAATAAACCTATATAAATACAGACACACACACATGCAAATACACTTGAAATAGGTCATAACAAATTAAAAATATAGTTAATGGAGATTATTAATACTGCGTGTGTCATTTTAATGTAATAATGTAATGAGGCTGTCAAAGTAATACAACTTCAATCCTGGTAGTCTATCAGTGAAAATTATTCTGACTTGTGTATGTCACGTGGGAATGAAAACTAAACTTCTATCAAGAACATCCTGTCCAATGAAATTACTATTAAAAGGAAAGGTTTTGTAGTTATGCTGATAATAACAAGAACAAATACTTCTATTGAATTTACCAAAGTTAACTTAATTAATTCTCACAGCTATCTCATGACAAGGCTACAATTGTAATCCCGGATTTAGAGATGAGGAAACTGAGGAACAGAAAGACTAAGTAACCTACCTAAGATCACACAGCTAATTAATGGCAGCTGGCATTAGATTTCAGAGACCATGCTCTTAGCCACTTTGCTGTCCAACATTTTGATGATTAGCAGACGCCATGTTCTTCCCCCATTTCTTACTTCAATTCCCAGAAGTCTACAATATGAAGGGTGGTTTGACTAAAACACATAATAAGTTCTTCAAATAGCCTATTTGGTTATTATTGTGAGGGGTGACAGAAGGAAGTGGGAATATTCAGACGGAAAATGAATCCTCAGTATTTTAATAAGAAACAGTTTAGATTATCATCCATTTTTAACACTGAATTTTAAGAATTAAATAATTTTTGTTCTAATGTCAAAAAATATGCCACACGTATTTTTAACTGTTTTTCACCATGGAAATGTACATTTGGATTCTCAAAATACTTTAAATCAGAGATCCTCATGCTCAGTCTAATTTTTCAGACCTATTTGTAAAATAATATGCTTTTTCTGTAGTCATTCAAAAGACATAGTAGGGTTCAAAGGTTGAAAAAAATGCAATAGTTGAATAATTCATTCATCCATTTAGCAAAACAGCTGAACATTTTAGGCATTCAAAACCTCCTGATGTTGCATTTATTGCCCATTGTCTTCCCTAAAACCCAAATTTTTCTTGAAAAAAGTTTAGCATTGTTTCTTTAACCAAGATCATTTGAGGGCTAATTCACTATTACAAAGAAATTCTCTTGGATTTCAATCTTAATTTCTGTATAGGGACTGACAAAAAAGATCCCAAAGACTTAAAAACAAAATCAGTTATAAATTGCTTTCCTTTTCTTTGTTATTCTGTTGTTCAGTCAGTTAAATAAATATTAAATGTCTTTGTGTAAAGCCCTACCATTGTGTTAGGAAACATATGCCAAAGGGTGCTGTAGGGCCAATGACAGTGTCAAGAGTGACTTTTTTGTTTGTTTTTCTTAATTATTACAAATGTGTGGTAGTAATTTAAGGTATATTTAACCAAAGCAGTTTTAATTCCAAGAAGGTTCTATTGATGGTTTACTCAACACCCACTCACATGTCACCTAGAGGCACCACAAATTTACTCTCAAGAATTGATGTCAAGCAAAGAGAGGCTTTATTCTGAAAATTAATGAAGGTCTACAAGTAATAGTGCTTGCTTAAAGTTTTTTGAAGATGCTCTTGTATATTATTCACAGAAGTTTCTTTTATCTTTTTCAGGCTGATATGTTTATGGGGACATAAAATCCATCAAGCTCCTTTTAGTAATATAGGCCATTGTTTTTAAAATAATATTCTTTAATCAATTTTGTGACTATATTCAAAACAATGGTGGAGAATTATCTCTCAATATTTAATGTGCTTCAAAGCTTCCTGGCAGTCCTTTCTGGCTATGATGAACACAGACTGAGCTGTTGTTTTTGATTAATCTTTTCTTTATATTAACCCAAGACATTACACAGATCTTTCTTGATGTATGGTGTTATGTGCCTAAAAAATCCAAAGTAAATTGAAATGATCATTAAGTCATAATACATATAACCTATCAAACATCATAGCTTACTTAGCCTGGACTACCTTCAACATTCTCACAACATTTACATAAGCTTATCATTTATTTTATAATAAAAGTGCTGAATATCTCATGTAATTTATTGAATACTAAAAGTGAAAAAAATACTAAAAGTGAAAAACAGAATGGTTGTATGGGTACAGAATGGTTGTAGGTGTACTGGTTGTTGACCTTGATGGTCATGAGGCTGACTGGGAGCTGCAGCTCTCTGCTACTGCCCAGCATCATGAGACAATATCATAGCACATACTGCTCGCCCTGAAAAAAAATCAAAATTCTATATTTAAAGTACATTTTCTACTGGATGTATATCACTTTCACACCACTATAAGGTCAAAAAATTCTAAACTGAAACACCGCAAGGACTGTACAGTTTTAAGAAGCACACAGGATAGTTCTTGAGCTCATTTTTTTTTTTTAAGATTTTATTTACTTTTGAGAGAGAGAGAAAGCACATGAGCTTAAGTGGTGGGAAGGGTCAGAGGGAGAAGCAAACTCCCCACCAAGCTGGAAGCCTGATGTGGGACTCAACTCTAGGACCCGGGGATCACAACCTGAGCTGAAGGCAGACACTTAACTGACTGAGCCACCCAGGTGGCCATGAGCTCATTTTCTACATCATAATTAATGTGCGTATCCAACAGACTCATTACTTCTGTGCAAGTCTTAAATCAATAGCCTTGATTTTCATCTCCATGCTATCCTACTTGATCACATTTTGCTTACTCTTTGCTTATGCTTGTTGCTTGGAAAACCCCTTAAACTGCGTTGAGATCGCAAATCAAAACACTTGACTGAGGTCACAAAACATCGAAAACAATTTTTTTTCTTATATTAGACTGTTTCAGAGCTGAGCTGCTAGAGTGGTCCCTGTGTTTGGAATTGCGATACTTTTACACAGGCCTCTTGACTTTTCTGTTTATTCTTTGAGAGGTCAAGAAGGTGTAGGCTTGCTCCATTTTGGTTTATAGTCAAATGGAAGTTACAGTGGATTCATTTCCTAAGTTTAGATGTGTTCTTCCCAGAGGATATTTAAGTCCAGATTAAAATAAGAAGAGAGTATTCCTCTTTCTTATTTCTCAATTGTATTTTCTAGTTTCAACTTCTCAAGTATGGGTGTTGAGACTGATGGTGGGGAAGGGGCTAGCACATGAACATTAGCTGTGTGGTGAAAGATACGACAGTCTTCTGAGAAAACCGCCTTCTCTGTAAAGGATTGAACACACACTCCAGCTGGTTTGCTGTCTGAATGCTGCCTCTTGGCAGAGTCAGGAGGGCACTGAGTGGTGGTCTTACTTACTGCTCTTGCCTCCAGCCTTTACTGGGCTGAAGTATGAGAAAGATCACTGTCAGCATCTCCACCTACTTCTTTCAGAGACTCTACTCCATGTCACAGAGGCTGTTCCTTTGCCTTGATGCCTAGGTTCCTTCAATCTTTTATCAATATCATCTTAGCAAATTAAGAGTCTAGCTTCTAGATGGGCTCTACCCCTGTTTCAAGGACTGATGCAGTTTCTTCTCTATTTGTATACCCCACTGGTCATTCTAGGGACTCACAGAGGTCCATATGCCTCTGCTCACAATGCCATATTGCCTAGAAAAAAAAATTATCCTCATGTCTTGACTCAAATAAAACAGAATGATGCTATCTTTTTAAAGTATTTATAGGAACAAACATATGTCATAGTTTTTCTCAGTGACCCTGATTCACATAAGACAAGAATTTTTTTAAAAATGTGGGATTGTTCAAAATATCCATCTTCATAGCAGTCCCAATCACATAAAGATTTAAATTTCACAAACGGTACCAACAGCTTGATGAGGACATCACTCTCCTACTACGGGGCGGGGTGGGGGGTGGCGCACCATCTGTTGCAATGCTGCAAATATGGAGTCGGGTTCCCCTTCCTTTTAAAAAACAGTATACATTGCAGCACCAACCATGTCAAACTTCTCAAAGTGAGTAATGAAAAAGAATCAAAATATCAAATCAACAAGTCTACAACCAGCTCCACATACTTGCTATAAATATTATTCTGAGGATCAAGTGTATTAGTCAGCTAGGGCTGTCATAACAAAATACCACAGCCTAGGTGGCTTAAATAGCAGAAACTTATATTCTCACAATGCTGGAGGCTTGGCGTCGAAGATCAAGGTATTGCCAGAGTAGAGGTCTGGCAAGAATTACAGACAACTGCCTAGTCTCTGTGTCTTCACCTGGCCCTTTCTTTGGGTGCACACATCTCTGGTGTGTCTTCCACTACCTGCAGGACACTAGTCCCAGTGGAGTCAGGTCCCACTCTTTTGATTTCACTTAACCTTAATTACCTCTTTAAAGGGATCTCCAAAAAATGTCACATTGATGATTAGGGCTTCAACATGTGATCTGGGAGAGGTGGGACACAGTTCAGTGCATAACACCAAGCTTGATGGGATACTGAAGAAAGAAATGATCCGTGAATAATGACTTAAGTGTAGTCCGTGTGTGACCATAATTCACTGACATATTTTAATCAACTCTTCCTTGTTCTTCTAGGGGAAAAAAAATCCATGTTAAACTCGTACTCATTCAAGTTTCTTCACAGAGGATTGTGGAGATTTTCTGTTTTTTCCTGAAATTTTCCATTATTTTCTCAAAATCTCCATTGATAGAACTCTAGGTATAGAATCCTATTTCCTGATCATTGTGTGGACAGAAGATGAACTTCCTGAAAGATTTGGAGAGGTTTTATGGCTTTTTCTTCTAATGTCTTAGAGTTAAAAAATAAAATATAATCTGGAACACAGAGGCAATGGCTAAAAGCACAATGTGTGGATAGCTTTGAATCTTAACATCATAACTACTTATCCCTACAAATGAGCTATTGTAGTAATGAGTTACTTGGTTCTAGGCCCACTCAGATTTTCTGGCCCATCCAGTTATTTTTGCCTGTCTCAGATTTGATTCTAATTCTAGTTATGTTCTCTATTCAGTCCTTTATAATTATTTTTCAATTTCTCCCTCCACAATTTCAGAATCAGGTATACTTCATGAATATTTACTTAATTAATTTACCCAACAAATGTTAATTGAACATCTACTATACACCAGGCACATACTCTAAATCTGGGGGCTTAGGATATAGTAGACAACAAAAAAGACAAAGGTGTTTGCTTTCCTACAGTTGGCATTCTCATAAAGGGAGTGGGGAAGCAGAACACGAACTGGAAGCTTAATAACTAATAACTGACAAAGTATGTATAAGGCAAAAAGTGCTATGAAAAAAGAGGGGTGTCTGAGTGGCCCAGTCAGTTAGGCATCTGCCTTCGGCTCAGATCATGATCTCAGGGTCCTGGAATCAAGCCCCAAATTGGGTTCCCTGCTCAGCAGGGAGGGAGCTTCGCCCTCTCCCTTTGCCCCTCCCCCACTGCTCATGCTCTCTTTCTCAAATAAATACATAAATAAAATCTTTAAAAAATAATAAAGTGCTATGAAAAAAGAAAAAAGAAGAGCAGGGCTCTGGGAGTATGTGTGTAAGAGGTGTGATGCAATTTTAAATGGAAAAGTCCCATTTAGCCTCTTCGAGAGAGAAATATTTGAGACAAGGTTGAAAGGAGGGCATGGAGCTAGCCAAGCAAATGTCTGTGGAAGGATTCAAGGACAGCAAAGGAAGTGGGTGTGACTGGAGTGAAAGGAACAAGAGGCAGAGGAGTCAAAGATGGGGTCTGGCAAACAAGAAATAGGGCAGGGAGACTGACTTTTATCAGGAGTGAACTGCAGCATCGAGGCAGGGCTTTTTTTTTTTTTTTTTAAGATTTTATTTATTTATTTGACAGACAGAGATCACAAGTAGGCAGAGAGGCAGGCAGAGAGAGAGAAAGGAGGAAGCAGGCTCCCTGCTGAGCAGAGAGCCTGATGTGGGGCTCGATCCCAGGACCCTGAGATCATGACCTGAGCCAAAGGCAGAGGCCTTAACCCACTGAGCCACCCAGGCGCCCTGAGACAGGGCTTTGAACAAAAGAATGATAAGGCTGATTTAAGATTTAAGAGACTACTCTGCTTCTGTGTGCAGAATCAACTGTGGGAGCGACATGGGACACAGGGATATCTATCAGGAAGCTATTGCAATAATTCAGGCAAGAGATCATGGTCTGGACCAGGGGGTGGAAATGGAGATGAAGCGGTCAGATAAATATTGAAGGGAGAGCCAGAAGACTCTCCTGACAAGTCAGTCTTGAGAATGAAAGAGAGAAGAACCAGAAATGACCCCAAAGATTTTGGGCAAAGCAACCAATGTCCAGCCCTGGGTTTTCACTGCATTGTTTCTCCTTGTTCTTGACCACTTAAACTGTGATCACTCTATTCTCTCGTACTGTTTACTTAGAAGATCAGGGCCCTGTGCTCTCTACATTTTCATGGACAGAAATCCCCTCCCTTCCTTCCCCCTGCACCTCCAGTTCTTGCCCCAATCCACTCCATCTCCAATTAATCTACCCATTCCTGCAGCTGCCAGCTGAATCAGCAGGTGTGGACTAAATGTCTGCTTTGACATTTCAACAACAAAGTTTCTCCCTCTTCTAGGGTCTCTCCCTTTAGGCTATAGCATGAGGACTGCTACTGTTCACCTCACTCATGGTAAGACAAATGAAGTCAATGTTAAGACTCCTTGAAAAAAATAGCTGTAACATTTCTAGGATTTTTAAAAGTTTAGCATGTGTTTCTCAAAAAACAAACATAAAAGGTCAAACATGAATGAGTTGCAACATCATCTGTTTGAAAATGTCAACAATGTACCCTTAGAGCTTTCTGGAATGTGACAAAGTTACTAGTTTCTCAGTTGGTGGAACAGGAATAATGATTTTTATGATCCATGCTTAACTTTATGACAGCGACTTTCTGATTTTCAGGGCATGCAGCAATTACTGGTAGGGATGGGAGATGATAACAAGGTTTGGTTTTGTTTTTGACAAGGGTTGTTTTCAGGAAGCAGACTCTTGGATACCATCCCCAGATAATCTAATTCACTACATTTGGACTGCAACGCAGGAATAACCTAGGAATATACATTTTCAACAGGCACTTCAGTGATTCTAATGGAAGTAATGCTGGTACCACCCTTCTAGAAACATAACTATGCAGGATTAGAGCTGAAGTTAATCACAAAATGCCATAGCACCATGGCACTAAATGCTCACTTTTTTAGAAAATGTTATGCTTTTTCCAGAACACAGCTGTACACTTTGGTGAAGAATTGCTTGCTATTGCTTTTGGCCATAAGAATATCAAGAATTATTTCTCCGGTGGTATTTTATTTTTACTACTGGTGACCTATTTCTTCCTAGACATTTTTCTAAGCCTAAATCCACATTTTTACTTATGGCAGTATATAAACTGAGTTTGGGTATGTTTCCCCAAGCATACATTATATTCATTTTTGAATAAAACTGCTTGGAAGAATGATACTGGAGATTCAAAAACATCTGCCATTGTAGATCTCAAACCTCACTAGGAAATCTCTCTAGGGGTTTGATACTGGTGATCTTCCCAACTCACTTTTGTGGGCTGATAAAACTGTGTCTTAGGGAAAAGGGTTGAACTGTGGAAGAATCAGAGGGGGGCACTGACTGGGAAAGATTCTTAAACCAGGTTGGCTTGTATATTTTAGATATTAACCTCTTACCAAATGTGTGGTTTGCAAATATCCTCTCCCATTCTATAAGCTGCCTTTTCAGTTTGCTGAGGGTTTCTTCTGCTGCACAGAAGTGTCCTAGTTTGATGTAGTCCCACTCATTTACTTTTGCTTTTGTTGCCTCTGCTTTAGTGCTAAATCCCAAAAATCATCACTAAGATTCATTTCAAGGAGTTACCCCCTCTGTTTTCCTCTGGGAGTTTTATGGTTTCAGGTCTTAACATTAAAGTCTTTAATTCATTTCGAGCTGAATTTTTATTAGTTATTAATGAGCCCTTTTTACATTTCATCTCACAGGCTTCAACTTTTTAATCTCAGCTTTATGTCTTTTACATTTATGTTTTTGCCGACTTCTAGCCTACTTCAGTCACCCCAAATCTTATTCATTTTATTCTTTTTCATTTTCATTTTTTATTTTAATGGAATTTTAAGTATCATATTTATTACTTCATTACTTCTTCTCTAAATCTTTTCTTGCAATTTAAAAACTCTACTCCTAATCTCTCCTACTATTATTTTTAAGTTTCTTGTTCTCATAGATTTCAGACTTATTTCCTCTGGACAGCAAATACGAGAGAACCTACAGCAATGTGCGTGGGGTAAGGTCTTCTTTCACTTTGCTGACTTTCTGTATATTCCCAGAGCATCTCTGAGTGTTGTCAGAAAATGAAATGGGCGGTTTTTTCACACTACGCATCACTCAGAGTTTACACAGAGAGCTACTTGTTTTAAAATTCACTGAGTCTGACACGGAGAATCACTGAATGCAGAGGAAAAACATGTCAGTATTACAACCTCAGCAAGGAGAGACATTTCGGCAAAGGAATGGGGGAGGGTTTTAAGCTTCCAGCTTCACCTTGTGACGAGAGACCAGGTGGCATACAACCTGAAAAGAACTTTTGAGAAGATATTTGGGAGCAGATCCAAAACTAGATATCTGGTCTCACACGTATTTAGCTTGATTCTCGTGTTCTCAAGTCCAGATAATTTCTCTGTTCCTGACAGATTCATCGAAGGACCCTCTTGGCTGAGGTTTTCCTCAGTTCCCTTTTCTGGTCAGAGGAGAGTTTCGCTATGGGCTCAGCTGAGTTTCAGCTGGGAAACCACACTGATTTGTGAAGACTGATATGAGATCGGTGGGCATCAAACAGATCTGAGAACACAAATATAAGAAAGGGAAGAAGCTTGTCTTTGGTTTTACTGGATAAAGCTCTTTGGACCTGAGGAAATGGTGGAGGCTCCACAGATCCTTATCACCCAAATGGAAACTGGGATGTAATTCTGGAGGAAGGTAAAGAACTGGGCCTGAAAGCCCTCACTCAGTTCCCAAGGACTAAGCTACAACTGTGGGAATGTTTTTCCCTCACAGAACTATTATTGAATTGCACACTTCTTGATGAAGAAAAATTTCTTCTAAGTCACAGGCCTTATTTAATATTTTAGATCATATTGATTGAGACCTTAATATGCATGGTTCTAACGGTACATGGATTCTTTCATTTAAAATTTTGAAAAGTTTTGTTATTTCCATTTTATAGAGAAGGGAACAGGTTCACAAAGAGTTTAGATAATCTGTTCAGTATCACAGGCCTCAGGCATTCTATCTTCCCAACCTATACTCTAAAGTACTTGGTAATCAATTCTCTCAGCTTTTATTCTTCTGAAGATGTTAGTTTGTCATGCCTGGGTTTGACATATATATAAACCAGCTATAGAAATCTGACAGTTGTTTTCCAGCAAATACATGTTTGTTTTAATCCCTAATCATTGTCTCCGATGAGATTTTAACACCAATCTGTTATCTTTATTCACATGTATGCATCATGTGTTTTTTCCTTTTGCTGCTTTAAAAATGGTCCATCTTAATTTACAACAATTTGACCTAATGTATTTTTGTTTTTTCTTTGTATTTATCCTGCTTGGGGTTTGCTGAGCTTCTTAAATCTGTAACTTGTTGGTTTCCTTTTTAGTAAATTTAAGACATTTTTGGTCATTATTTCTTCAAATAGGTTTTCTGTTAGATTAGACTCTCTCTTCTAATATCATTAATACCTTAATATTGTTTCACCAGTCACTGAGTTTGTTCGCCTTTTCCACCTTTTAGTCTCCTTCCTTTTTGTTCTTCAGATTTGGTAACTTCTAGTAATGTCTTCAAGTTCGTGGCCTTTCTTTCGCAATATCCAACTGTTAAGCCAAGTCAGTAGATTTTTTATGATAGATTTTTTTTATATTCTTGAAGTTCTATATTTTTATAATGTCTATCTCCTCAAACTTCCATCTGTTCATGTTCCAAGATAGTCTTATCCTTTAAATCTTTCTATGTGTGTATAATAGTTTTTTTTTTTTTTTTTTAACAGTCCTTGCTTGCTAATTCTAACATCTGGGTCATCTTAAGATATTTTTCTATTGACTGCTTTTTTCTTTTCTTTTATTTCTTTATTTTTGTATTTTCTTTATCTGTTCTCTTTATTGTATTTTTTTGCACATGAGATAAGTTTTTAATTACTGGACTTCATGAATGTTGTAGAGTCTGGATTATGTCATCTTCCTTTCTATTTTTTTCTATTTTACATCTTCCTTTATAAGTTTTGTTCTGTCATACAGTTAAATTGATAAAAAAAAAAGTCCTCTTGATGCTTACAGGTTTGGTTTCATTTGGATTAAAGCTTGTCTGGTTCAGATTTGAGCTTAGTTGTAATAGTGTGATCCTTACTCTGAAGCCATGGTCTTTTAGGGCTCAAGGTTCTTAGTGAAAATTCTTCACCCTGGTGGGGCTGGAACTCTGACATCTCCCAGAATGGCACTAGCTATACTATCATCTTTCAGCCCCTGCCTTGCAGCACAGGTCTTCTGCTACATTTTTAGAGTGTAATTCTGCAGATGCACAGCCTAGCCCGGGGCCAAGGGCCTATAATGTACCCCGCACAGCCTCCCGGACTCTGCCCAACTCCCTCCGATGCAGAATCCCCTTCTCTCTACCCTGCCCTGAAATTTCCAGCCCCTTCAGCAGTCCAGAAATTAGATGTTGGATTCCTTGGTTCAGCAAGTCTTTATACCATGCTTGCTTTTCATTTTTCCTTCTCTGTGTCAGGAAAGAGCCTCCAGCAGAAGACCAGGGTGATTGATTACCTCACAAGTGTGATCACAGTCTACTACTGCTTGCTGTTTCATGTCTAAAAATAGTTTCTTTGCATATTTTGTTCAACTGTATAGTTTTTCTTATTGAGAGAGTTCCAGCTACTTGATTATGGCTGGAAGCAAAAGCCTAACATGTTTGGTTTTCTGAAGATTTAAAGTATTTACTTAGGCTGATTACTTACAGGTTTTGTGATGAGTTTCTAAATACAGGACTTAGAATTCTCATCTCTGGCTATTAGAAGAAGAAATTTTCCTAGAGCAACAGTAGTTGGTAATCATATGTATCAGCTCTTGGGGGTCATTACTGAGTCCATTTATTCATTTATTCAGTGAACATTTATTATATATTGCCTATTTTGTGAGTGATATTTTTTCCCCTAAGTAGTTTTAAGGGATTTATTTAACACATCTATTCAAAAGATCATGCAGCTTCAACTATTTAGCTTCAAAGATTTAGATATATGCACTCTGATGTTGTTCTCAAACTTTTATTTATTTTGCCATTACAAGAGTGTGCGCAGGGGAGATAAGCATATCTGAGTGTTATGATTCAAGATGTCAAAGAGAAAGATGAATATATGAGTTTGCTCCTCAGAGGAGAATTTTGGGCTAGATATACAAATTTGGGGAGGTAAATACCCTGGAGTTCCAAATAATATCACTCTCCAGTCTCTTTCTCTCACATCACCCTATTTTAGTCCTCTGCATGATACTTATTGCTGCCTGATAATTTCTTATTTATTTAATTTCTTTGCTTATACTCTCTTTCCATAAAATGAAAACTCTGTGACAGAAGGAACTTTGTGTTAGTCACTTCTCAATTTTTTAGCATTTAAACAGTGCTTACACATAGAAAGCACTCAGTAAATACTGGTCTAATGGATGAGTGATTTTCTGCCATATAAAATTGAAACACAGGCATTTTCATACATGTGTAGTTTTATTATCATTAAATAAGAATAACCTTAATAGGCCATTGGCTCTGAGACCTAACTGCTATTTAAAAGAAGGCACACATTCTAAAACCAGCATCACTTGGAGAGGAGTTCACTTTTTGTCCAACATTAAACTGGTAACTGGCTTACAATTAATAACCCTAACTCAATGGCACAACTAGTTAAGATCACAAGTTTAGGAGCCAGACATTTTGATCCACGATCCTCATTATGATATTTACTAGCTAAATGTCTTGATAAAATCATTTAATTTCTCTGTACCTCAACATTATATAAATACAGTACTTACTTCAAAGACTTGTGGTGAGGGTCTAATAAGCAAATAAATATAAAAGAGAACAATGCCTCACATAATTTTTATACGATATTATCATTATTACTGCAAGTTAACTCATTTAACTCCACAGATTTATTCTTGGGAGTCATTTTATCTTAAAGAAGATATTGGAAAGGTAAATTACTTCTTCTAAGAGATGGAATTATTGTTGAGGGTAGTCTCACTTGCATGTGTTTCAGAGTTTTGCTATGGCTTAGGAGCTATGGAATAGATTTATGACCTTTGATTTTTCTTTATCTGTGCCTAAAGTTTTTCTTTGCCCTGCATCTAGTTTAAGTGTGGATTCATCCTTCTTTTTGAAGTGGCGTAATATTTTATTCAAGTTTAGGTCTTTGTCAAGCCTTTCAATTTTCCTTTAAGGACGCTAATCCTATCCTCACCTAGATGATGACTGGAAAATGTGTCTCTGCATTTAACTGCACCTAAACAGAAACCAGAATAGCAGTACTCCAGATCCTTGTGTCAGGGGATATAAGGGAACTCTCTGCTTCCCAGTATCTATCAAAGCTCTAAGAAGGGTTGCCCGAGGGAATAGCTGTACATCCTTTCATTTAGATATTCTCAACTCTGTACCTGTGTTATCTCGCTTAGCAGAGACCTATAAATCTGTACATTACACAACCCACACTGATTTCCCTTTCCTGAATTAACTTCCATATTTAAGGTAATGGCCTACATTGAGGAAAACTGCTTTAAGAAAAAGCTTCAGTATAAAACTCATTGTGGGGGGTGCCTGGATGGCTCAGTCATTAAGCATCTGCCTTCAGCTCAAGTCATGATCGCAGGGTCCTGGGATCGAGTCCTGTATTGGGGGTTCCTGCTCAGTGGGAAGCCTGCTTCTCCTTCTCCTACTCCCCCTGCTTGTGTTCCCTCTCTTGCTCTGTCTCTCTCTGTCAAATAAATAAAATCTTTTTAAAAAGAAAATAAATAAAACTCATTGTGGTGTTTCTTTTAAAAATGTTAATGAGGATATCATTTAATATAGTTAGTGTCTTCTTTATGAAGGCCTACGTGAATTTTCTTTCTAACCCAGAAATTGTGCTTTTCCTTTGCAAATGCTTTCTATTGTTCAATGAACACTGTGAATTTCACTATTAACATAGCATTCCTCTTTGCATCGGCTACTATAAGCTTAGAGCCAAAACTTGTGGTCTTACTTTAAGAGAATCACAGGATCTTATGGTACGTATTTTGTACATCTTCTTTATTACATTTGTTACTGGCATTCACCTATTAGTATTTTTCTTTTGCCCCACATTACTCAACAATTTATCCCTAAAATCACTTTATCTCCTTTTACTGTTATGTACTTACATAAAACAACACTGGGGCATAGGTAAGTATTAAAAATAACACCACTGAATGCAGGAAATTCTTTTCTAACTATGCACAGAATAAAAGCTACTTGATAAATTCAAGTCACTCCCAAACCATCAATATGAGTTATTTTCCCATAAAGAATATCTACTATGGGGAAATCTACATATATTTATAGAAGAGAATCATTACTCTCTCTAAAGCATACTGCATACAGCACAAATGCATACTGTTCATGTGAAAACATTGACTATAATTCATAGCCAGTAGCTGCAAGCTTGATTCTGACAATGGAAAGACTGGGACAAAGAGGAGATCACACCAGGTGATGATACAAAACCATAAGGGCACTTATTCAGGTGAGTCCTATGAAATTGCCACTAGACTACAGATCTTGACCTACAGAGATAACAATTTCATATGATTCAATAGAATACTGGTTCAAATAATCATTGACGGGAATCTGCATTGACCTTACAGAATCATCTCAGGAATAAACTCTGAGATGAATTCTAAAAAGGCTTAAATTATGTTTAGTTTTCCTTCAATTTTTCCGTTATTGGAGGCAGGTCTCTATGGCAGTTTATTTATTTTTGTAATAGAGATAATATCAGATAATACAATCCGCTTACTTCTGTGATTTTGATAAAGTTATGGACAGTGATTGTATCCAGCCATTTACTCTGAAGCAAATTCAAAGGGCAGAGAACTGTTACTGCAGTTTAGAAAGAACAAAATAACAAAACCAACCAACCAACCAAACAAGCAAAATGGCTTTGAATCCATCCACTATTACTACCTTTGTTTGTCTAGGAAAATTATTCTCCGATTATCCACTTAGTCATGTATTAATGGAAAGATATTTTCTATCACAACATGCTAGTTCTTTTTCTTACCCCTTTGCTGTGGATATATTTTTGGAAGACAGTGAGAAATGGATCAACAGCTTTCCTAGTGAAAAACAGGATTTTATTTCAAAATACTTCTAGAAATTTCTCAGGAAGTAGGTACTTAATTGATCCAAGCCTTTCTAATCAGACCTGGCTGAGAACATGTAAAACAATTACTTTTCTAAAAATTCTTTTTTCTTCATCTCCATATTATTATTATTATTATTTAGACAAGAAGAGTTAAGTACTCCAAGGCATAATGCTGCCTGATCAATGTGGTTTTAGATACCTAGGAATCCTATGTAATGTAAGGGGCAGACGGACCAGAGTGGCCTTCTCAGGTTGAGCAATGGTGAAAGTGTTCTTTGTAGAGCACCAAACAATCCCAGGAGGCCTGTGAGCATTTCCTTCAGAATCCTTGAGCCACAGAGTGTGGGTTAAACTTCTCAGGGATTCGCGGTCACAAAGTAAAGGAAGCTGTAATTAATCTGCCTCTCATAACTCTAGCAGGAAAATTAGTTATATATCTTTTTAGTTTGGACTAATATAAATAAAGTCTACACTTTCCAAGAAAGGAACAATTTCATATATAAGGTAAGTATGCAGCAGGACCTTGGGACATATCATAAAGAGACTCCATGAATTATACATCCTCTTATGTTTCTCAGCTACCAAGGCTGGTATGCTATTAAGTCTTTACTACATATAAAATGTTTAAAGAAAACTATTTAAAATATCCCTCCCTTTTTCTCAAATTAACCAGAAAAGTAAAGATAAAAAACAAAAGCAATGAATATTCATTTTGGCAAGTAGTAAGTGCAAGGCCTTATGCTAGGATGTGTTTTACATATGTTCTCATTGGGCCTCCGCAGAGGACAGGAAAACAAAGGAGGAAAAGAAGTTGGTGAGACACAGAGATGAATCTAAAATGAAACTTGATGAATCAGATGCCCAACAAGTCAAAATCCTCTGACTGAAGGGTTTCCTTGGTCTTAAAATTTTTCTAAGTGACACAATCAGCAAATGTACCCAGACCTCTGAGAAGAGTGGTGGATATTATTGTTAACATTTAGGAGGGGAAAACACAGCGCCCTCCTTGGAAGCTTGAAATATTGGGAGGCTGGCATAAATATTCATGAGAGAATTGTAAAATAATAGAATTCTATGTAATCAAGTGGTAAATTGTGTAATATAGTATGAGAGGGCTTTCGGCTTTGGGTGAAGAGAGATCACTGAGGCCTTATAGTGTGAAAAAGATGATTTGAAATAGGAGGAGATACTTGGATAGTTTGGCGACAATGGCTGAAAGGCTTTTACTGCAGAGAGTAGAGAAGTATTAAGAAAAAAAGACAGAGATCCCAATGTCTCTGTTGCAACTGATAGGTAATCCTTAGCTTCAAGAAAGTCCTTGTGTATTGGCACATAGAGCTCAGACTCTTAACACTGAGCACATGTAGCTTTGTTGAACATAAAAAATATGAAATTGTAAAGAAGTACATCAAATGCATATAATTTTAAGAATATGGATGGCTACTGTGAATTCCTGAATTATGTTCAGTATACAATTTTTTTTCATAAATGACTTCACCCCATAAGAGGTATTCTTAGTGGATTTTAGTTTAATAATATAACAATAAGGAGCGTGTATTTTGAGTGTATTTTTGTGGGCAATAAATGGTGAAACCTTTCCAAGATGAATCTGTTGTCATGGCTTCCTTTTCCCACTGCTATTCTCCCTGGTTTATTTCCCTTTTTATTGCCCATTGCTTTTAGAAGGAATAAATATTAATGAGTTCCACAATGTAGTTTGTACTCCTCTGTTAACATTGGTGAGAGTAGCTACTCCCTATTGAGCAATCATCAGCAAGGCAGGGAACAGTCAGCCACAAACCATTTCTTTTACATTCTTAGAGAGCAGGACTGTGCTTCTGAAACAAACAAAAAAATGCTATTCATTCACCAGCGCGCATCCCTGAGTGCGCATTTCAAAATTCCTTCTGTGCTATCATTCATCTACAGTGGACTCAGAGAAATAAGTGCTTAAGGGTTACAAAAAGCACATGTACTACAGTCACTTGACAGTGTCAGGTTACGTGACATTTTATCCACCATCTTTCTTTCATTAATGGAAGGTCCTTCACGAACAGCCATGGCTTCGTTCCATCTGGAGTTACAGGTATGAAGGAAGATGAAACAGTATCTGGGAGCATTACGTGTTCTTCTTCTCCAATTTCCTAGCTTAACAACTAGCAAGGTTTAGTGGTTTTCTAAAGATTTGCCGCTCAGGAAGCTAAAACTAGGCTTGATGAGTGAAAATAAGACCGGTGTTAGAATTCAAAGTTCTACTTCTCTTAGAATTCCAAGTTCTATTTCCCTTCTGAGGCATACAGTGACTTCTCCCAGACATCCCATCCTCCCCAGGCTGACCTCCAGAACTGTGGAAAACCTGTTTTCTGAACATGCATGCCTTGGTTTCTGTGTGTCATCTTAAGGCAGTGATTCTCTTTGGATTTTTGGATTTTTCTTTTTTTTGGATTTTTCTTTTTTTTGGATTTTTCTTTTTTAAAGACCAAAAATCTATCTTAGGATTTGGGACAGATTTATGGAGAAGCCCCAGAAGCTTAAGGTTTGGGGTTCTTCTCATGCACAGTCCCTTTCTGAGAAGACTCTGGCAGAGATCTTAGTGATTTTGTATTTGGAATTCTGCTTTTAAAAATAACAACAACAACAACAACAACAATAATAAGTGTCCCTTAAATTGTATAAGCTTTGAGCCTTAGAAAACCTGGAACTTCCCTACGCCTGTCCCAGTCTCTCCCACAGTTTTGGGAAGGCTTCTAAATAAAGCGTTCTCAAGCGCTTTGTGGTAAAATCAACTCCTGATTATAATCACAATGGTGTTTATAAAAAAGACAGAGATTCCTAAACCCATTCCAGACTTAACGGAATCACAATCTCAGTGGATAACATCTGGGAATTTTTGCATTTTCTTAAAGCATCCAGGTGATACTTAAACTACATTCTGAGGATATATACTTTTCAGAAAAATAATTCACCCAGGGCGCCTGGGTGGCTCAGTGGGTTAAGCCTCTGCCTTCGGCTCAGGTCATGATCTCAGGGTCCTGGGATCGAGGCCCACATAGGGCTCTCTGCTCAGCGGGGAGCCTGCTTTCTCCTCTCTCTCTCTATGCCTGCCTCTCTGCATACTTGTGATCTCTGTTTCAAATAAATAAAAAAATCTTAAAAAAAAAATAATTCACCCAGTAAATAGGGTGAAGGTTCTTTACTAAGGATGAACCATAGCTGTAGTGTTCTTTAAATGAAGAATCTCAAACTGTGGGGTCTCTTCATGTCAGCCTAGCGAAGGGTCAGTTCTGAAACCCCAGGAAACAAAACTATAGTTACAAGGTTACGATTAGGCTCTAGGTGCCCTGAAGACAGGGATCAAGTCTGCTTGTTTCAAACATTCTGTCTTCAACATCTAAATCCGGGATGAGACTTAATAATTGTTCAGTAAGTATTTACTGTGTGAATGAAGGACTATAAAGTGAGATATCCAAACTTGCAGCACTTCATCAGTCAGATGGGGATTGATGCTGAGAAGAGTAACACTTTGAGAATGGACACAGAATGAGTTTCATATTAAGTCCCTGATTCCAACTGTTTGTTTCCCACATTAAGCATTTAATCTTTGCAGCAACCAAATAATTAACATAGTGTCTTAATAAATTCAATCAATATTGTTGCTATTATCACCATCGTTATTTCTATTGTTTTCTTGTGGACTCAACACTTGGGACTTAAGATTAGGTATTTTAACGATTTCATTAGACTTCATGCTGCTGGAGAAATTCCATTGTTTCTGGCCTATTAACCTCTCTTTGTGTCATAAAAACTATTTTCCAATGTTTTATCCTCGTTAGCATAATAGTACTCACATATTTTATCAGCATACCATCTATGACTTCGTTCAAGACACCAACATAGGTAATAAATTTTATCCTTTCTAGGTAATAATTCCTGATATGATTGTCTTTGCCTAGGTAATAATGTCCATGTCATGTATCTTTCCCATTAGCAAACTGGGAAAAATGAATGACAGAAAGGGAGAAAGGTTTGAAACATGAAATTTTAGGTGTTTCTCTCCTTCAGTTTTCTGAATAATAAAATTATCCATTTAATTGATAAAACATTTAATCTTCTGAAGAGTTTTGATTCTGCATACCTACATAATTTAAGCCAATCTTACATTATTTCCTCGAGAAAATAAAAATTTCTACTGTACTTTGTATGTACAGATTGCATTATTGCCTGGGAAATACATCATGTGCAGTCTGTGTGTTTACGTATTTGCCAACAATGGTGAATGTGTGGACTGATTAATCCACACTCTTTTTTTTTTTTTTAAAGATTTTATTTATTTATTTGACAGAGAGATCACAAGCAGGCAGAGAGGCAGGCAGAGAGAGGAGGAAGCAGGCTCCCTGCTGAGCAGAGAGCCCCATGCGGGGCTCGATCCCAGGACTCCGAGATCATGACCTGAGCCGAAGGCAGCGGCTTAACCCACTGAGCCACCCAGGAGCCCCGATTAATCCACACTCTTAATTTGATCACTGTGAACACTTTATAATTCAGTTGGTTGGTCTCATAGATGCAGTAATAATTAAAACAAAATAATTTTCTGTAATAACCTCTGCTGTGACATATAAAAGTCATATTTCTAGATTTTTTTTTCTCTTTATTTGGTCTTAATTAGATCATCTCTGTAAGAAAAAAAATGAGTTTTCTCTTATTTAACATCTTATTCTCATTGAGTTGACTGAACTTTACTTAGTCCTGTTTATTTCCTTTGTTGGACTGAAGAGTGTATATATAGATATATATTTATATATCTATATATATCTATCTTATATGATTATGTAATTATAATATTAATAATTATATTTCTACTTTGATCATTATTCTTACATTTTTAAAATACATACTGACTTAATAAAATATAAGGGTGCTCAATATCTCCCCCAAAATATACTCCTTATCATTTCCTTCTGTCATAGATTACCAGAGTGTTTTAGTCATGTATTCATACAACGTCATCGTATCTAGACTTACTTAGATCACCCAAATGGTTATCAAATTCTTTGTGCATCTTGAATTCTTCTGTTTCTGGTTTTAATTTCCTTCATCTCAAACATTATCATTTAGGAGCTCTTTCAGTGAGAGCTTAATAGAGGTAAAACCCTTTCACTTTGTCCATAGTTTTTAATGGTAGGTAGCCGGATAAATAAATAAATCCAAGTTGACATTTATTTTCCTCTCAGCACTTTCAACATACCATTGTTGTTATTCTGCTTTTTTTGCAGCTTTTGAGAATTTCACTATAAATTTGTTAATTCCTTTTTAGTTAATTTGTGCCTTTTCTTTATTCCTTTTACTTTGTCCTTATATAGCTGATGAACTGAAATCTCACTCACTATATCAAAGCATGTATATATTATCATACTGCTTGGAAATTCTTGATTTTGTACATTCTTATCTTTCATCAAATCTACAAAATTCTCTCATCTTTTTCATACATTCTCTTATTCTGAACCTTCTTGTTTAATTCTGCATGACTTACTTCACTTTTATTCTTAACTCCTATTTTCAATGTTGCATTTTGAATAATTTCCTTACATTTGTCTTGAGCTTATTAATAACTGTTAAACTCAGTCTGTCTCATCAACCCATTTATTTATTTCCAATAAAAGCACTTTTCAGTTCTAGAACTTCTTTTACTTTCTTTCTTTTTTAAAAATCTGGTCTTTTTTTATTGTGACTCATTATATTTAATGTTTTAATTTTTCGCTTTACATCTTTAGTAAGTTCTAGCACATATCTTTATGGTCTCTAACTGCTATTTCCAATATTTCCAACACTGCAAGTCTCATCTTAATGTTTGTTAGGTATTTTAAACCCTGTATAAAATGGATTATTATTCCTCATGTAGTCTGCAGTTTTGATGGTACAGTTTATCTGGGGAAATGCTGTGGCTTAGGTTAAGGTATTCCCATCTTCAGAGTTTTGGCTTTTCCTTATGTCAGGCAATCTGGAGTACCATTGGCCTGATGCCATTTCTTATACTAATTTCTCAGCTTTGTGGTCTTTGGACTCATGGAAGTACCATAAATTTGAAACGTAACTAATTAGTGGTGAGTCCAACCCCATAGTTGGAATTCTTAGGAGAGGTTTGTTCACACTGAGGTTGAGACTGACCTGCTTCCTTGCCCTTTTCCTCTATAAGTAAACTGAGTTTCTCTACTCATTTGCTGGTACAATAACCCTTTCAGGTTGATGAAATAAAGCAGTACTTCTGCTTGTTCACTTTTTTTGGGGGGTGGGGGCTCTAAGTTTTATGTCATACCCCTTATCTGCGTCATCCCCCCAAAATCCCTGTAATGGGTAACCCTCCCCCTGTACGTACCGTTACTGCCTGAGGGCGACCATGGAAAGCCCAACCTTCTTGATTTGTTTTGAGAAATCACTTGGTTAATCAAGACCTCAGTTCTGCACTTAAAAGCATTTAAACTAATACTGTATCCTGTTTTGTAAGGAAAGGTTTTCAGCTATTCTAATCTGCCATATTACTGGAAATGGAACAGAGGAGTCATTTAATAGGTATTTTTAGGCAAATAAAGTTAAATAATGCACCAGGCAGAAATGAAAACGAGGTCTCCTGATTATCTGTCTAGGGTTCTTTTGAAAATAGCCTTAAGATGAAAATTCACCAAAAGAGGTTTTTAAGCTGTTATGTAACTAGAAACGAGAAATAAGATATATAAAACATGTTCTCTTAACTGAATGGCCAAATCGAGGCACAGTGCCTGAATTTTGACTTTCCTCATTTGCTCCAAAAACTAGATCATGTTTCCTGTATTCACAGTCAGAAGTGTGAGTAACTGTTTATTCAGGAATGAAGGGTCTGCTTGAATATAACCCCTTGCTGAAATCAAGAATTTTTTAAGTGCATTTGAAATGTTCAAAAATAATTTTTAGACAAATTTTGAAAAATTATAGCATTTTACAAAGGGGAGAGTAAACATGTCAAACACCAAATGTTTATTAAATGTCAACTAAGTCAAAGGTATTCTAAGACCTTTTTCACGCCTGCATGATTTCCAAGCTGTCTCACTTTATATATATATATATATATATACACATGTGTGTATATATATATATATATATATATATATATATATTCTTTTGATTGCTTTTTTGGTTGAGTACTTCTTGATATCTCGTTAGTAAGCTCTTCCTCTACTAAAAATTCTAAGTTACCTTGAGGGTAGACCACTGACCAGCGTAATCTAATTCCCAGCATGTTAAGTTTTTATGAGCTTCTTTCTCAGCAGCTGACACCTCTTGTCATCTTACTTTCTATTTTGTAATCTACTCATCACAAATTTGATAGACTTAACAGTCTTTCTCTCCCACAAAATATCCTGAGAAGTAATTTCCAAGAAATATCTGACTTTTTCAGGGATATCCTATGTTTTCATTATTCTGTAATTGTATCACAGTGCTTTTTACATCCGACTGCATCCTTGTAGACTGTCTCCAAAAGGCAGCCGTGGTATGATTTAGTTCCTTTTTCATTTACCTTATTAAAATTAGTAGAGCACAAAGTGGTGTACTTAGAAATATGATGTGAAAAGTGTTCCTACTCTCATTAATTCATCTCAACAGAAGTGTTCATAACCAAATGTTATATATCTGTATATATAATTATGTTATCCTACTGACATTTTTAAGCCAGCAAATTTTAAAATCTTTTTATGTTTTTCTAAAATTTACATCTATGTAATGATACTGTAGAAAGTCAAGAAAAAAAAAAGCACTTTCATCTCAAAATGTATCTTCGAGGGACGCCTGGGTGGCTCAGTTGGCTAAGCCGCTGCCTTCGGCTCAGGTCATGATCCTGGGGTTCTGGGATCGAGTCCCGCATCAGGCTCCTTGCTCCGCAGGGAGCCTGCTTCCTCCTCTCTCTCTGCCTGCCTCTCTGCCTGCTTGTGTGTACTCTCTCTCTCTGACAAATAAATAAAATCTTTAAAAAAAAAAAAAATGTATCTTCGATACATTTCTAGAAAAGTAGAAAGTGAAAGTAAACTTCTATCTTTCCTGGATGGTTTAAGAATTATCTCAGGAAATGTACAGAGAATCTTTGATATGCATTTCTGATTTAAATAGCATGTAAAATGTTCTCACCTACCTGTTATTTCAAAAGTGATGGATAGGAAAGGTGCAGCACTAGACTTCGACGTACTCTGATATTTACTTTCTGAAATAACTGGGAAACAGCACCATAAGCATAGCCTTTTTTTCTTCCCCCCAAATAGCTTTGACTAAAGTGGGCTAGTTCATGGAAACTATAGATAAACGACTGTAATTATAAATAATTTGCATTCCATTTAGAGATGGTGACTATTTTATTTCCCTGTTTCTTGGCAGAACATGTGAAAATAAGAATTCTTTATTCATCTCTTGCTCTATCCATTCACAGTTCAACCATCCTTCCTTCCAACCATCTTTCCACTGATCCTCCACACTTCCCACTGGTTTATTTTATGTCATCATATAGCCTCACTATCCAGGCTGTTTTTCTTAATAACCTCAAATTCCACACACCTTATCCAGATTTCAGTGTGGATTTTTTGATACATTTTCTACAAAAGAATGTTCCAAATTTTCCTAAAATACATATCACGGAAAGTTTCATGGTGCTTTATAACCAATGCTCTCGGTTCCCCTCATTTAGAAACATGTTCAATCTGTATCAAAAGAAAGAATTTCTTGAATTACCATAGCTAAAATCTACTTTCATTTCACTTTGAGCTCTTTCAACAATCAATTCATATTCATGCATCCAATGATCAGCAACATTTTCATCAGCTTTCTAGCTATTGCTAACCTCCCCAGGGGCAAGGCTTCTTCCTGTCATATTCTGATAAGGGTAGCTTTCATGCCATCATAAACTGAACATTCTTCAGTCTGCTGGAATTCTGATCAGCCAGCTGAACAGAAATTGTCCAGGGTCTTACTACTAACTCCTCTCAGTAGAAACTTGTCAAATTTTTCTTCTAAAGAAGTGGGAATTTTGCTCACCTGAATATTGTAGGGCAAAGTTTGTCAGGATTGGAAGGGATACCTATGGCCTGCAGCAGTCCATGAGTAAAATGTGGATACTCTCCAATATCAAGTAGATACATTTTTCCTATTGTCAATAGACACAATCACCAATTTATTGAATATTCCAATGATATAATTCAACTGACAGAGGTAAGATACTAGGTTGTAAATATAATACATTATACTTTGTGACTACTTTAATAATACATATTTTGATTTTCTGGAAATTAAATATATTAGCTCCAGGGGGGAGAATTTTTATGGTGTGGTTTGACTCTATGAAGAGTAGTGAATACACCAATGAATAAAGTGATTTAAGATGGCCCTGTCCTTGTACTAAGGTGGTCACTACCATTCTTCTGTGTAATGTGATGTGCCAAGACAATAAAGGAATTTTATGGGAACTTCCTATCACTTGTTTTCAGTATTTCTGTATCAGGAAATTTTATTTTGAGTTAAAGTATTTTATTTTGGGTTAAGGTATTTTTTAATAGCTTGGTTACACGTGAAAACAAGACATTTATTCATGGAACACATAGTGAGAATCTACAAAAGCAACAGCATAGACTTTGTTCTTCTTATTAACAACAATATGAATTGTTCTTGGGGTAGGCTGTTCATGGTTACACAATCAGGATTACTTGAGATCAGTACCTTCTTATTAGGATTGATTGAAGAAGTTATTTTGAGAACTTTTCCTCTCTTTATAAAGTAAGCTTTCATTCTTTCCATTTTACTGAAGGAAAACAGAATGTGCACAATCCCCACAGCCCACAGCCTAATTATTCTCCATTCACACAAATTTATAGTCTTTACATGTCACCCTTGGGATCCTGGCATATTGAATAATATTCCTGTTGGGAAATGTTAAGTGCTTCTGGAAGGAAGTTCATATAGCCTCAGTTCTGACCAAAAAAAAAAAAAAAAAAAAAAAAAAAAGGCTGCAACTTTTAAGGAGAATTAACTGTTTTTACAAAGACTACATGGATCTTACTAGTACTCTTGCTTTTATTTGAAATGAAAGGACATAAATTCCTATATACTTATTGGTTAACATTAATTTTTGCCATATCAATTATTTCCATATCCATGGATTTTGTTTTGGCATTTGCTTTAGTCCAAGAGACACAACTTAACAATGATACTCTTTTTGTTTTCCTTTTACACTGTGACCTTTATTTTTGGTGCTCTTCCATGCTTTGACAGTGATAGGGAGATTCTGTGGCAAAATGATTAAAAAAGAAATACCCAGTTGCAATTCAGAATTCTGAAGGATCTTTTGAAAGTAATAACCCACAGGACATAATTGACATTCAGAAACTAAAATCTGATCTACGTCTAGCAATGAAATTATACTACTCTGAAAGGACTGCTATAATAAATCCACGTAAGAGTGTTAAAAATGTAGCCATTAATATGGCCAAGAAAATATTAATGTACTAACATTACATGTTTTATGCTACTTCCTTACAACCTCAAGATACATTAGTAGTAAAATGTATCCTGAGGCTAGATTCCTAAATGAGTTGACATGCTATGCAAAGTTAACACCTACAAAACAATTAAATTTTGCAAGTTGCAAATGCAGAACTTCAGTGTCTGTTTCTATGAACTGCTGGTCACTGGTACTGCTCATTTTGGGGGGAGGCAGAGGAGTCATCTCCTATTTTTTTGAAACACTTTTTGAAACACCCATTTCTCTTGGTTCTTTCCCTTCTCTTCTGGTCCTCCATCATATTGCGTCTCTGAATATTCTCATTTTGGGGGTCTTTATTCTTATTTTTTTTCCTTTACCAACAAACATATCTGCTGGGAAATATTACTCCATCCTATTTACAACTTGCCAAATACAACATTCTCATCTTTCTTAGCAAAACTTCTCTTTTGTTTTTGCTTTTCCTTAACAGTGTGCTCTCTCGCTCTCTCTCTCTCTCTCTCTCTCTCTATATATATATATATATTTGTATTTTTAAAGATTTTATTTACTTATTTGACAGAGAGAGATGCAGCGAGAAAGGGAACACAAGCAGGGGGAAAAGAAGAAGCAGGCTTCCCACTGAGCAGGGAGCCTGATGTGGGGCTCAATCCCAGGACCCTTGGATCATGACTTGAGCTGAAGGCAGACACTTAACGAATGTGCCACCCAGGAGCCCCTAATGGTGTGCTTTAATACATGCTGTCTCCTCTGCCTGTAATAAACTTCCTCTTGCATTCCTGACCCACTTACTGTATGGAATGTGTGTGTTATCACTCAGCTGTAGGCCACTTCCTCTCTGTTTCTGTTTCTATGATACCCCTACTGCTATTCTAAAACTCAAGTTATAATGCATTTCATATTGTATTATATTTGTTTATGTGTCCTCATGCTAACCAGGAGCACTTTCTTGACACAGAATTTGTACTGATATTTCCATCCTCACTACCTTACACAATTTTTGGAACTCTTCTGGCAACTAATAGATATTTATTAAACTGTCTAATGATAAAAACCCTGCTATCCTTCAAATCAAGGGAAGGTAAGAAGGTATGCTTCTAACATTGTTTAAAAATATTCTTATTTGTGGGCACTTAAGAGTAACTAACTGAAAACAAACTTGATCCAATAATGATTAGAATTTTAGAGTAATATTAATTAATACTAATACATACTTTAAGCATGGGCTATGTTGCACTCACTTATCCTTGGCACACTTACCAAGTCTGGTCCTCACATTGAGATTCAGACCAAAAAAATGTCTAGGATATGTCTGCCAGGTCAGAGGGTTTAAACAGAGGGTTTTAAAAAAATGTCATGCCTTTCAGTTATTTTTTTTTTTACTGTAGTTGTACACTGCACTCATTCCATATTTATTTCATTTAAATTCACATTGAAAATTTCACTCAATACCATCATTATTTTTTCAATATATTTATCTTTCAACCATATTACAAACAGCAAAAGGGGCTGTTCTTTCACAAGCAGGTTTTATACCACATTCAAGGAAATTCTGGACTTTAGAATATATATGAGCATTCTATGTGTATATTTACATTTTGTTCTATTTTTATAATTAATTACTCCTGCTAAATTTTGACTCAGAGCTTGCAGTAAGAAAATTTAGAGACTTGTCAGTAAATTAGAATTGACCAGAGACAGAATTGAATTTTTTTTTAAATGAAAATTTAAATTAGCGTTCACCATAGTGGATATTAACCATGATGTGACTAGAATCGTGACTATTCACGTTCCAAATATCTATAAGTATATCCATATCTATATCTATATCTATATCCATATCTATATCTATCTTCCTGCAAGGTGATTCCATGCTCAATCTCCATGCGTAAGTCCTTAAGAAGAAGAAGACAGGTTACCTTCTTTGTCCTTGTGGGTGTTTAAGTGTGAGAGGAGGTCTTCATTGGCCTGCACGCAGTATACCTCTCGTGTCTGGACCCCTCCCCCACAGAGGGCTGTGTGGTTGCCCCGCCTCTTGTCCTGCTGACTGAGCAAAGGATCCACACGGCACTCGGTCCACTCTGTAGTTCTCCAGCCGTACCTAAAAAAAGTAAAAGCTGGCAGTGGCAACCATGTTTACTGAGTAAAACTTTGCTCTGCTCTTCCAATTTTTTTTTTTTTCTGAAAAAGATTAATCTGAAAAACACTTTCCTCTCGAATCAACCACAGGCTACTACATCTGTAATGCGGACTCAGTTTCAATTTCCTCTCTTACATCCTCAGCAGTGCTCCACTTAAAGAGGGGTTAAATTTAGGATGATCCTGTTTTAATTGCAATTACTGGAAGTTACTTATAAATATTTTATGAAAAGAGAGCATCATGCTGAAAACATAAAATTTTATGTTCAATTAAGCTGAACTCGGGCTTGCCCTTTCTGGATGCTTATAAACAAAGGAGGAGTGACTCTGGGAATGGAAAACATTCTAAATGACGACCAACCCAAACATTTGTTTTGCCTTTAATAAAATGCATGAAAATTGCTACTTCGTACTGGATCAAAATTATAATTGTGTGTTAGGATTAAAAAATATAACAATTCCGAGTTTTCTCCTTATTGTCAAGAATGAATGTTTTTCTGTAGCACTGAGAATCCCTGATGAGTGCCTGATGAATGTTGAAAAGAGCTGACGTTTCTAATCAGCGGAACACAGGAAAGACGATCTGTGGTTCTAAATTAAAGCTCCAATCAACATTATGATGTGAAAGAAATGTCGGGGGCTTGTCAGCCCAACGCGTGCTTTAAGGAGATAGCCAGGAACTATTTCCTGATGCCACTAAAGATAGAGAGTGATGGCATTTCTCCACCTCGAGGAAAATGGATATTCTAAAAGCACAAAGAAAATGGCTCATGTAGCACTTTGTGTCACTCTACCTAAGATGCTTCTTCAGTAATCAAATTAACAGCCAACACAGGTACAAATGGAGGTGCTAATGTTCTTCTCAATTAGACAAAAGAGTTAAATGGGCCTTCAGATGTCCAACCTAGGTGCTTTGCTTTGTCAATGGTGAAGTTTCCTGACAGTCAACCTGACCTTCACATCCATTCTTTCATTTTTATAAGTGGCTGAACACAGGTGCAGGACTAGGGCATCAAGGAACAACACTCCCGACATTACGTTTCTAAAGAAGTGGAGCATGAATGTAAATTAAAAAAAAAAAAAAAAGAAAGAAAGAAAAGAAAACACGGATAATTAATGTCTTGAGTAAGACGGTGGGGTGGGGGGTGACAAGGAATGTCAAACCAAATAAATTATTTATAAGGTGACTAAAAATAAAAATTTTACTTTTTATAGAATGGAGTCTGAATGTAGGCCATCCTAGGATTACAATTCTCCTGATGTAAATTGGTCACGTATGCTAAAAAAAATGCTACCCTCCAAAAAGGGAGAGAAGAAAGAGATTCAGAATATATATTTATTTTGTCAGTGGTGTTCAAATATCTGAGAGGATAAAGAATAAAACACCTAACTTGAATCAAAAAAGGAAGAAACTCATAGGAGATAAAACCCAGGAGATCATGACAACTTCCTCAAGCCTATTACATAGAGAAGAACACAGGGTCAGTGGGATAAGCAGAGAAGTTTGGAAGGGAACTCCCTGCAGTTTTCAGCCCCTTGTTATATCAGGAGAGAACAGATGATTCCAAAGTGCTGCATAACTGAAGGTCTCATGTAAATCATCATCTTTGCTATTACTTGTTATTATTGTTTGAAGTGGTAGTAGTAGGATTAATTTTCCTCCTCATTGGCTCGTGAAGTTTGCAGTGTATACAAGTTCTTTAAATGTTTGGAATATTCCAGAAAAGCTCTCAATGAAGCTTGTGCATATCTCTGAGAAACCAAGATTCTTTAAGTTGTTTTATAAATATTCTATACTCAGACTAGGCTCAAATGTATTTATTGCCAAGATAATTCACAGTAACGTCTTGGAAATATTTTTTAAGGATAAGAAGAATAGGATACACAGCTAAATGTTTCAGAATTGGCCTTATTTCATCGGAATTCAATAAACATTTATTGGGCACTTGCTGTGCGCCAGGCCCTGTGATATATGCTGGTGAAAACAAAACAAAACAAAACAAAACAAAACAAAACGAAGTTAATAAGCACAATCCTGTCCTCATGTAGCTTAAAGGCTCATTATTGTGGTGTAGTATTTTACCCTATTCAATAGAATTGTTATCTGTAGTCCTGAATTTTAATAGGCCTTGCTTAATAAGCAACAGGAACCTACAGTTTGAAAGTTTATTTTATGTTATAGAATGGGGGTTGACAAACTATGACCCAAGGACCAAATTCAACCTGTCCACTGTTTTTATGAATAATGGCTCATTGGAACAGATCCACTCATTCGTTTATATATGATCTCTGGCTCCAAAAGTATTGTTGAGTCACTGCCACAGAGACACCTGTTCCGCCCAAAGCCCAACATCTTATCTTCCCCTTTACGGAATAAAGTTATCAATCCCTATTACAGAAATATGTCAACAGAGAATTGCTGCTAAAAATCTAGACTTCAGAGAGATTTGGAAATATAAGTCGCTAAAGACACGTTTATTCTGTAAAACCAGAATTCTATAAGGACAGTGCCTGTAAAAACAGTATTTTATTTTCTCCCACTTAGAATCTGTAAAATCCCTATTTCTCAACATACTATTCATTTAGTGTCAGCTGGGTAAGCAAATGTGGGGAGACACGCAGTTTGGGGAGACGTCACAGCAAAGGAAGCCGCAGTCCTTATGTACTCACGTGGCACACGGGACAACTGCATCTCCTTGAGACGCACATGGCTCTTTTTCTTCAAGTTCTGGACACTCTTTCTCGCTGCCAACAGGAAACTGCCTAATGATCCGCGTCCTGACACGAGTGCCTTTGGGGGATGCCGTGTCATAGCACGTTTTTGAGCAGGGACTCCATTCTGACCACTCTGACACCTGGCACTCTTTGGTGATCACACAGGACTGGAAGGTCACTGGCAGTTTCTCTTGCCGGCAGAAGCTGCAAAAGAACATTGGTATTCTCATCACAGACTAATAAGCAGTTATGAACTTTGTCTTCTATGCTCTAGAGTAAAATAAGCTTGGACATTTTTATTTCTACTTGGAGATACAATTCCAATTTCATTGAAAATATATCAACATTTATGATGTGTAAAAGCAGCTAGACTCAAAGCTAACATTTGCATTTCCTCCTATTTTGCAAGAGTTGTTAAACTATTCATAGGAAATAGAAAATAAAGGGATGAAGCAAAATTAACTGAAACTAAGTTCACCATATTGTTCATTTCACTCATTCCATATTTGTTTTAATTCAGAAAATGTGAAACCAAGAGCCGTTAACATGTACTTTTCATTGTTGAGTGATTTAAATAAACATGCCTGGCTAACTTAATACAATACTGTTTTAAATAGAAAATATAAGTTTAACATTATTTTTAATACCATTTGAAACTTCAGCTGCCACTTACTATGATAATGTATGCTTATTCAAATAGATCAACTTTTCTAGTTCACCCTTTAATATACAATATACATATAGGTATCTCAAATACATCAGAGACATTAGAAATATGTCTATTCATGATTAAAAGAATACCCTCTCAGTAATAGATCTCCCACATTTACTTATCAGTAAAATATTTATGTTCAAAATTTTATCTCTCTACTCCTACTTGAATTAGAGGGATGTTGAATTCTAAACTGAAACATGTATATATATATGAAGATGATGTTATGAATGTCAATGACTATGGGCATATGCACTTTGAGTGGTTTTCCTGGAATGGGATGGCCTTGTGTTGATACTCAGTTGAACTCCTGCCCATTCTGAATAACCAATAGTACATGTTTACAAGACACAGGCAGCCTGTCGCCATGATAGAGCCATCTGTTCCAGTGGGAGAAGGCACTGATAATTCTGTCTTGTCATTCAGGTGCTATATTTAACTATGGTAATTAACCATACGAGAGGCAGGTCCATTCTAATGCAACAACTCACATTCAATCTTCTTAATTCTACTGGCATGTGTAGGAAAATTGCATTCCTAGGACACAATTAGAGCTCAAAGCATCAAAGTCAATTTGTCTGAGTTGAGGGGTCTGGGAAGAAGAATCATCCAAGAATTGTGGTAAAGGGGCCCTGTGAGTCAGCCCTGTTCTTCTTAGAACGAAAGGAAGGATCAAAACCCAATTTTTACTCAAATGGCATATATTGAGCATTAATAATATATTAGGTACAACACTAACTACAGAGCAAAACTTCCTCTGTAATGAGTAAGTTTTCATTCTAACACTTATGAGTTCATTCACAAAAATCAGGAAAAATAATGACCAAATCATTAACTCCACAGTGGCTCTCTTTACAAAATTTTCCATATTTAATTTCCTCTTAGATTCATTTCTTATCTTTCACGAGACTGTCTTCATATAAACATGCATACATTATCCTCTGTGTAATACTTCCTAAGTTCATGTTCCAAGTACAGGCAGAGGAATTGGCAATTCCTTTTCATCTTTTGTAGAGAATGTGACTATCACGTTACCTCTAGCTAATTACCTCTAGTTAGTTACCCTGGATATCTGATAAAAGTCGGAAAGTCAACTGTTTTACTATATCGTACTGTGAAAAAATGGCCCCTTTGGATATACTCCGCCTGCACTGGGGAAGCTACAAATACCTGGTAAACAGCCACATCTTTGGGCTTCCCTGAATGTGGCAACTTATGGGGCTTGTTCTTATAGGGACCTTGCAGGCTGTGACCATAGGTTGCTTCAAGAGATACCAGTTTCTGTGGACCATGAGATTTTTAAGTCAGGGCAGCTTTTAGGTCTGTCTGATGTAGAACTTTTCTTCCAGTTGAACTGTGCTGCATGGATTTCTATGAGGGTTCCTACCAGAAAATGAACATCTGAAAATACTATCATGCCAAGTTCCTATTCTATATACTTCTAGGCAGACTTGATGCCAAATGTGGCCTAGGCTAGTCATGTGTGTCTTGTGTAAATGCAACTAGGTTTAAAATCTCATTTGAGACCCCCAATAATCCTTTTATATATGTGCCATTATTATTTCCATTTTATAGGGAAGGAGTCTCCAAAAGGTTAGGGAACATGTTCAAGATCATATAGCTAAGTAGTACTAGATTGGAATTTGAACTTGGATTTTTAAAAATCAGAGCCCATTTTCTCAACCAGTCTTCCCTACTTGTCAGAATTTAAAGCATAAATCTTGGTATGTTAGGACAAATTCTTTAGCTGAGGCCAAAGCCAAAGTTACTGGCTAATTGTCAATCTACTAGTATTGTTATTTCACTGCCCCAGGATTTGTACCATCCATGCACTTTCAAATGGGCTGCTTGTCCTAAGGAGGAATTAGTGATTATGGAAAAGACAAAACAAATATATTTCCTTGATAAATGTTAATTTTCAGAGCAGGTCCTACATATGAGAATTAGTGGCATAGACACAAAAACAGTATTGTTATATTAATATGTGACATATGTATTATTTATCCATCAATCTATTTTCTTTCTTATGATTTTCCAATACCCCAACAATTATTTCAACAAATGTGTTACCTCTACTTGATATCGGGCGTTGGGTACACAAAGTCAAGAGTAGAGTAATTAGGTGGCAAGCATATAATTCTGCTGGGGGAGGCACAGAAGATTATATGAAGTAGGAGGTCACTGTGGTGAATGTTAAACAATGTACTAGAATTTGTCAGATTAAGATAAAGACAGGTTGGGGAAAACACAGATTTTTCCTTGACCTCAATGTAAGGAGTTTGTGTTGTACAGTAGAAATAGGAGTGGAACTAAAGCATAGGTCAGATCAAGGGCAATTATGTCAATCCAGAAAAGCACCTTCTGTGCAGCAAAAAGGACAAAACGATATTTGTTTCTCTCAAGACTGGGATGGAGATCTCTTGAGATGTACATGAGATCTCCCAAGATTTGTACTGAGATCCTACAAGAATTAGATGAGATACATCACAAGATGTGATGGTGAGGTAGAGGGTGGAATATTAGGACACAAGATTGGAGGCAGGGAGACTTTGACGATGGTTATTATGATGTCACTGACATAATATGATGCACATATGAATAGAAACATATTTGAATGCTTACTATGTGCCAGGCAATGCTCAAGACGAAAAGCATGAACATGAACATGAGATTAACTTCCAATGAATGTCTACTATGAGCCATGTTCTGTGTTGAGTTTTACCTAGAATATCTCATTGTAATCCTCATAACTACTCTGTAAGGTGGAAGGTCATTTATTTGTTTAAGATAAGGAAATGCAATCTAAATATCGACTCTAAGTCTAGCAAATAACAGAACTAGGATTCCAACTAAATCTTTCCGCTTACGAGGTTTATGAAGGTGCCAAGGTGATTGCAATTGGAATTAAAAGGAGTTACCAACTGTAAGAAAAGAGGAGTTAGAAACCATGCAACCTGATGGATAGTTGAAAGGGTTAAAAGAGAAGGAGGAGTCATTAAATAACTTGGACTTTTTTAACTTTGGCAATCTCGTGAGCAACACTGCATTTCTTTGAAATGGAGAGCATGGAATGAGAAGCAAGTTTCTGGCAGTTGATAAATGAATCTAACATTAATATCTTGATTTGATGTGGACATATCCATGACATATCCAACAGGCTAACGTTCAGTGGGGAGGTCCAGAATTAAAAGTCAACTTTAGTTGAAAGCTCTGGATGGCTCTTATACTTTCAATAATCATAAGCACATCAGAGTTGAAAACCAAGGCAACAGGAGCGTCTAAAGGCTCACACACTGGGGTACATTTTAGGCCTTGGTAAGCCCATTTTGTGATTGTTAGTGAGACTAAATAGGGTCACCAAATGACCCAAGGTCACTAAATTATTCAGCTGCCATCCTGTACCAGTCTCTCCTTTATTCTGGCCATGCAGAAAGTTGACTCTAAGAGCTTAGGGGAACTACACATTTTGGTTCATTATGGTTTTCTGGAGAACATGCCCCTCTCAGAAAGTCCAAAGCATGGGCTATGCCGTTGCAAGGGTGGCCTGGCAGAAGATGAGATGGTCACTGTGACAGTTTCCTTTTCCTTTACATGGTACATTCAGAATAGCCCAGATTCCCAGGACTTTAATGGAAAAACAGCTTGTCTTTGAGAATGAAGCAGATGTTACATAGTACACCTTATATCAGATAGAAAGTAATTAGATATATATTGAAAAAAAAAGAAAAAGAAAAAGAAAAAGTGGAGAGCAGAGTTCAATACCTGTCTTTAAAGAGACTTCACTAAGATACAGCAGAGCACAGATACTTTTGACAGTTACTTTTAAGCTCTGATTATCCACATCTTTAACATTTTTAATTTCAGGTCAAGATGAAAACTGATAAATTATAACTTTCATTTTCGATAATTTGAGTTATTCAAGGTACACACACAGAAAGAATGTAACTGAGTTCAAATCTCTTTCTTCCTAGAATTATTTCTGTAGTCCATTTAATGATCATCACATCTGTGAAAAAATACTTTCTTTCTAAAGGTAGTCTCATTCATCTCCTAAAATACCATTATCATTCTTTAGCTTCTTAAATAGAAACTTCTAAACACCCTCATTTTCTTGGGAGCTAGTCCCAACTTTCCTTTCTGGTAATGAAAGTTCTCCATAAGCTGTCACTTTTTCCACTGCCCTCCTTCAGCTTGTCACTTAGCCAGAATTAACTTTCGGTCCTGCTCCCCAGTAGCTGGCAGCTCTGCCCGCTCTCCTCACTGAACCTCACTGCCACCCTTCTCGTGGCTCAGTTCTTCTACTCACTTTTGTCTATATGATTTGCTATTCGGAATCCCATCTCCCATTTTCTTTGCTTCTCTGAAGCAAACTCTCTCCAAATCTTTATAGCACGTCCCTCACGCTCAGGAAGTCTCCAAATAGGGTCTGAAGCATCCCCCACCATGAACAGCACAGTGGGAAAATAGTTCCTTTTCATGGGAAACAGATAAAATTAGAGACTGAAAGCATGGCATCATAAGCTCTTAGTAAGAATATCCCTTATAAATAGGTAGGCTCAATACATTGATGAGGCAAAAAGATGGCACCTTATAACCCCCCTTTGAAGCCTCTTTGTTTAAATCCTCTTTTAATCTTCTACTCTCTCACTTTCTCTCACTCTTTTTAAAGATTTTATTCATTTATTTGAGAGAGAGAGCATGAATGGGGGAAAAAGTGGGGGAGAGGGGGAGGGAGAAGCAGACTCCCCACTGAGCAGGGAGCCTGATGCAGGGCTTGATCCTGGGACCCTGGGATCATGACCTGAGCTGAAGGCAGACGCTTAACCACTAAGCCACCCAGGCACCCCACTCTCTCCTTCTCTCCTGATAAAAACAAACAAATAAAAAACAACCTTTTTCTCCTTCTGTTCCTAATAAGGGAAAAAAACACAAGGACAGAGAAAAAAAGAAAAAGTTATAGTTGGATGTCACCATGGCACTTTGTTTCTTAATCCAGGGAAAGTAATAAAGTGGTCAGAATGGCTTCTCATCATCATGTTTCAGCCTAACATTTGCAGTCTGGGGCCCAGGAGATGGAAATTGTTTCTGAAGGCTTAGAGTAATCTAGAGTTTTGCTACTCAATGTTAGGTCTGTGGACTAACCGTTATAATTAACTGGGAGCTTATTAGATATGCGGAATCTCAGGTCCCTGGGCTGCACTCTGGAATCAGAGTCAATATTTTAACAACATTCTCTGCTATTCTATTAGCACAATAAAATGTGAGAACACTGGTCTCAAGGTAACTCCCAACCACTCCAAAAACATAAGCCACTCCATATTTATTGTTGGCAAATCTTTATTAGTATTAGTCCTTCTTAGGTAACAGAAACTGAGTAGATCACACAATAAGATATATTACCAGATAGGAGATGGTTTGTAAAGTAATTGGATAGGCTGGAGGAGAAGGCATCTATGCCAAGCCCTTCAGGACAAATTCTAGCCCTCAGAATCACATGGCTATTTCTCTAATCCAGAAAGCTGCTTTTGTGGCTTCAGGAAGCCACTTTTCTGGCACAAACTCCCCCATGAAATGGATACTTCTCTCTCTTCCTAAGGATCTCAGCTCCAATTCCAAGCCCAGCTCTAGCTCATTATTGGAATCTAAATCACATCCAGGCTCCAAGCAACTTCAAAAAATACAATATACTTTTCTGCCTCTGTAGCACAGAAAATCCTATAAGAACAGCTCTATTCAAAGATGAGGGCAACTGTCTGTCAAGGGGATGCAAGGAGCTAAGCCCAGGAGTGCAAAGTACCGAAGCATTTTTAAAACATCTTGAAGTTTGCAAGACCCAAGCACGTGATGTCTGGATGCAATTCGATGACCAGGGTATATAGCCCAGTTTTGTTAATGCAGACTTCCGCAGAGAGAAGCATATGGCATGAGTTATTTATATCCTAAACATATACAATAGAACTGTGTGATTTGATCAGTAAGAAATGAAGCAAAAACAAAAATGAAAACCAGCAACCAACATCTGATGCTTTGCTGTAGAAAGCTGGAAAAGCACCAAAATGGGGGAGTGGGATGGGATGACGGATGAGACAGCCCATGTCTGGCAGCCTCTGAACCCTGCCCAATTCCTACTTCTCCATGAGGCCTGGACAATGTGATGAGCTCATGGGACTTTTCAGAAACATAAATCATTCTGGCACTTAAGAACATATTATCTGTAAATACGATTCACAGTACTGTATCTTTTTTTAGTTCTTGTAGAATCAATCTATAAGCACTTATAAAATTTTTATTGAATTAAAGAACATGTTTTCTTCCTGTAAAGGTGCAAATGCATTAAATAACACTATTCACGTTGCAGGAGAATTTTCTATATAAAGGATTTTACCCTATAGTCTTGTAATATTAACAAGCATCTCCAAATTTTATAATATGAAAAATTACAATTTGGTGTTCACAGTAGATTCGAATGTCACTTTGTATAAAGGAAATCATATGTGTAGGCTTGTATAATGTAACAGAGTATCTTAATTTTTTTTTTAAGATTTCATTTATTTATTTGACAGAGAGAGATCACAAGCAGGCGGAGAGGCAGGCAGAGGTGGGGGAGGGGGAGCAGGTTCCCCCTGAGATCATGACCTGAGCAGAAGGCAGAGGCCCAACTCACTGAACCACCCAGGCACCCCCAGGGTATCTTAATTTTATTAGTTTGTTTTCCCCCCAAGAATTAAAGTGTTTATTCCTGTTTATTCCAGTGTTTATGCTGGCCACAAAAATATTAAGACTGATGGGGCTTAAACCACTTACAAAGTATTGCTGTAACTCTACTGAGTACCTGAGGAAAAAAGGACATGCTTTCTGAGGTAGACGCATTTCTCACATGTGCTAAGATAGCCAACTGCCAACTGACAGTCATGCCTATAGTCCCATCGTTATGCTTACATACAAACAGATTTAATCTTAAAATTATATTCAGAGATGAAGAACAGAATGTGCAGATATATTTATTTTTCCTATTAATCTATCGTTTGCTTTTTCAATGAAAAAAAAAATGAATGGACCAAGAGGAATGCCCAGTTTTTCTGGGTCCCCAGTTTGCAGCAAGACAGAAAATGATGCTGTCGCTCATAATTAAGAGACCCAAGATATTCCTGAATTGCTCCTTTCAAGTGGCCTGCCTGATCAGGTAGAGATTACTCTGCTTCACAAATTTCCCATATAGTGAAATTGCATTTTCCTGAAAGACCTCTTAGGTCTCTTTCTTCAATAAAATTCGAGACTCTTAAGTTTTCATAACTTATCCAATCTAAATTCTTACCGGCTTGTGTTTTCAGACTGAATCTTTAAAAAAAAACACTTCTCCCGTCTTTAACTATATTCAAGCTGCATTCCTTTTTTAAACACGAAACTAAATTTCCCGTAATTTACCATTTATTTATCAATCTGAATGAAGAGTTTGCAAATTTTCTGAGCTAATTTCATTCTCTCAGGGTGCCCTTTCCTTTACAGAATGCAGCAAGCTAGAAGCAATAATTCTCATGGAAGCAAAAATGCATGCACAGTCAAACCACTTTCCTTATAAAGGCAGAGGTCTTTCCCCTTGCTTTGATGTTTGAAAGTCTTTTGTTGAGCTGCTGGGGAATGTTGCCAAATGGTGTCACCTGCCAGCTGGAGTGATCGATCATATGCTCCCTATTAAAGCTGAGGGCCACGCTGCTGGTCAGCAGCTGAATGTGAGGCTGTCAGCGCAGCACGTATTTAGTGATGGGATAAACTGCTACAGCAACCAGGCCTCCCTGGAAGGGCCAGTACATATATTTTCCATCCTCTCACACAGCGAAGGCTTCCATGCAGCTGCTTCCTCATCACCCGCGCTGTTCCAGGTGGCAAACCACAGTGCCGCTTCATGGCATGATCCCAAAGCCATCGCAAGTGAAAACTCTACGTCGATGGAGGAGGCAGGGTAAGAACCATCCACCAAACTTCTAAAATGGCGTTACAGGGCAGGATTGATTTTGGCAATTCTTCTCATCAAAGTTGTTCTTTAACATGAAAGGGTATTTGCCTCTGTTTTTTAAAACTCAAACTAAACAAAAAGAGGAGGAAAACATAGCCAGGTAGGTATTTTAGGTATTATTGTGGGTTCTGCACCCAACTGCAATGTGTGGAATCGAGGGTTTCCGAGGAGTACCAATGAGCCGTTCGTTCCTGGACATGAGCAAGGCATCTGAGAATTCAGCTCCATGCCGACATTAGCTACTGGTTCAGTTGCCTGTGAATGTCCCCAGCACCTTCCCATGCCAGTTCCAAGCCCCGGTTGTCATCTGTGCTTCTGACCAACAACCTGTAGACCAGAAGTTCCCAAGAGCCACCTCTTGGGTTTGGCAGAACTTGGGAGAAACATTTTACTCCCTAGATTAACAGTTTATTATAAAAGGACAGAACTCAGGAATAGCCAGATGGGAGAGCTGCAGAGGAAAAGGCATGGAAAAGGGGTACAGAGCTTCCATGCCCCTCCTAGGCCCACCACCCTCATCCCCCCAGCAAATCCACATGTTCACCAGCCTGGAAGCTCTCCAAACCCCACCCCTTAGGGTTTTTGTGGAGATTTCGTTACATAGGTACAACTGATTAAATCACTGGCCATTAGCAATGGCCAGTGATCTAATGGCATGCCCCCTCCCCTCCTAGGAAGCAGGGAGGTGGGACTGAAAGTCCTGACCCTCTAATCACAGGGTTGGCTCCAATGGCAATCAGCCTTCTTCTCTAGGGGCTTTCCCAAAGTCACCTCATTAACATAAAAAAAGCACCTTTCTCATTCTCAATATTTATGAAATTCCAAGTGTTTTGGGATCTGTGAACCAGGAAATGCAGATGAAGAGCAAATATATATTTTTCTTATACATCACAATATTCCATATGAATTATTTGAAAGAATTATCGAGTATCAATTCAAATGTTAACTGTCATAATTTTCATGACAAATGGAAGAGAGAAATCAGGTCAAATATATCCAAGTTAAGGGGCAGAAGTTAAAGGCAAGAAAGCTTTGGGGCAGTGAAAATGACAGAAAAAAAGGCTTTTTTAAAAGATTTTATTTAATTTTTTGAGAGGTCAAGAGCATGAGTGAGAATGCACAAGCAGGGAGGAGGGGCAGAGGGAGAAGAAGAGGGAGAAGCAGACCCTCTGCTAAGCAGAGAGCCCGACAAGGACATAGGAATCAATCCAGAATCCTGGGATCATAAACTGAGCCAAAGGCAGATGCTTAAGTGAGCCACCCAGGTACCCCTGGAAAATTTTTCTATGTTGACTAAGTCACAAAAATCCCATAAACGTTCACCTAACCCGCCCAATTCTCCATTTCTCCATTGCTTCGATAATCTCGTGGTCCCAGTGATTACTGAAACTAGTATAGCACTTAATCATAAAATGTAATTCATAATTCATAGAAATGTAAGAAAACCAATGCAATTATTCTAAAAGAATGCCAACTGTTCCTGCTTTTGATCGCCAATTCTAGAATATTTTCCTGCTCTCTTTCTCTTTTCTCTGAACTTCTACTTTTAGATAAACATCCATAAGCATGACTTCCAACTAAAATGACTGTGGACACATTTCTATTTCCCTCAAATCCAACAGCCCCCAAAGGAAATTCAGCATTTCCCCCTCAAACTGGCTTGCTGCATTTCCCATTCCTTCTGATTCATTGTCAACCCCACCCCTGCCAATTTAGCAGCAAGTTATCACAAAATCCTTATGCAGAGCCTCCTTTCAATCAGCTCCGCTCTCCATTTCCGCTTGTACAATGCTGAGCTGAGTACAGTTGGTGACAGGAGCAGGAGGCTGAGCTGCCATTTGTCTTTGTCTCCTGTATTAACTGTCCTGCACTGCCCTATCAGAATGACTTTCCTGACAAATTTTTATTTACCTAATTATGACCTGTTCAAGAACTCCCAATGGCTGGCTTAGAGCTCACGTCGTTCAGTGGGAACCGTTCCCCAGACTTTCAAGGTTCTTCATACCATCTCTATCACCTTCTCAAGGATATGAAAATGTGGGGTGCTGATTCCATGCACCCAACTCTTCACAGCTTCTGTTTCTTTCTCATTTGGCTATCTTAATCTTTCAAAGACCGGCTCAAGCCCATGACATTTTTATTATACTGAATTTAGCAGCAGAAAATTTAGAACAATGAACTTAAATTAACAAATGATACATCTAGAATTGAGGAGACTTATGTGAATAATAATTCCTGTGACAAAGAGACAGAGCTGCTCCCTAGGAACAGTGGACCATCAGGATTGAGAGACTGAACTCATCAGTTCAGCAGCAGGAATTCCGCTTCACACAGGGGAAGGATTATAAATATTGTAGCCTGGCGTGCAAAGAGCTGCCTAAAAAGAGATGAGGTCGGGTTGCCTGGGTGGCTCAGTAGGTTAAGCCTCTGCCTTTGGCCCAGGTCGTGATCCCAGGGTCCTGGGATCGAGCCCCGCATTGGGCTCTCTGCTCAGCGGGGAGCCTGCTTCCCCCTCTCTCTCTCTGCCTGCCTCTCTGCCTACTTGTGATCTCCGTCTGTCAGATAAATAAATAAAATCTTAAAAAAAAAAAAAGAGAGAGATGAGGTCGGGGAGACTGGAAGCAGGGTCTAAGTGAACATCCATTAGGACAGGGCAGTGTGGCCTTAGGGAAGGAGGCTAAAGGGCTTTTAGTGACAGGTACCCTTGGACCCTCACCCCCGGTTCATCCAGACATGCCTATTTAGTCTTTTCTTTTCTTCTTCTTCTTTTTTTAAAATATTGGGGCCAATGTTAAGTTTTGCTCAATTAGGTGTCTGGTGCCAATTTATTTTTCTCTTTTTACCTAGTGAAAGAAAAAAAGAGAATTTGGCGTGGACAGAGTGGAAAGACCTGCCTACTTGTCCTTCTTCATAACATGATCTTAAGCAAATCCGTGATTTTCCCCAAGTCTCTAAAGTAGAGATAGCAGCATTTGGCTTTTCTATTTGGCAGGACAGTTGTGAGAATCATTGGAGTAACGGACACGAAAACTACTTGAAAATAGTTAATTCCTACAAATGTGAGGTATGAAGATGATGGCAAAGACGAGGCCAATATAGTTACATATTTGAATCTAACTTCCGTATTAACTTTCCTCTCTGGAAGCTACCTCAAGTCATCCTAAAACTGTTCTCTCTGCTGACACAGAAATGGACATTTGATGACTTCCGTCTGGTTCACCTCTAATTTCTGGGTGTGTGATACTATAGTCTGCTGTACTGAACTTTAGTTTCCTTAAATTCCTTAAATGCAGCTTTATTTTATTTATTCATTTGTTTATTTTGCCTCAGTGCTGGGGAAGAAATAGTGACATCCACTCAATTCATGAACCACATGATACAGATAACCAAACAGAAGAAATCATTGTCAACGCAGTGGGTGTAGGTAATAATGGGTATTTTAAAAGTACTAAAACTAGAGAAGAGGTTTTACACTGGAAGATATAAAAAGTTCTTGAGAAATAGTACTTTAAAACATCCTACCCACTACTCAAAAACTCTTTAATAAATGCTTTAAATATGCAGTCTGTACGATGAAGAACACAGTTTGCTCAGTTCTTTCAACACTGAGAGAAAAGGGAAAGCTAAATCATTTAAAAGAAGATAATTCTATTTGCCATTCCATAATGCATTCCCAAAGGCTCCCAAAGGCTCAGGGAAAAAACCAAGGCATTCAGAAATAGGACTTAAAAATCAACATCTTTAGATAAATTGCAATAAACAGGAAAAATGAAAAGTCATTATAAGTATATGGGAATATGCTAGAATATTTGTTCAACTTAATGGAAAAGTACCTACTGTTGGCTTCATTTTTATCTCATCTTTTTTTTCACCATGTTCCAATATATGTATGTTATAATCTCAAAGTTATTTCTCTGCAGTGGTAGAAATCTCTTTTGTTGAATTAAAGTTACAGGGAAGAGGATGCTTAAGAGATATTAATAAAAAGGAGAAGGCATATTCCCTAGTTAAATACCTATTTGATGTGTTATAATACATAGAAGGTTTCAAGTTGTAAATTGAAGTCTGATCTGGCCTCTAATAACCAAAGTGAAAGAATCTCATGTTTCAATTTCAATTGTAAGTATTTGTCATAACTATGAGAATTTGGAAAGATATTTTTCAGTTAAAATGCAAGGGTTTTTTTAATTGCAAGTCTATTTTAAGCATTAGGGAAGATCTAACTAAATCAACATTTAATGTGTAATAAAAGAAATGAATCCAATTTTTATTTTAGAGGAGGAAGGCAATGCATTAACTACAAGCAGATGGCACTTTTAAATATATAGATTTTCATTTTGGGAAGGGAGGATTGACTACAATGTTATTTTATTGTGCTACATATTCTATGATAACTGATTAATAAGCCTAGTCTTCAGAGTATATTAATTCTAATATTAATGGATAACTGTGTACTCAAGCAGAAGACCTATTATGTTACTTATAAAAATAATTACTGTACATTAAATGTTTACAGGGTAATAAATATTCATGATCAATTTCATTAATATTAATAATAACCATCATTATTGATTTAATGGTTTGCTAGGCATTATATCTCATTATTTGTTCAGAAAAGCTGTTATGCATACTGTATTTGTAATCAAATGCAATAAATTTATAGATTTAATAAAATTATAACATAATTTACTGGGCTTTAAATTTCCTGACTCAAAGCAATATACAAAAACATAGGAGGGTGTTAAGGTGGTAGGTTAATCCAGGATGCATCGCTAAGACCAGCCATAAGTTTCATAAAGGTATCATAATAATAGTAATAAAACATAATAAAAGTGTACACAGATATTTCTGTGTGTGTGCTTTATATCTATATATAAACCCAGGATGATATCCCCAACTGATTTTTCGATTTTTATAGGTAAGGTAACTGTGACCCAAAACTGAGAAGCAATTTGCTGAATTTGTAGAATTGCTGTCACTAGCCCACTACTTTTATACGTGCTGACATCTTAGAGCCTGCTGAGAAACTCTGAGTCCTTCACGATAGCACCCCAGTCCCAAGCTATCATATCCTGAACGGATGAAGGGAAAGGTACTAGATTCTTGCTGCTGGGGTTCCATGCCCCTCCAGGTGGCTTTACTAATAAGCAGCATTCAAGAGGACCCCAAGCTGTTCTCCCTCTCTGTAGCACGGTCTTAGTGGAGGCTGTAGGATGCAGCCTTTGCCACAGTTACCTCAAAGAGTTTAGGATTTACCCCAAACGCCCCTGAGGGCACAGGAATATTCTCTTAGCACCTCCACTCTAAACTAGTCAGTCAGCCCAACCTAACTAGATAACCAGACCCCAGGAAATGGAGAGGTCTCAAGGAAAAGCTTCTTTTTAGGTATGAGGTAAAAAGAGTAGCTCCTCTTTTCAAAGAAGTAACCTCACGAATAAATCCTTTTTTCTAAGTACTTCGACTCTTTTTTATATATGTTAAGTGTTTTTGAGAATTGAAAACTGTCAAAAAGTATTTATGTATATATATATTTTTTAAGATTTTTATTTATTTATTTGACAGAGATCACAAGTAGGCAGAGAGGCAGGCAGAGAGAGAGAGAGAGAGAGGAGGAAGCAGGCTCCCTGCTGAGCAGAGAGCCCGATGTGGGGCTCGATCCCAGAACCCCGAGATCATGACCTGAGCTGAAGGCAGAGGCTTTAACCCACTGAGCCACCCAGGCACCTCAGTATTTATGTATACTTACTTTAGAATCACATGTGTGTATTTTAGAGATACACTGCATACTTGCAAACATAAGCATCCTTAAACATATGTTCACGCTCATGTAAATACATGTATGCAATCGATCATTAAAGTATCAGAAATGATTGTAATAGAACACTTTGGTAGTATTATCAAATACTACAATATACAATCTTAATTTATATGCTGATTAGCAGTGTATGAGTCCCATTTCATCAAATCCTAACCCAAACTTGGTATTATATAATTTTCATATACAGTCTTTAAAACTGAACAGATGGGGCACCTGGGTGGCTCAGTGGGTTAAGGCCTCTGCCTTCAGCTCAGGTCATGATCTTGGGGTCCTGGGATAGAGCCTCATATCGGGCTCTCTGCTCAGCGGGGAGCCTGCCCCCCCCCCACCTACTTGTGATCTGTCTGTTAAATAAATAAAATCTTTAAAAATAAATTAAATAAATAAATAAATAAATAAATAAATAAATAAGACTGAACAGGTGATAAGTGATTAACTCATTGGTGTCTTACTTTGTACTTCTCTGAGTGAGAATGAACAACTTTGTACAAATTAACTGGCTTCTTATATTTCCTCTTTGCTTTCACATGGTAAGGAGAACAGGACAGTTTCACTATTTTACCTTAGGGTTGCCACAGATTTTTACGCAAGGATTTTGCTAATATCATCACACCACAGACCATCTGTATGGATGACACATGCTCATCAATGCTTTGCAATCAGAGAGTAGCAAGTCCCTGAGAGTCACTGATAAAACATCGAGCATTAGAAGTGGGAAACATCAGAGACATAAATTCAGAGGATTCCACCACAGTGAGTTTTCTGAGGGTTCAAAACCTTGGGCAGATGACCTCCAAAGTGAAAGGATAATTGCTGGACCCTGCTTCTCCTTATACAAAGGAAAAGGCACCACGTTTGGTGGAACTCCTTGGACCACAGAGGAAACATATATAACACTCAGCTCTTTGGATCTGATGCATTTACTAGGAAACCAAATAAATTTGGCAGTCTTGAGTGAGGCCCAAACCAAAACAAACCAAGCACTGCCAGTTCATTCAGGCTTTTGCACCAGTAGCTCGGAATGAGGCTGTTAATGCTCAGTAGAACCAACAGTCATGGAAACCACAACGGAAGGTCTCAGATTTTTGTGCAAAGTCATGCTTTTCCTTTATACCTGAACACTGCCCCTTTGAATGTCAGCCATTTTCTTCCTCCAGTCTCCTCAGCGCTTATTCATGGAAAAGGTAGACAGGCTGGCAAAGATGAGGGTTTGGATGAATTCAAAGCATGTACTTCCCTTCACCAAGTTAACTGGATGCTACCATTCTAAGTGTCTATTCTACCACTGGCAGTGAACACCCCTGAGCCCTGGGATGGCACCATATTGGGAGAATCTGTGATTGGAGAGAGATTAAGACTTTAATCCTGGAAGAGGGGACAGTTTGATCTCACTGGTATAGACAATTCTTTTGGCTACAGATTTGCCTCCCTTGTTCACCGTGCTCCTGCCAGCCCCACCTTCTAGAGATTTACTGGATGCCTTATGCTTAGTCATGGCAGCCTTCTGCTTCTGCCCAGGAAGCTTGTTTTGCAGGAAATGAATGAAGGCAATGGAATGACCATAATGAAGTCTACTAGTCTTAACACATACCTCACCACCTAGCAGTAATTGGCCCTATGAAAAACAGAAGAGTCAAAAGAAGTTTTAGCTCAGGTGCCATCAGGGAAATAATAGTTGGTGAAGTTGGGAGGTTTTATCTGAACCAGCAGCAAATATATAGTGCTATTCTTCCCAGAGCCAAAATATATATTTCTGGGAACCCAAAGGTAGGCTAGAGATTCTCGCTTTAGGGATGTGGAGTAGTGAACAGTGAGTAGAGGCAGGGGGCCACTGCTAGAGCTGTCCTCCGGTGGGCCTGGGTCATTCTCCATACTTCTTCCAACTATGTGGCATCCAAGCTTGCTTCTCTGGCCCTCCCAGGAATTCTGCACTCTCCCTATTGCCAATGATAAACTCCTTTCTGCTTTTAATTTCCTGCTCTCTGTTTGGTCTTTTGTTATTGGCAGATAAGAAAACTGACCTGTACACTGGTTATCTAATAAATTCACTTAAGTCTGCAATTATTACTTTAGCCAAGTACCACACTATATATTTCCATATATAGTGTACTCATTTTCTATTATTTGTAATTATTAATTTTCAATTCTTTAGTTTTATCTCCTTTTTAGTCCAAAAGTATATATATTTCTTTTGGCTATCTTTTAGTTAACAGTTCTAACTGTAATATGCAATTACAGTAAATGTAGTCTGTCGGAAATGAATGGAAGAACATTGATTTAATCCAGATTTGTCTGGCCTTACACAGTGTATTTCATCCACTGCATTATATAATTTTGAAGTCTGTGATTTTCTCCATTACTTTAATTACCTTAATGGAGGAAGTCCATCTACAAATCAGATACTTGTTTATATTTTCTTCTATTTTCCTCTATTATTTAACATTTAAAAAACATCTCACCGGTATTTACTTTGTTGTCAATACTAGTATTAGTATTTTAAAAAACAATTCTGTCACTAAATTCTTACATATTACTTATGTCACAGTACTATTTGTTGAATAAAGTTTCCTTTATCCACTGATGTGATACTTCCTTTGTAATACACTACAATTAAAAAAAAACTTAATCCCTTATTTTTTTTTATGTTTCTCTGCACCAATATAAGCACACTGCTAATCTCAGTAACTTTTGACACATTTGCTACTCCTTCCTTCTTGAAGTCATCACAGTTCCCAATTTCTCTGCTTTTAAGAGGGAAATGCAGCATCACAAAAATGGTCCCAGAATTCAGTTCAGCATGGTGTTATGATTTCACCTCTCTCCTCTCGCTAAGTTAGACATACAATAAAATCAACTCATGGGGACACATGCGGGAACACCAGTAAGGAACGTGTCCTATCATAACAATATGGTCTGACAACTGTGATCCAAGGCTATCTCGAGAAGCAGAAGTAAATTTTGGAGAGCACTGCTTTATCTCATCCAAGAATGATGTGTTAGTTAAGAAGCATCGCCAAAGTTGAAATTTCAGTCTTTTCTCACTTTTTCTCACACATTAAAGGGAGTCCAGAAAATGTGGTTTCTATCAGCACTGATGAAGTTGCTCATTCTCTTACTCACTTAAAGCCCAGGAAAGGGCTCACTCTCAGTTCTTTCAACCTTTCCCTCTTGGTTCCTAGTACATACTTGTGCCTTACTTGGGCAAACCACTTACAGCTCTCTCCAATATTTTGTTTCCCCATAAGCCACAGACCCCACAAAAGTCTAGTTCTTTTGTTGCTCTAACTTGCTTTTCTTGAGAGAACACTCTCCTGCAGCTTTTTTCCTATTTCCCTCAGAGGTAAAAAATAAGGCAAAGGAGAAAGCTTTAATAGTAAGAAGAAAAGGAGAGGGCTATGAATTCTCACTAATTATTGATTTTTATTTTCTAAAGTTACCCATTGATTTAATTTTTTAAAGGTAATTACCATCTTATTCTTCAAGGAGACTTGGGGAAAAGTTGCTGAATAAATAACATAAGCAATATTTTTAGAATTTCACAGTGATGCTATAATAGTGCTTTGCAAAATAACTATGAGAATTTTATGCAGCTATATGTAAACAAGACATTCCATGAGCTCAAGACTTCCTCTCGCCCAAATTTTCTATCTGATCCATAGTACTTTGATGCCTCTTAAATTACTTTATAGAAAGACTATATGCACATGTGCTCTCAATATTTACCAGCAACTGACAGAAGAAACCATAGTATGCACAACACACACACAGGCATACATATGTGCACACAGACATATTTAAAAAAACAAACAAACCATGTTTCTTTTTCTTCTATTAGCTGTTAAGGTATCTCAATCTAACTTCTGTTTTCAGTCACTGTCACCAACTTCCAATGTGATTCCAAAACTTCATCTGAAATCTTCCTTCCCCTCTTCTTTCACTAATTGCATTAATGCATGTAAATACACATAGATCATTCATTCACTCATTCATTCATTCACTTAGCTTTTTTACTGTAAATCACCTCCAAGTCCTTATCTGAAGTAGACATTATAATCACTATATATGAATACTAACATAGTCCTGAAGTAAATATACAAATTTCTAGCATTTTTATTGTTGACAAACTACACCGATACTTCACATTATTTAGCATTTTATTTATCACAGATTATCAACAATCACCAATTTCTTTGTTGTTACATTAAATACCTTTCGTTGAATGGTAATGTCTGGTCTAATTAGGAAGTGAACTAGGATAAAAGAAAATTAACCACAATGTTTTGTTTCAATGCTTAAATGATTCTTCTTTAAGTAATAGGCTATTTAAGAGATCTAGAGTTAATTGAGAATTGCCATTATCAAGAGTCTCTCTTCAATTAGCAATCAGAGAGAAAGAACACATATTACTGCATTTGAAGACCACAGATCTCATTGCCAGCTCTTGAGCTCCAGTGGGATTTAACAGAAACTCTACTAACACTTTGTACTTCCTTAAACAGGTTTCAATTTGGGTAAATTCCATAATACTCAATGTTCTAAAGCCTCTCATCTTTATTTATTTTTATGACAGATCAACTCTTGGATTAAAACATAGAATAGGGGCACCTGGGTGGCTCAGTGGGTTAAAGCCTCTGCCTTAGGCTCAGGTCATGATCCCAAGGTCCTGGGATCGAGCCCCACATCTGGTTCTCTGCTCCGCGGGAAGCCTGCTTCTCCCTCCCCCTCTGCCTTCCTCTCTGCCTACTTGTGATCTCTCTCTGTCAAATAAATAAATAAAATCTTAAAAACAAAAAACAAAAAACAAAACAAAACATAGAATAAATTCAAGGTTTTTGAACTATTTATAGAACTTCTAAAGATAAAAGAGAACTCAAATGCTACCTGTTAAGTGACTCAATATTGGTGAGATATTTTCTTCTGTACAAATAACTAGAAATAATTATTTCATAAACTTAAATACATCCCCTAGGAACAAAATTTGTACTGATTATTGTCCTAGTTGCAACTGCTTAGTTCATCCAACTAAAAATATAAAGCAAATGAAATAATTGACATAAATACTGGAAAAGATGAGAGAGAAATTTCTTCTGTTAATCCTATTATTATGTAATCAGAAAATTCAAGAAAATTCAATAAAACACTTTTGGAATAAAAAAAATTGGCAATGTAGATGGATGTAAGCTAAATATATACAAATCAAATAGCTTTACCCTTGTAAATGCACCCAGACATAAAGGGGTTAAAAAAAATTCTATGTTAGCAAGAAAAAAATATCACCTACAAAATAGGAACAACTGCAGCAAGAAATATCCAGAATCTATATAAAAATTCCAATATATTATTTAAAAGCATGACACATGAGAGTAGAAGAAACAGAAAACTATAGTAAGTCTTCATAGTATTTCATAGTTATATTCAGATATAAATTATTCCAGTAAAATTACATGGTTCATCTTAGAATTGGATTTAAAGACGTCAGTATTAGAATAGCTAGAAAACCGTGAAAAGAGGGCAGAAAGGGGAGTATTTGCTATTTCAAATGTATTATACATTCATTTTAGAAAAGTCCAAATGGTATCATATAGAAAAAGATAAAAAAAAATCAGTCATATAGTATAGAGAATCCAGAATCAGATTCTAAAAAAATGTGAGATATTGATAGCTCGAAAGATGAGGAAAATATGACCTATTTAAACCCTATTTAGCAGATGGCCAAACTAAATTAAAACAAATAAACAAACATAAAACTAAAGCCCTATCTTGTATGTACACAAGCTAAAGTCCAGAAAGAGAAGATGTAAATTTAGAATTAAAGCAACACAATATAAATCTTTTAAAAAGATCTAGGAGACTACGTGATCTATGACTAGGAAGGTCACCTTAACCTCAAAGTAACATGCAGAAGTAGAAAAAAAGACACTTGATGTTTTAAAAACTCAGAACTGGTCAGTAGATTGATAAATGTGTAACATCTAAAATGAATATTACAAAGACTGAATTACTGGAACACAATCTATTACAAATTGATAAGCGAAACACAAACAGAAGAGAAATGAACATGTATTCTGTTCATTTTATATATAGATGCATGACAGCAGAAACTCAAAAATCCATATACAAACGATAAAATGCTCAGGTTTGTTACCCAGGGAAATGAAAAATCAAGTAACAATGTCATATAACTTCAGTTTGCAGAAGATTGGTGACAAGAGCTTTTGTTCAGAGGAATAAAAGAAAAAGGGTACTCCTCAACACTGGTAATGGGAATGTTAGGAGTTAGCACCTCTTCAGAGAGCACCTAGAAAAATCCTTCAAAATTAAATTTGACCCAGCAATCCCATACCTGGGAATATGTGCTATGAAAACAAAAATACCAATTCACATAGACATATATATAAGATAGGATTCTGCATCATGGTTGGTTCCTGGTAGTCATAAACCAGAAATAAAGTTAATCTCCATCAGCAGGGAATTTAAGAACTAAAGACAAATGGATTAGAGTTATTCCTTATAAACTGGAAAGGCCTCCACAGGGTTTTATTTATTAAATGAAGTATGTACAATATGATCCATTAAAAAACAATGAACAAAGTAAGTTAGTTGTATGCATGCATAATTATAATCAATATGTGTAGGTTTATATGAATGCAGCTTGTTAATATAATATACCCCACAGGTAAAGAAGATGTGCTTGATGTATTAATATGATGCAAAAAAGGGCATAGCAAATTCAGCATGCATGACACAATCCAACGTATGTAAAATTGTATGATACATTGCAGATATATAATATGATACACAGCCACCCAAATATTCATAGTGGTTACTTCAGGGTGGCTGGATTCTAAGTAGGTTTTCCCTTTGCTTTATATTTTAACACTGTGCTCTCAATTTAAAGATATTATTATTTAGGGGCGCCTGGGTGACTCAGTGGGTTAAGCCTCTGCCTTCGGCTCGGGTCATGATCTCAGGGTCCTGGGATCGAGCCCTGCATCGGGCTCTCTGCTCAGCGGGGAGCCTGCTTCCCCCTCTCTCTCTGCCTGCCTCTCTTCCTACTTATGATCTCTGTCTGTCAAACAAATAAATAAAATCTGAAAAAAAAGATATTATTATTTATATAAACAGTAAAATAAATCTATTCCCACTGTGTATGAAGAATAAAATATTTTTAAATAATTATATTATGCAATATTTACATGTAAACTAGAGGACCCAAGACCACAGAAATACGATCAAGAAATACTGAAAAAATAAACTGGTTTCATTTATTGTTACTGAAATACACTAGATTTTCAAAGCTTTCAGATACCAATTTCAGTGTAATTTTATAATACTGATGACTACAAAAAATAGTACAACAAACAGTTGAATCACTTATGATCTTTGCCGCCATAGCTAGTTACAAACAATGGTTTTTCAGAGATAAATTTTGATATGATTTATGATTTTATCTAAGCTTTTAATTTAAAATAGGCAGCTAAATCAAGGACTGTTTCTTTCCTTTTTGTACTTTTGGGAAGATAGGAAACATGGAGAGAGACACACAGAAATATAAGTACCAAGTGATCCTAATATCTGAGTCAGTTTAAATACTTATAATTTTCTGATTGTGTAACTGATATTTAACTCTGCTGCTTTCCTAGAATAATGTGTCTATTTTATAATTATTCTTTTTGTGCCTATCTCTCCTCATTTCTACCTTTGTGTAAGTGGAAAATGCTGAAAGAACTGTCTCCACCAAGCACGGCTCATCTCTGACCTAGAAAAAGACTCCAGTCTGTGGTTATATACTCCTCTCTCAGGTCAGAGACTAAGTTGGTAATGGCAAACCAAGGGGTTGACAAATACCTGATCACTTGTGTGATGATTTTCCTTAATTAAAAACTATTCATCTAAGTAACTGATAATTCTGTTTTTACTTTATACCTTTCTTCTCCTTCAAATACTCTGAAGTTGTAATTCGAATGAACGTTCAATAATCATTTTTTTGTTGAAGTATATTCCACTATTAGTTTTTTGTTTTAGCAATTATTTTTAGGAGTCTAAAATATTTTTATTCATCTTGCCATTTAAGAAGTTGCTGTACAAAATTCACTAGATTTTTTTTCAAGTTGGTGGTAGACCTATGGCATTGAAGGTTATTGTCCCAGATTAATTTGATTTACGTATACAAGAACCATCACACATTTGTGTACAAATGAAATAATAAATACAATATTTATAAAGAGATTATCCATATAAAGATATAACTGAAATCGTCACTTTAAAAACGGACACTGTCAATGTGGTCATTTGTAAAGAATGATCACTGCAAAACAACAGGGGCAGTTTCAGGCGCCATATTTACTAGGAGTTAACGACAAAATCCGCCTCATCCTTTGGCAGCATCGAGTGCTGGGCACCTCCTCAAAGTCCTCTCACAGCAGAAGGACAGGGGATAAGGATCTGAGAGATACTCTCAAGGAGTAGTTCACAGTCCAGTTGACAAAACACTGAACACAAATGATAGAACCTGTGCTTATTATCAAAGGCAAATTAATCTAGCAAAACCGAAGCACTTCATTTAGGCCCAAGGAGACAGACCTAGATCTTTTCCATTATTACTGTTTGTTCAACTTTTCCATCAGCCATTCTCAGAAAACGTCCCTGGCAAGCAATAAAAGCTCACTATGGACTGTTCAGCGATGTTCACAGTAACAAAATAGGACAAGTGCCCCCACTTCCTACACAGTCTCAGCTTTATTTGTTCCTCTGACTCCCCTGGGCTCCACACTGTCAGCTTCATAATGAAAGTAGGTGGTAAAATGAAACTACGCAAAAATGTGTCACCAGTGCGCTCTTACCAAGGAGCTCCACAAATCACATTAGGAAATGTTTTCTTTTCAAATTGATTTATTTCACGACACTTTGCTTTGGTTGTTCAAATGCAAACAGCTTCAGAATTCAAATTTGCAAGTCTAAAATTAAGATGACACAGCAGAGCATATGCATCATTCATGATGATTTCATAGTGTTCCCTCGCCTGATTTACAGTTATCAAAATTAACATTACATGACATGATCCATTATGCGTTTTGCTCAATGCTGTATTAGCCAAATCACAACAAATGCAATTAAAACTAATTTCAATTCATTTTAACTCTTCCATTTTTTAGCTCCTTTCTACTCTTTCGTTTCTTTCTGCCAAGGTATCTTATAAATCTTATATGACCTATATATGACATCTTTTTAATGATAGTTTCTTCATAATTTCCAACATAATCTTTTTTCTATATTTTTATTTTTAATCACAGATTTGGTTTATCTCACTTTCCTTTCTTTGGTTAATCTCCTTTATTACACAGAAAACCCTACATTTTTCTGAAGTAAGTCACAGAATTCTGTCATGGAGGGGTGGTTGTAGACATAAGCCTCTGATATTTAAAGATACAAAAACATAAATAAACTCTCTCTGAATCCACTTTTATTTCAAATGCAGTATCTTACAAGTCAGGAAACAAGGATGAAACAATTAAGAAATGCTGGTAATAAATGATTTTGCAAAAAAAATCTATGATGCACTAATTCTTCAGGAAACTCTCTATGATGCATCTGAACATCAAAATATTTAATGATGTTGGTTGTCACATATTTGTACTGGTTTTATTTCACGTCATAAATCATGCAAAAATTACTTTTAAATATCCTTATCACAATGGTAAACTTTTGGGATACCTGGGTGGTGGTTAGTCACCTGACTCCTGATTTCTACTCAGGTCATGATCTCAAGTGTTGTGAGATTGAGCCCTGAGTCCAGCTCTCCACTGAGCATTGAGCCTGCTTAAGAATCTCTCCCTCTGCTCCTCCCACCTGGCTCACATGCTCTCCCTCTCTCAAAACAACAACAATAACAACAAAAATAGTAAACTTTGACACAAAGAGAATTTTGTTTTGTGCTTAGTAGGATATATATTTTTTTTTTAAGATTTTATTTATTTATTTGAAACAGAGAGAGAGAGATCACAAGTATGCAGAGAGGCAGGCATAGAGAGAAAGAGGAGGAAGCAGGCTCCCCGCTGAGCAGAGAGCCCGATGCGGGCCTCGATCCCAGGACCCTGAGATCATGACCTGAGCCGAAGGCAGAGGCTTAACCCACTGAGCCACCCAGACGCCCAGTAGGATATATTTAAGAATAATATCCTATTAATGATATTTTGGATGTTTCTGTAATTTAAAAGACCTTCCCTGACTAGTATGAGTAGAATCCAAGATTCTATGAGCTTAGCAGAAAGACATATTCACAGTGAAATGTATATAGAGAAAAAACACTTCTTAAGACTGGTGTCATCCTAGTGTATTAAAGGTACATAGAGGCAAAAAAAAAAGTGTTTATTTTGATTGTAAAATCAAATATACATTGATTTTTTTCTACCTGAGGAATATAACTGTCCTTTTGAAAGATTTTTAAAGAACCTAATAGTAAGATAAAGTTTGTGTTCTTTTCTCCTTTTGTTTTCAATGATCTTTACCATCTAACTATTTTAAAACTATCCCTTTCTAGTAATGAAAATCCCTCTTCCAGGGAAGATGGTGGAGAAAGAGGACCCTAGGCTCACCTCTACCCCACAGATAAACTTCGATAACACTCTCGTTAGTGCAAAAAACCCAGAAAATGACCCAAAGACTGGCGGAATAAATTCCGCAAGTAAATGTAGAGGGTAGGAAGGGCAGAGACACAGTCAGGAATTAGGGGAACTCACAGGACTATCTGCAGAAGGAAAAGATGCGGCTGCTGAGGAGAGGGGAGACACATAGACCATTACCCTGAAGAAGATGAATCCCCGTAACATCTGCCTTTGAAAACCAGAAGGGCTGAATTTCCTAAGTTCTTATAACCACCACGACATAAAGTCTGGAATTTTAAAAAATCAGCAGATTCAGAGCTGGGAGATCCTGGAAGGTGAAGGAAAATGAGTCCCCACCCTTAAAGAGAGAGCACAACAAACAGTCCAGAAGCAGCAGTGTGAAAGGCCTCTGGGGTATATGAGAAAGAGTTATCTACCTATCTCAGAGCACAGCCAAGGGGACAGAAATCTCTGGGGAACTCTTCCAGGAACAAAGGAATTGACAGGCTCCATCTTCTGCCCTGGTCCCCCAGCATAAACACAGGGCTACCTGCAGGACTTGTTACGTAACTTGCGAGCACCACTATCCTAGCTTGCACTGTGCTTTTGCCAATCCACCCCTCCTGACAGCCTGCCTCATTCACAGCACTGCAGGGCCCCTTCCATAGAGAAGGGGGTATGCACAGAGCTGGATAGCACTGCTGCCTCACCACCCTGCCCACCCTCTGTGCTGTTTCCACAGATCCACCCTTTCCAATACGCTCTTGGCCAGAGCCCATACAGGGTGATGCTAGAGGCCTGACAGTATGCAAACAGCCCTTACGGTGGCCAGCAGTACTCTAAAGTGGCTTTTGCCCCAGAGAGAAGAAAAGATAATCACACACATACCAGTTATATGGAGGTCCCAGCAATAGGCTGGAGGCAGATAACTAGACTGACTAAAGGGGACAACAAAGGGAAAGTGTCCTGCAGTTTGGTGTCACAGCATCTCTGGCAAATGCCTGGTCTGACTCAATTCAAGTATCCCCAGAATGGCCCACTAATATTAGAAGAAGCAAACACTGCCCAGGCAAAGAGAGCCATTGCAGGTGATTGGACTGAAGGAAAAGGTAGCTCAGACACAACAGCAGAGCATACACATCACACACAGGAGACATCCCTGAAGTGCCAGGTTCAGGTGAACACAGGACACTACAGAGCAGGGCACTACAGGACCTCTTGTTCATAAGGCCATTCATTACTTTCAATTGCAGAGAATGTAGCTATCTTTCCTAACATACAGGAACAAACTAGAGAATTAGACAAAATGAGGAGACAGAGGAATGTGTTCCAAATCAAAGAAAAGGACAAGAGACCTAAGTGAAATGGAGATAAGCAACATGTCTGGTGGAGAATTTAAAGTAATAATTATAAAAGTACAAGCAATGATCATAAAAATACTCACTGAACTTGAGAAAAGAGTGGAGGACATCAGTGAGACACTTAACAATGAGATTTAGAAGAAGAAGAAGAGAAAGAGGAGGAGAAGGAGGAGGAGGAGGAGGAGGAGGAGGAGGAGGAGGAGGAGGAGGAG